>NC_089222.1:68881243-69241868 GCF_963924675.1 Phocoena phocoena
AAAAGGGAAAAAGAAATTGTCCCATTCCTGAATGGAATACAAAGTTGCTTTTATGCTTTAGGACTTAGCTGTTGATAGTGTCCCAGCGTTTGGATGGGGTTGATATGGTGCTCAGTGCTTCTGGTGGTATCGCATACAAAGTTCTATAGATGATGATAATAACTAGTGCCCAATTCTGTGTAGTAGAAAAAGCTGGTAAAATTGGTGGAAGTAGGTGGTAGCAGATTTTGAAATTTGTGCAAAAATTGCCCACCAGAAATATTTAAAAATAGAACTACTATGTGATCCAGCAATCACTGCTGTGTATTATCCTAAGGAAAATCACTATCCTGAACAAAGACAATATATCTGAAATGAAAGACCTATCACCAAGGAAACATCAAATCACCAAGGTTTCCATTTCCCAGGATATACCTGCAAGCCAGTACACAACTTTCAGGTTTCATTGCAAAATAAATTATTGACATTTATTTATGCAGTTTTTCTTTCAGACATTTAGTTAGCTCAATATTCACTATTTCTTTTTAAATTTAAGTTTTTAATTTTCTTCAAGAAATAAATAAGAGATATGTGGATTGAGCGAATGATGTCCGTTTGATCTGTGTATTTGTAAGAATCCAAGTGTTCATTCATCTACAGCATGAGGTTGCTATTATATCAGGAACACTTGCTGCAATAGTATTAATTACCCAGGGCTTGCTACATAATATATGGTGCTGAAATGAAAGTGTGTTTTCAAAATGCAAAGGAAATGTGTCATTAAAAATACTAGCATTTTCCTTTCTTCCATGGTTTTTCTCTTGATTTATCATGGTGTTTTTTTAATTTGATGTCACTCTAAGCAAAGAAAAATTAAAATTTTTAATCATTAGTATGCATTTTATTGTACATCTTATTTTGTACAATGCCAAATCTAACGCAATTATAATAACACTTAAACTACATGCAGAATCACTGAAATTGCACAATTTGCATTTTGTGCTTTGTGCATGTATACATATTTCATTCTTACCAGAACAGTGAAATGCTGCACAAAGCCAACTCGATTGATTTTATTTTACTTCTTGATATTGCATATTCTATTAACACACTCTACTTCCAGGTACTAATGAGTGAGGAGAATTGAAAGACAAAGGAATTATGGTTTACCCTATCTTTCCCTTTCCTTCTATGTCATTATTTTTAGCACAAGTGATTGGCTAATATAAGGAAATAACATGAGTAAGAAAAGATATGATGGAGTCCCTTGGTCATTCATGTTTCTTGGGACACAACTGCCTTCTTTCCTTATTCAGATAGTTTTAGTTCAATTAGAAAGCATGACTTCTCAGGGTTGTCAGTGCCACTCTTACCCTACTATAAAAATAGCATGCTTATCTTGTATGCAGTTTGTCTTGCTGAACTCCCATGTATCTTGGGTCCTCCAGAATTTAGTGCTTACAGAGCATCACCAACACAGTCTGTCAATGGAAAAGAGGACACACGTATTGTATTGTTTCACTAGGACATCACTCACAAAACACAAGTTCAAAATTCATAGATCGAATTATTAAGACTTTCAAGATAATGACAGCAGAACATTGAGCCCTTCTGAGCTTGGAGCCCTATGGACTGCCTAGATTGCATGCTCATGAGGCCATTCCTGTAATTATCATTTATTGAATGCCTCCATATGCCCAGGGCTTTACATGAATTTTCTTTATCAATCATGACAAAACAGTTATGCTTATTTTTAGAGGATAAAATAAACATTTGAGTAATTGATACAGAGATATAGAGAATGCATAGATACTGAGAACAGACTGATGGTTGCCAGAGGTAGAGGTGGGGAGGAAGGCAAAATGGGGAAAGGGGGTCAAAAGGTACAAACATCTAACTGTAAAATAAATGTCATGGTGATTTAATGTACAGCATGGTGACTATAGTTAATAATACTCTATTGCATATTTGAAAGTTGCTAAGAGAGTAGCTATTAAAAGTTCCCACTAAAAAAAGAGTAATTGGGGCTTCCCTGGTGGCACAGTGGTTGAGAGTCCTCCTGCCGATGCAGGGAACACGGGTTTGTGCCCCGGTCTGGGAAGATCCCACATGCCACGGAGCGGCTAGACCCGTGAGCCATGGCCGCTGAGCCTGTGAGTCTGGAACCTGTACTCCGCAATGGGAGAGGCCACAACAGTAAGAGGCCTGCGTACAGCAAAAAAAATAATAAAATAATTTTAAAAAATAAAAAAAAGAGTAATTGATCAAATTAATCTGTATGTCCTCTGCTCTACCAACAGATACAATTCAAGACTGAGTGAAAGATCAAGTGGAACAAGTGGAACTTGATAATTTTAACTAACTCTGTAACGTTACTATAATATATAATCAAAATAAAGGGAATTGATTCTATTGTATGGCTTATAGAAATCAGTCATAATTTTAAAACTATACTACAGGTAGTCCTTGCTTTGCATGGTACTATGTTAACTGAAACTTGTGAATATTAGTACAGTGTCATCATTTTCTATTTCCGTGGAATTGTGCAAAGCAAGTATTACCTTACTGAATTCATTGTTTGTATAATGATTTACAGTCCATATTTTTTTTTTTGTTTTTGGATAATTAAGATGTTATTTAATGTGAGGATTAATTCCAACAGGCCTAGAATTGGCCTCAGCCATGTTACTGGAGTACCTACACAGCACTGATGCTTGGTCCAGGCATGAAATATAATTGTTAATAGTGTCACTTTGTAATCATATGTCCAAAGAGGTTTGAAGATGGTTTGCACTAATTTATCAACATTATTTAATCAACAACAGTGAGACTGCTGGTTTGTATCTGGTTTTGGTGAGACCCCCAGAGAGTTGTGCCACTGGGGCTGTTTACATGTCAAGAGTATGCCTATGTGGCCAGGAGGAGTATAGAATACCCCAGTCAAGACTCCATTATGGACTCCATGGTTCCCAAATGTGCTGTGCACACATTGGTAGTTTCTGATCCAAGCAAGAAAGCACTTATACAGCCCTTACACACAATCAGAGCTCTTGCCTGGATTCTCAGGCTGTGAGGTCTTTGGCTATGAGGCATACCCTTACTTTAATACTGTTTCTCCATGTATCCTTTCCTTTGAATAAACTGTAGATTTCTACACATTGTCATTTTGGGTCCTATCATCTTCTTTAGCAAGCAATCCTGTCTAACTAACACCATTAGTTCATTTACATTTCTATATTTCAGTAATTTATGGGCACAATATTTAAATTTTATTATTTCTAAAAACTTGTTTAAGCAACACCATAATCAGGATATAGATTACTTCCTCAACCTAAAAAGTTTCTTGTGCCTCTTTGCACCTGATCCCCCCTACCCCACTTTAGGCAACCAGACATAGAAAGTTCAAATTCACTTTTCTGTTCTAGGAAAGCAGAACAGAACATGACTCCCAAACTGTATACCTAAGTGCACTGAGACACTACAGCCCATTTAAAGAGGTGTATTGGAATCTTTTACATATTTGAATAAAACACAGATACCACATAAATTACAACTGTTAAATTATTTGAATCTAACTACTTAATAAAAAGAACTACTAGGTGTTTCTTTGATTTGAAGCATCATAAGGAAATTACTGATACATCAATTTGTTCTTTGAACTAAGAAAATTTGGGAACATCTGATATCCATCTCATTTTGAAGAGGAAGGCAGATGTTATTGAGGCCTGAATGGTGGGGGAGGCATATTGGTCACAATTACATTGGCAAAAAATAACAACAACTAGCCATGGCTATAACAGATAGGAGTTTTTCTTTCAAGAATCAAGAAATTCAGAATAAGATGTTGATGACTAAGACAGCTGCTCAAGATGTCATCAGAGCTGTAGGCTGTCCTGATCTTCTATCAGTAGTGTGTGGCTTTCATTGTCATGATCACAATATGACTGCCACACTCCCAACATCACATCTGCTATCCAAGAAGGAAAAAACCAAACAAAACAGCTGAGATGTAAAATTACAAAGGCATCCTAACAGTTTAGTCTGTATTTTAAAATAACTTCCTTAGAAACTAGCCCAGAAAATTCCTTTTGCATCTTATTGTTCAGAAAATGGTTACGTGATTATGCCTAACTACAAGGAAGTAAAGCAAATGGAATATTTTTATTTTCTAGACTTTAGAGGAAGTCAATTGAAAATGACTTTTGAGTGCAAATAAACATGAAACATGTTTCAGGTATGTTAATATCTCAAAATATTATTCCACTAAGTGCTACCAGAACTTATTTGTTTCTAAATCTGCTAATGCACTGCTTATAAGTTAGCTGCTTTGGTACAGCATAGGAAGATGATATAAAACATTGTATTGCTTTTGTTGGGAAAAAAACATCTAGTTTGTGTGCTGAAATAAATCTTTACCATTATGTAAAGGTAAAGTATCCTATGATTGTATCTTATACTATCATCTAAAATCCTGTTGAGTTCAAAAAATAATGGTTGTGGTAAAAATTGTCTATTTGTTGGGGTTTTAATTTTTTGCGTTCTTACCAGAATATTGTGTCATACTCTATCAGGCAGCCTGCCCATTCCCATTTCCTCCACTTCATTGAATAATCAAACTTCTTGATGTAGAAGAGGTGGATGGAAACTAGTCTATGATGGACGTTTAATCAAAGACCGGAGCTGGCTTTACTCGTTTTGAGACGTGATAAATTTAGAAACTACTGACAGCTGTCAGAATTTTGAGGTTAAACATAATAATGAATAACTAAAACTTTCTGAACATGCCAAATTCTGTAAATACACTTGAATGTTTAATTCATTCTTTGGGCGTTAGATGGCACCAAGAAATGAATTTAAGACAGTGTTTAGATTTTATGTATTAAGCTTGATGCTTGACATTTTATGGGACATTTATTATTTTTCTAGATGAATATCCTTTTAAAGAACTTAGAATAAACAGTCTACATAGGAAACAAGTGTGCTGATAGCCCAAGGTTGAATAGATCGTATAAAACAGGAGGCAATAAATGGGGAATGCTTTCAATAGTTAATGCTATTTTTAAAGACATCATGAATTTGTATAATATTTCTAAGATATTTAACTTCCACTTGAAATTGGAAGCAATTTTAGATCTCAAAATTCAAGTAATTCTGAAAGTCTTCAAGAGATTTTTGAATGTGGAGCATATAATAATACATTACACAAGTTCCCTACTGATTTCTTTATAGTGCTATAAACCTGAATATATGTAATAAGTTTCTATTCATTCTATGTCTTTGGAATAATTTAAATAGAGGAACTATAACTGAGGCTAACTTTTTTAGCTACTAAAGCTGTGGTTTTGTCCCATATAATCCTATTTCCAAATTCACCTGTGCCTGAGGGTCTCAATAATAGGATGCCCATTAAACCATTAATGTTTAACCCTGAGACTTGGTGTCCTGGGAATAAGAAAGATATGAAGAAATGAAAGATTTATGTCAGAAGAAAGACAAAGTATACAGCCTGTCATTTCTACCTTTATGGATTATGAAAAGAAAAAAAAATGGAGACAGAGGTATATTTACGAGGTCAAATGTCAGGATTATTACTTCCCCACACTATTTCCCTTGAAGTTATCAATACATAGCAGTTAATTTAAAAAAATATATATATACAGAAAGGTATAGATATGGAAGAATCTAAAACCTCTTGATGCAGGGTGAGAGGAATAATATGGAGATATGACTAAGAGGAGTGCAAGTAGATGAACCTAACGTAGGACCCTGGTATTTCATGGCATGTTGCCTGCACATGGCAAGCAAGGGTTTGGAAGTTCCCACTGCCCTGGTGAGAAGATGGAAAGTTACTGAAAGGGCCAGTGGACCAGCAAATGCCAGGTTGGAGAAAGGAGTAGGGAACATAATTTTTATGGCTTTTTAGTAGTGAAAATACTGTCTTCTACAAATCCCTCTGATACCAGAATTTCCTGCACTAAGCGGTGTACCAAACCATTTGGACATTTTTCCTGATTTTGCCCCATGTACTTATTATACAAGGGGCTATAGCCTCTAATGCTTACTTATAATAGAATGTGGTGGAACGAGGTCCATTAAAGAGCACATGTCTTTTCTTAAAGGGTTGGAATCCACTCAACTTAGGGAACAGTTGCCATGGAGGAGTGCTGGCCCAATGTTGTTAGATTTTCTAATTTTGAAAGAAAAGTTATAAATCTTTATCTTACGTGAATCTTCTACATTTTTCAATAAGATCAAATAATACAGTTTAAAAGAAAAACAGAAGCCAAATAAAGCATATGATTCATTAGCCACCAGTTTGCTGACTTTGTTATAGAGAATGTTCTGGGTTGCTCCTTCACAAATCAGCCCTTTAAATATGTGAGAACATATAAAGAGCCCCTAAAATTTAGTTTAGCATGGATTTTTTCCCAGATAAGCAGGGAGTATGGCACATACACATTTTCCTTGTATTCCTGTTTTCATTTATTTTTTTCAAGTACTCAGTTTGAGAGTCTTGGGCTCACCCAATCCATGTGAAATGTATGTGTTTTTCTGCATCACTCCATGTAAGCTTAAGCACCAAGATACGTAACCCAAGGCCATAGCAGTCAATAGCAAATGAACTTATTTAGATCTACCTGAAATACGTAACCCAAGGCCATAGCAGTCAATAGCAAATGAACTTATTTAGATCTACCTGAAAAATTTCTCTAATGAAGAGAATTTTTTTGTTTTCTTTTTCCTGGTTTGTTTATAATATTTTCTATTGTGTACTTTTGAGATTTCACCCTGATGTCTCTATGTTGAGTTGTTGTTGTTGTAGTTGTTTTGTTTGTTTTTAGTTCTGAGCATTTTATAGAATGTTTCTTTCTCAAAAAAATACAGTAGCATTATGAAATGATAATCACATTTCATTTAGTATTCATTTGGATGGAAAACAGCATCAATCTTCTTGAATTCACTTCTACCTAATTTCCATGCACACAGGATGACAATAGCCAGTAGTGACATTGTTTTACATTTACTTTATTAGAAGAGTGTACCAAACATGTGCTTTTTCATATTTTTTTGCTTGAAGAAATATTAGTTCAAAGAAGTCTTATAAATAATTATAAACAGAAGTTGGAGTCACATGGCAAATATGCTGATGTGGCACGTCCTCTCCTTCTACACACATCTACCTTACAAATCCTTTTGACATAAAGTTGAGTTCAGTAATAAAACATAAAATCCCCAGAATCATGAACTGAAGGGAAAAAACCCTCAAAGCCAGTTTGGTAAATATGAGCTTACATAGTAGTGACCCATGAGGTGTTTAGTTCTAAATATAAACACAGGAAATGGGTAGTCATTTTCTAGTACCCATAGTGGGAAGAAAAAGACATGGACTTGGAAGTATTTAAGATGGAAGCACTGAAATTGAACCCATTTAAGGTAATTCTAAAAAGTGTTTAGCTATTTAA
This sequence comes from Phocoena phocoena, assembly GCF_963924675.1. Taxonomy (NCBI): domain Eukaryota; kingdom Metazoa; phylum Chordata; class Mammalia; order Artiodactyla; family Phocoenidae; genus Phocoena; species Phocoena phocoena. The sequence continues at coordinate 68,888,686 of NC_089222.1, forward strand.
ATCAGTAAACACAATATTCATTGTAGACCTATAAGTATTTAGCTATTTAAAACAGTAAACAAAATAGTGACTGTTTAAAACTGTAAATGTCATGATTGGTTAGATTTAAATATATGGAGAATTAAAATGATGGTATATAATGTGTTTTGAGGAAATGAGAATAAAGGGTTCTTAAGGTTCTTGTTATAGGCAGGAAGAAGTTAAAAGCAACTGTTAATGTTAGATTTTGTTAATAATGTATACTGTACCCTCTAAGAGAAAACTTAAAACAAGAAGAGTACAATATGTAACTTCCAATCAAAAAGAGAGAAAAATATTTTAAAATATTTCCTCATTTCAGAGAGGGCAAAAAATAGAGGAAAGTAAATACAGAGAAAGTGGCAACTGGTAAAATAGTATTTTAAAATAAAAGTATATCATTAATTCCATTATATGCAAATGGCTCATTGTCTGCTTTAATACATAAAGATTATTAACACTGCATATAAAAGTAAGTTCAATTATATGCTGCTTCCAATAAATAGGGAATTTGAAATTATATCTGTGGAAATCACTCCATGTACAGGACAGATGTTAAGGAAATAGAAAATATTGTAGAAAACAAGCTAAGATATATGGATGACAGAATGAGAGGGCACAACTGATATTTAATAGGATTTCTAAACAGTGAGATTAGAAAGAATTTTGAGGGAAAGAATCTTTGAAAAGATGAGTGAGAATTTTCAGAATTGAAGAATGACATGATGAGTCTTCAATCTGAGACAGGGCCCCTGCAGGTTTTAATGAAAGGTAAATAAAAATAGATAAGCATTCAGACACATTATGGTAAAATTGTAGAGTATCACACAAGTGGAACAAATAAGCAGATAAGAAAAGTTTTTCTCACTGAAGGAAGGGTAAAGATCAAGTCTTTCTCACACCAGACTGTTAGTTCCTAAAGAGCAGGGATCAGTTCTTGTTTTTCTCTAAACTTTTGGTGTCTAGAATAGTATCCCACTTTCAAGTACTCTCTGACCTTGAAGAGCTTCCAAGGCAGAATGAAATTCATGTTATGATAAAAGCAAAATTAAAGTGATGTAAGAGCAGAGAGGGGGAAATAATTCTTTTAAAATAGATAATGGAAAATACATAGCCAAGCAAATAGTGTATGAGACAAATATGAAGGATTAAAAAAGGTGGCAACAGCCCTAAAAGAATGGCATGAGCAAAAATATGGAGACAAATATCCCATTTGAGGAATGTCGACTGGCTCTATTTGGAGGGATTACGGAGGAAATGAAAAGGTGTCGTGAGGACTGGAGACTGCCCATGGTTGACAGTACAGTGCTGGGAGGGGCCAGACTGAAGAGCTGTAGAGTTGAGCTCTAATCAGTAGAATCTGGAGATTTTCCTAAAGGCAAAAAAAAAAAAAAAAAAAAAATCCAGCAAGTTTGTTTTGCTATTGTTCAAGCAGGAAATCATTATGATCAGATCTATGCTTTAAAAGGATAGGATATATTAAAAAGAAGGAGTTACTACAGGCAAGAAGTTCAATTAAAAAATCAAGAGAATGGTCCAGCTGAGGAGAAAGTATGCTTTTGTCTTTACAATGTTTTGAGTACATCTTAAAGTGGTGTTTGTGTGTGTGTGTGTGTGTATGTGAGAACATTAGTTTTAAATTTGCACATTTTTTTTGGCTATGGTATAGTACAATTAACTTTGAACTTTGAAAATTCAGTACTGCCACTTTTTAGCTATGTAGTCACGGGAAAATTATTTAAAGCTTAAATAACTGGATAGCAACTTTCTCATCTTACCTTATCTTCAAAATTCCTGATTGCTGTGAGAATTAAATGGAATGAATAATTAAACAGTATTGCATATATAGAAGCTCCAATTACTGTGCTTAGGACATATAGGCAGTAACTATTGTTGAATAATAGAATGAAAGACTGTAAAGTAGCATCCATAATTTCCCATTTGACTTAAATCTTTCCAGAGCTTTTTGCTGTTAGGTAGTGGCAGCTTATCCTCTCAGCCATGGGTCAGAGTTGATCATGTGAGAACATCTTTCATGTGACTCAGAGACTCACACATCTATGTAGTGTCTACCTTGTTTTAATCATGGGCTCTCAAAAGATGTTCTTTCTTCCTCTGGTACCATAGAGCTAATCATGTTACATATACTATGCACAATATTATTCACAAGGTTAATGTCATATTTAGAAAACTTTGACCTCTTAGTTAACAATAAGTTTTAATTTGATTCAATAACTTGCAGCTAAGATGCTACCAGAAAACTACTAGAGCTAATCAATGAATTTGGTAAAGTAGCAGGATACAAATTTAATGCACAGAAATCTCTGGCATTACTATACACTAATGATGAAAACTCTGAAAGTGAAATTAAGAAAACACTCCCATTTACCATTGCAACAAAAAGAATAAAATATCTAGGAATAAACCTACCTAAGGAGACAAAAGGCCTGTATGCAGAAAATTATAAGACACTGATGAAAGAAATTAAAGATGATACAAACAGATGGAGAGATATACCATGTTCTTGGATTGGAAGAATCAACATTGTGAAAATGACTCTACTACCCAAAGCAATCTACAGATTCAATGCAATCCCTGTCATACTACCACTGGCATTTTTCACAGAACTAGAACAAACAATTTCACAATTTGTATGGAAATGCAAGAAACCCCGAATAGCCAAAGCAATCTTGAGAACAAAAAAACATAGCTGGAGGAATCAGGCTCCCTGACTTCAGACTATACTACAAAGCTACAGTAATCAAGACAGTATGGTACTGGCACAAAAACAGAAAGATAGATCAATGGACCAGGATAGAAAGCCCAGAGATAAACCCACGCACATATGGTCACCTCATCTTTGATAAAGGAGGCAGGAATATACAGTGGAGAAAGGACAGCCTCTTCAATAAGTGGTGCTGGGAAAACTGGACAGGTACATGTAGAAGTATGAGATTAGGACACTCCCTAACACCATACACAAAAATAAGTTCAAAATGGATTAAGGATCTAAATGTAAGGCCAGAAACTATCAAACTCTTAGAGGAAAACATAGGCAGAACACGCTATGACATAAATCACAGCAAGATCCTTTTTGACCCACCTCCTAGAGAAACGGAAATAAAAGCAAAAATAAACAAATGGGACCTAATGAAACTTAAAAGCATTTTCACAGCAAAGGAAACCATAAACAAGACCAAAAGACAACCCTCAGAATGGGAGAAAATATTTGCAAATGAAGCAACTGACAAAGGATTATTCTCCAAAATTTACACGCAGCTCATGCAGCTCAATAACAAAAAAAAAAAACAAACAACCCAATCCAAAAGTGGGCAGAAGACTTAAATAGACATTTCTCCAAAGAAGATATACAGATTGCCAACAAACACATGAAAGAATGCTCAAAATCATTAATCATTAGAGAAATGCAAATCAAAACTACAATGAGGGGCTTCCCTGGTGGCGCAGTTGTTGAGAGACTGCCTGCCAATGCAGGGGACATGGGTTTGTGCCCTGGTCCGGGAGGATCCCACATGCCACGGAGCGGCTAGGCCCGTGAGCCATGGCCGCTGAGCCTGTGCGTCTGGAGCCTGTGCTCCGCAACGGGAGAGGTCACAGCACTGAGAGGCCCACGTACCACAAAAAAAAAAAACAACAACAAAAAAACAAACCTACAATGAGATATCATCTCACACCAGTCAGAATGGCCATCATCAAAAACTCTAGAAACAATAAATGCTGGAGAGGGTGTGGAGAAAAGGGAACACTCTTGCACTGCTGGTGGGAATGTAAATTGATACAGCCACTATGCAGAACAGTATGGGGGTTCCTTAAAAAACTACAAATAGAACTACCATATGACACAGCAATCCCACTACTGGGTATATACCCTGAGAAAACCATAATTCAAAAAGAGTCATGTACCGGGCTTCCCTGGTGTTGCAGTGGTTGAGAGTCCACCTGCCGATGCAGGGGACACGGGTTCATGCCCCTGTCCGGGAGGATCCCACATGCCGCGGAGTGGCTGGGCCCGTGAGCCATGGCTGCTGAGCATGCGCGTCCAGAGCCTGTGCTCCGCAACGGGAGAGGCCACAGCAGTGAGAGGCCTGCGTACCGCAAAAAATAAATGAAAAAAAAAAAAGAGTCATGTACCAAAATGTTCATTGCAGCGGTATTTACAATAGCCAGGAGATGGAAGCAACCTAAATGCCCATAATCGGATGAATGGATAAAGAAGATGTGGCATATATATACGATGGAATATTACTCAGCCATAAAAAGAAATGAAATTGAGTTATTTGTAGTGAGGTGGATGGGCCTAGAGTCTGTCATACAGAGTGAAGTAAGTCAGAAAGAGAAAAACAAATACCATATGCTAACACATATATATGGAATTTAAGGGGAAAAAAAAGATCATGAAGAACCTAGGGGTAAGACAGGAATAAAGACACAGACCTACTAGACAATGGACTTGAGAACACGGGGAGGGGGAAGGGTAACCTGGGACAAAGTGAGAGAGTAGCATGGACATATATACACTACCACATATATACACTACCAAATGTAAAATAGATAGCTAGTGGGAAGCAGCCTCATAGCACAGGGATATCAGCTTAGTGCTTTATGACCACCTAGAGGGGTGGGATAGGGAGGGTGGGACGGAGGGAGACGCAAGAGGGAAGAGATATGGGAACATATGTATATGTATAACTGGTTCACTTTTTTATAAAGCAGAAACTAACACACCATTGTAAAGCAATTACACTCCAATAAAGATGTTAAAAAATTAAAAATAACTTGCAGCTATCAGAATGCATAAATAGAAGCAAAGTACCCAGAGCCTAAGATAAAAGAGTGTTCTCTATTAGAACACAGGGGAGTACACATTCAGTTCTGAACATTACTGTCCTACATTGTCTGCACAGTTGTCTTGAGCAAAAATATAAATAAAATTTTTTTGTATTGTGGAACATCTTGAACTAGGATCACCGGGTTGATATAAAGACACAATTTGATCTTGACATTAGGTTGCATTTTCTAATGACTAAAGATGCCAGGCAATAGAATGGGCTGTGTGAGTATCGAATGATTTCTGTGCCAGTGGACTCTGCTCACATATAATCAGGCTCACTCTTTAGGAAGGGACGGGAGGAAATATCACATGACTCAAAGGCCACTGATTTTTAGTCTTGTGATCTTCAGCAAAACCCTTTTACACTCTCCTTCTCTTTGCAGATATGGCTTTGCTGTATAGTTTTGAGAATTTTAAACAGAAAAATAATTTCATGTTTATTAGAGTCTAATGGAATTAGCATTATATCAGTGATTGCTACCTGTCAGGTGCCATTGTAGGGGTTTTTGCATTTATTTGTTTAGTACTTATAATGGCCCTGAAATATACTATTTTCACAATTTTACAATTACTCAGTGCCTGAAAAAATGTCCATGATGTGTTGTTGAATGAAGAAAATACAAAACATTATGTGTAGTGTGTTACTAATTATGGAAAACAGTGATTCTCCACACCTACTCACTTGTGTGTAAAGCTATATATACATACACCACACAAAGATGAAAATGGTCAGAATAATACACACGAAAACGGTCACTGTAGCCATATCTGGGTTATAGATTATGAGAGCTTCTTAGTTTCTTTCTTGGACTCTTCTGATTTTCTAAATCTACAACGATAAGCATTACTTTCATATTCAGAGAACAATTACTATATTAATATTTATATAGCTTTTTAGAAAAACAGATAACTCAGAGAATAAGTAGCAAATTAGGCATTGTTTCCTGACAGAGAAGCAGTTGAGGGAAGGGAGTTCACTCTTACCTAAGTCCATAATTTGGAGTTGTTCTCTGTCCCACTTTCTTTTCCAGTCCAGTTTCACTGCCACTGATTAGAGTACAGAAGGAAGAAGAATGGCCTATTCGCTTAATGATGAAAAATAGCAGCTTTGGTCCTTACCTGGGAGGCTGTGGTAACCTGGGCTCGCCTTTTGTGTGCGCCCATGGGCGGCAAGCGGGAATTCAGCGTTGTAGCTGAAGCCTGGCTGGTCTCCAGTTTGGCGTGTGTCTAACATTGTTTGGGGAACACTTTGTGCCCGCTGAGATACACTTCTCTCCCGGGGCCTACAGCTGAGAAAACAAAAGCTCTTGGTGCCAAGGCTACTGGCCTTATCTGTAAATCACTTATTCTTTTTTCTTGTCTCCTCAAGGGTGCTTTGACCTCAGCTCAGAGCTTGAGCAGGCAAAACGCATCAATTTTTTACTGACAAGAGACCAAGTGGAGTTAGCTTCCCTGATTGCTGAAACTGTGACAGGACTTACATATGACCTCTTGGTAATTAGTGCTACCAGGAATACGTGTGTAGTCTGTGTCTGTACACGTGTGTGCACGCGTGCGTGTTTATATCTATACATAAGTGATCATTTATCAAAATTGTAAATGTACGTGAGAATTAATTTTGCTTCTTAATAGTTTCAACCACAGTAACTGATTTAATCCTTTCCATGTCTCTGCATACTAGGGTGAAGGTGTTGAAAAAAGAGAAAAGAGGACAATAGAACTTTATTTCTAATGTTCACTTATAGTGGAGAGGGCCATTAGTGATTTTCTAGTTCTACTTTCACATTTATAGAGGTGAAAATGGAAACTACGGAGATGGAGAGAATCTCTCAAGGTCAGAAAGCTAGTTCACTGCAGAGTTAGGCTAAAACCTTAATCTCCCACTTTTAATTCAGTACTCTTTACACAAAATTTCTCAGGGATACCTATCTTAGTATCCCCAACACAGTTAGAAAATATAATTTACATAGCTATCATTATTTTAATGATAGGAAAATGATTGGAAAGTGGTAACGGATTATTTTTGTGGCAGGAGCTGACTGGTGATTTTATTATGTTTGATGTTATCTGAATTTTCTAAGATATCTGCTTAAATATTTATTACCTTAGTGGTATGTATTTTAACACACATATTAGCCCCGATGTTCTGAGCATGCTGCTAGGCACTTCACACATCAGTTTTGTGGTTGAATCCTCATAGCCCATCTCGATAATAGGTTCTTGTAAATGTGTGTTGAATATAATAGAATCTGAAAGTAACAATGTTCAGAGATGGCTCTAAAAATCACTCCTAGAATTCTTCCTGAGATGCCTATGTGACTTCAGGCTCAACGCTATCCTAGTAACAGTGAGTGATTCCAGATAGGGCTCAAACTTTAATATTTTCCTAAGAAGCCACTGAATAATCTGACGAGGAAGGTTTCTGCTGTGAATAAGTCTAGACTGCTCCCAGGTCACTGAACAGGAACATTTACCCCACAGGGTCAACAGGCAGGCAGCTGAGTTGGCTGTTTTTGAAATGTGTGCAAATAAACAAAGACTTAAAATGATCAATTATATCTGCACCCATTAAATATTAAACATTAGCGACTCCAAAATGAATAGTTGAAACACAGGAATTCGGTGGTATGTTTCAGGCCTCCTTTTTATTTGTTAACGTGCCTCCATCCTCCTTGGCATGCTGTCTGACACAGGGCCCAAGGTTGCAGTTTAAACGACAGTAGAAATCCACTGTGCTTTGATGGGTCCAGAGCGTGCAGCCAGTGTTAATAACTAACAGTGCAGACTAAGCGTTGCTCTATGGACCTTTAGAAGTAACTGTCTCAAGTTGTGTCTAGGTCAGGAAGGACCAGGACTCCCTCTGTTTAGTCCTGCTTAGGCTCATGCTTTCTAGTGACACATAGACTTATGTATCTAGTAATGGCTATGCCTTGTTTGTTTCCCTTGAGTAAAGTTCAGACACCCCTGTTGAATTTCTCTTGGGTATTGGATAACATTTAAGGAGACCTGCAGGAAGGAGGTTCCTCTTCCAGAATTTTCAGCTCTGGATTTCAGGATGCTCAAACCTAAATCTATACATAAGTTGTCAGCTTGTTTCTTGGCTTTCTGCTTATCTCCTATAGATTTTGGGTCCAGAAACAGATATGCTCATGGTCATTGAGCAGAAAAAAAAAAAAAAAGAAGCAGTCCAGAGGCACATGAGATCATACTCCAAGTACAACACCCTGCGTTTCCTCAAGTTAGAGCCAGCTAACTAAATGAGTGTTTGTCCCATGTACTCTTCTAAGGGGTCAGATGGAGGCCTGAGAGAGGAAAGCTGCTGGTCGGGACCCTATAGTCTTCTCCACACCTACTCTCTCAGGAGTCTAGTTTCCCTCTGGAGCTTGAATAGTCTCCAAAACTCAATGAAATTCCAACCTGTGCCTCCAAAGTGTTCAAATGTAAGGTCAGAGTCATCAGCCACTGTTGTGCTCACTGTCTAGAGTCAGAAGCTATAAGAGCTTCTCTTGGTTCCGAACAAAATTGAAAGGTCCCACAGACTCTCTGGTGTAGTCTGGAGAAAGTAAGAGGAGAATACTCTTCACTGTTGATAGGCAGCTTAGATCTTCACTCCTTCACTGAGGAGGGGTGGCTAGTTTTAACCCCTGGACCATGGCTTTGGCCTAATACAGAAGAGAGTTCCATTGGCTACCTGGGCCCAGACCCCTGGCTACTGCCTGCCCACATGCCTAGTCATCACCTGGGTTGTCTCCTCCCTGACCTCCATGACAACAGACACCTATGTGAGTGGCTGACATTTGCCTGTCTCTGGACTTGTTTTCAGCCTTATTGGCCCTTCTTAATTACTTGCAGCTGGGCCCAACTTTCTCCGCTGTCTCTCTCTCTTGGACATCCAAGTACCCACTCTCTCTGTTTCACCACTGATGGAACGTCTGATCTATGTTTGTGATCTATGTTTTTAAGCCAGGGAGGAGCTATTTGGCCATCGGATGCTATCAGTTTTATGATGCTGGTGTTCAGTAATCAGAATCATTCTTTGGAGTATATGTAGATCAAGAGAGCCACAAAGCCAGGACAACAATTGGTCCCATCAAAATGAAGCAAACCAAACCAAACACTTGCTGGGGGTTCAATATATCTGGATCCCTATCTAGCATCATTGTGATATCAGGAGGAAATTTCTGCTGCTTCTACTCTGGTTACCAGTTTTCTCAACTGTTAAAAAAAAAAAAAGTTGGACTCACTGTTCACTAGAGTCATAAACACAACTCCCCCAAACCTTTATTTTCAAAAAGATAAAATGTACATTAACAATTAATCTTAAGTGAGAATATGGACATCAGAGCAAACGGTGCAACTGTGGTTTGGGGAATGGGACGAGGAACTGCCACTCATCTGTTCTGTGTTTCCTTTCTATACGGACTTTGAGTGAGGGCAGAGGATAAAACTGCACTGACTGTGTGTGTGGACCCTCACGTAGAGTTTTTGACCACCCTGTGGTGAAGCCATCTCTTTCCAGCTAGGATACATTCCTTCTCTGAGTCACCGCTCAGCCCTTGTTGACTGTGGCTTTCGTGGGAATGAGAATATTATCCTTGGAGGGATGGATTTTCTGTTTTTCTCAGGAACACAAGTGGCTTTATGAATAATCTGTATACTCCATTTTTCTCAGCCCAACAAAACATCACAGTTATAATCCCTGCTTGAAATGGTATCAGAGCTCAGATTTAATTGTGTCCTGAAAGGTGTAATCCAATTTCATTAGTTAACCATGACTACGACTGTCACTTTTATATGTTTCACATTTCACTGATATTTTCACATTCATTATCATACTTTGTTCCCAGAATAGCACTCCAAGGCAAGTGAGAGAGATTGAGACACAAAACTGAGGAAACTGAGACATAAAACTGAAGGCACTTAGATTCACATAGCTAGAATCCAGATTTCCTGACTCCAGATGAGTGATTTTTCTTCATAGTCTCAAATATGAAGTCTGATGTCAGAGTGCTATCAGCCTACAGTATTAATTGACCACATACTATAAATCCGTATTTTGTAGTTTATTACGTGCACATACAAAAGCAAGAATATTATCCCTTTACCTCTTTATAATCCAAGGTTCATATATAATAGAGGGAATGGCTTATCGCAGTGATTATTGCTACAGTTCCTTAATACCATTATGTTAGCAAACATCTAACCGTGGCCAGGGCTAAACAAGTCTTTCCACAGGAAACAAGCTTCAATATTTTTGCGAGTACCAAGTTGGTTTCAAACTTTTGCCAGCAGATGGCGCTATGCATTAGCAAACACCTTGCCTGGGAAAAGTATCGCAGCGCGGGGGTTTAGGGTGAATGAGACAAGTATTATCTGAGGGGAAAATGTTGAATAGTTGATACAGAAAAAAGGCACATTTGTGTGGTTTAGAAACGGGGGTATAAAAATGTGAGTTAACCTTTTATAATGGTATTTGAAACAACTCTTATTTAGCTTTTAACTCTTAGAATAGTGCTGGTGAGTCAAATCAAATAGAAATTTTATTCACCCCAATGGAGAGATTTTCACTAATATAGAGGAACGTTTGTATCCTGATGACATCAACCTAACTCTACAAGTGTTAAATAATTGCCCCGCTGTTTTCCAATATGAAAACTTCTTTGGCCTTCATTCCTCCCCATCCCTAGGGTCTATTCCTCATGCTTAAAAGCTCTCTTCTAGAACCTGTATTTCTATTATTTAAGAACCAGATATACCTCATGTTTTCTTAAAAGTATCTTTGACAGGAGTGGGAACTCAAAGGATTCTATTGATTTTATCTCAACATTCCTAACATTAGACTTTTGCTCAATAAATATTTATTTAACATTGAATAATTGATTAGTGAATCACACTATGTCTTAGTGATAGTTTTCTGTACACATATTTAGTCACCCTTTTCAAATTATATTTACTGAGTACCTGTTAGGCTCTTGGTCTCAGAGCATATGATCTAGGAGAGAAAATAAGAGGCAATTAAACTATAATGTGGTAGGTGTATGATTGTGGGAGAATAGGATGTTGTGAAAGGACAGAGGAAAGTTCCTTCCTTTCACGTTGATATTGGGAGTTAGGAGAGGCTTTCCAAAAGAAATGAAGTCTAATTTTGTATCCAAATGATGAGTAAGGGATTGTTATCTATTAAGAATATTCCAGGAAAAGAGGACAACATTTGAAAAAGACCAGAGGACATAAAACACATCACTGGATACATGAGTAACTTAAAGAAATTTGTTTTACCTGGGAAATATAGTGTGATGGGGAATGTCAAAAAGTAAGGTGGTAAATATAACTCCTGATAGGTATTGAGATTTTGCTTAAGAGAAAAAGAAAATTACTATAATAATTCATGTATGAGAGTGATATGATTCAATTTGTATTTTTCAAAGATCGTTCTGGCTGAAGTGTGGAAACTCAATTGTTCGGTGTATGTGTGGTAGAAAAGAGCATAGTGCAATACTGGAAGCAGAGAGACCAGTTAGGGAGTTGTTGCGAAACTCCAAGTGTGAAATGCTCTGGCTGACCTGGATAGAGAGATGAGCCAGCAAGAAAGTTTTTTGGGGGGATGCCAACCCAGAAGGGTAAAAAAAAATCATCAAAGTGATGAAACTGCTGAAAATGTAAGAAAATGGAGAGATTTATAATTATCAAAGCTCCTCCCTGGGAGAATGCAATATGTTTTGGGAAGGAATACTTTGAAAAGCTGCTTAGGATGAAGTTAGAGATCCTTAAACAACAAACTCAAACTTTCCACAGATGAAAACAACATGCCATTTTAAATGGTAAGTCTTATTATCAATATTTACTAAGGTTTTGTTTTGCTGACATATATGCAAGTTTGGAGTCAGAGATAATAGTTCAGGAAAATAAAAGAAAGGCAGAGCACTTGCACCAGTGGTCATATTTCTCTACTCTCCTCTTCTTTTTCAAAATGATGATTGAACACATATATAAAGAAAGCCTGTCTAGAGGCACACCAAATAATTAGCCTCCATTAAAGAGTCCCTCAATGCTCTGTTGAGAATTATTAGTGGTAGAAGGATTAAAGAGAAGTAGATAGCACCAAACTGTTTACAGGATAGCCGTGATAGTTCTCTGTAATTATTTGGATATAAGGATAAGGGAGAAAAAAGAATCGATTATGATATTATACAGGATTTAGACCTAGGAATCTAGCTGATTCTCTGTGATAAGGAAGAGAAAGGGCAGGTTTCAGGTGGAATTAGGAGAGAGTAGGTGAGGAATTAAGCTTGCATTTTTAATATATGAAGTAGGTGTGTAATTCAAGTGGGGAGAACAAGTAAAGCAAGTAAGTCTGAAGCTTAGGAAAGGGATCTGGGTTAAAGATCAGTGTTCAGTAATAAAAAACATGGGAATGGATTATATCACAAGGGAGAATGCGTAGAATGACATACAATAGAGGACATGTGGGTAAAATATAAAGAAATACAATTATTAACATTGTATTAAGAGATATATTAAATTTTAAACCTAACAAATAGACACATTGTGTGTGTATGTGTGTGTGTGGATTGACTGGATACTGTGAAAAAGAATCCACGAGATCACAGGGCTCTGAAATTGCAAGTCTTCAAGACTGCAAGCTTTTTTAAAAAAATTATTTTTAACATCTTTATTGGGGTATAATTTCTTTACAATGGTGTGTTAGTTTCTGCTTTATAACAAAGTGAACCAGTTACACATATACATATGTTCCCATATCTCCTCCCTCTTGCATTTCCCTCCCACCTTCCCTATCCCACCATTCTAGGTGGTCACAAAGCACCGAGCTGATCTCCCTGTGCTATGTGGCTGCTTCCCACTAGCTATCTATTTTACATTTGGTAGTATATATATGTCCATGCCTCTCTCTTGCTTTGTGACAGATCACCCTTCCCCCTCCCCATATCCTCAAGTCCGTTCTCTAGTAGGTCTGTGTCTTTATCCCTATCTTACCCCTAGGTTCTTCATGACATTTTTTTTTTCTTAAATTCCATATATATATGTTAGCATATGGTATTTGTCTTTCTCTTTCTCTTTTGAAACTGCAAGCCTGAAAGACTGAGAGATCCTTTCTGCTACCCAGGGCTACCTCTAACCTCTGCTTACTTAGCAGATTTCCTGTATAAGAGGAGAGAGGGTTGTCTTTACTTTGGGGTGTTTTCCAGAATAAATTCTGGCATACCAGAAGACAGGTTAACCCAAAGTTTGGCTTCTCTTCATCTGAGAAACTGTCCTTCTCTGGCAGGTTAGCTTCTTCTCAACCCTCTGCCTCCAACCTACTCCAGGTAGAGAAGCATCCTTTGTCTCTTGCGATCATCATTCTTGAATTTACTCTTATAGTTTTGAAATACTTAGGTCCATTGCTTTTCAGTGAATGTAAGGAAAGGTTTTTTGTTGCTCTTGTTTATCTGGAGATTTGATACTGTTTCAGTGATGTAAAGGGATTTCAACTCCTGCGTTTTTATGGTGCTGCAGTCTTGCAGTCTCCAAAGGCTTATCAAGGTATTGCAGCCTGAAGGTCTGGCAGTATTATAGTTTCATAGTCTCAAGGTATAGAAGACTCTTTCTTTTTTGAGACTTCACCATCTTGCATTATTTATTCAGTTTTGAGCAAGCTTTCAAAGCAATTAAAGACAAAGATGAAATCAGTCTAACTAAGGTTGCAGCTAATGAAACTCCTAATAACATCAAAATTTATCCTTTTTGTGGCCCAAGTAGTTGGAGCTAGGCTGAAAAGAAAAGGAGAACTTCTTCAATTCCTGGAGATTTAATTCCAAGCCCTGCTAGAGAGATTAAAGTCACAACACTTTCATAATCACTTCAATTTCTGCTTGAAGCAATGAACTAATCAGTCCCTCAGGCTTACTACCTAAAAGGGGAAAGTGTATTACTTCTTGGAGAGGCATATATATATATATATATATATATATATATATATATATATCTTAATATTACATAGATAGATAGATAATGTATATTCTACATCAGCCTTTCTTCACACAATATCATCATAAAAATTGCAAAATGTATGAGAGAACAGGAGTATATGACCCATGACAAAAGAATATTCAGTAAATTGAAAGCAACCTAAAGACAATCCATATGCTGAAACTATTAGACAAGGACTTTGAAATAACCATAATAAATATATTAAAGAATCTACAAGAAAAGATCTGTAGGGTGAGTAAAGAAATGGGAAATTTCAGAGACTTGAAAGTAGTAGAAAAGAAATAAATGGAAAACCTAGAGATTATTAATGTGGTATCTGAAATTAAGAAAATAAAAATACATTAAGAGGATCATACACCAATCAAGTGGAATTTATCCCAGGGATGCAAGGATGCTTCACTATCCACAAATAAATCAATGTGATACACTACATTAACAAACAGAAGAATAGAACATCATATGATCACTCAACAGGTGCAGAAAAGGCTAGTGACAAAATTAATCATCCAGATATGACAAAAACTCTCAACAAAGAGGGTATAGAGGGAATGTACCTCAACATAATAAAGGCCATATATGACAAAGCTTCAGCCAACATAATCAAAGGTGAAGAGCTGAAAGCATTTCCTCTAAGATCAGGATCAAGAAAAGGATGCCCACTCTCGCCACTTTTATTCAATATATTATTTGAAGTCCTAGCCACAGCATTCAGAAAAGAAAAAGAAATAAAAGGAATCCAAATTGGAAAGGAAAAAGTAAAACCATCATTATTTGCAGATGCATTATAGTATCTATAGAAAATCCTAAAGGTGCTACAAAAACCTTTTATAACTAATAAATGAATTCAGTAAAATTGCAGGATATAAAATTAGTATACAGAAATCTGTTGCATTTCTATACACTACCAACAAACTATCAAAAAGATATTTATCTGAAGAAAACAAAAACACTAATTCAGGGACTTTCCTTGTGGCACAGTGGTTGAGAATCCGCCCACCAGAGCAGGGGACACGGGTTCGAGCCCTGGTATGGGAAGAGGCCGCATGCTGCGGAGCAGCTAGGCCCGTGGGCCACAACTATTGAGCCTGTGCTCTAGAGCCCGCGAGCCACAACTACTGAAGCCCATGCGCCTGGAACCCATGCTCTGCAACAAGAGAAGCCACCACAATGAGAAGCCTGTGCACCTCAATGAAGAGTAGCCCCCGCTTGCCGCAACTGGAGAAAGCCTGCATGCAGCAATGAAGACTCAATGCAGTCAAAAATAAATTAATTAATTAATTTTTTAAAAACCCACTAATTCAAAGGATATATGCACTCTAATGTTATTTTCATCATTATTTACAGTAGCCAAGATATGGAAGCAACTTGAGTGTCCAGTGATAAATGTATGGATAAAGAAGATGTGGCATATGTGTATATACTTTACACACACACACAGACACACACACACACACACACACATATATACAATGAAACGTTACTCAGCCATATAAAAGAATGAAATCGTTGTTTATGACAAACGTGGATGGATCTAGAGGGTATTATGCTAAGTGAAATATGTCAGAGAAGGACAAGTAAGCAAAATAAGTAATAATATTTAGAAAAATTGTTATAAAGGTGGATCTGCTTTAGTAAATATTATATTTTATGACTATAAAAGTAAATAATATAAGTAATTTTAATGTTGATAAAAGATGCTGAATCTAATGGAACAGAGTGTATAAACCCGAAAAGACAATAATGCAAATACAAGTGTAATATGTGATAAAGAAGCAGCACAAACTACTGAGTAAATGTTGAATTATTCACTAGAGACTAGAAAAATCAAATTAAGGTAATTACTAGATTTTACTAATTTCATTTTCACACAAACTTTTATTCAAATATACTGTTAATTATTTTATAATACCTCAAACTGCCTTTTATAAATAGATGGTCTCTCATACCTCACCTAATAAGTTTTAATCTACTGGTGTTAGTTTGAGGATTTGAGCTTGGTTATTTGGAGAAAAGATGAAAACCACTTTTTAAACTTTTGAGGGCGGTCTGCCAGTCCCTCAGTCTGAAAGTAATTTTATATTGTGAAACAAACCTGATAACCTCTACACTATGGAAACAGTGCTAGTAATTTTATATTGTATACATCATGTATACTCAACTCATACAGAACTCTCTATCTATTACTTTATCTAATCTTATAAGAATATTTCAACATCATATTTTTCATTCATTCTATATCCACACATTAGCGACACTTGTGCATAAAAAGAACAAAATCATTTAATATTTAAAAAATGTTGTCTTCGAAAGCAATGTTGTCCAAGTTGTGATTCAGAAATGGAATGATCTTTTCAGCTGTTTTTACCATGGTGTTTGGGGGAAAAGAAATTGAATCTTTAATTAATGGCATTCAGTTAGTCTGTGTCTGGATCCTACTTGCCCCGTTAAAGGTCAGGAACTCTAGCATAATAGTAGAGATGTGTTCAAGGGTTTGTCTTTACCCATTTTCTCTTCTAAACGATCTTCTTCAGAAGCAGCTTTGAAGATTTGTAAAGCAGCTGGTGTCAGTTTAGGAGTCCTGGCAGAGAGGGAAGTGAAGTAGCCATACAGAAGTTATACATGTAACCTTAAGTGTAACATGGATAGATATTTGCAGATGTCAATGTTTCATGGATTCTCCTCAAGTTCTGGAAACACTAAAAGAAGGAGGAAAATGGGGTAGGGATGGCTATTGTGTACTGCTGAATTAAACACAAAGTAAAGCAACCTACCGAGTTGTATTACTATTATCTTTGGCTCTCTGAAAGGGAAAGAGTTTCTGGCCATCTCTCTTGGAGCCTCCTTCCATGTTGGTGTCTCCTTTTCTTCGTGGTCTCTCCGTGTGTGGTATACAAAGAACACTCACCTAGGATTCAGGAGCCCTGGATTCTCTAATCCCCACTGCCTTTCTGCACAACAGTGTCTTTCCCCTCTTTGACCCTCCTCATCCATACATTCAGGAATTTAAGTAAATGATATCTAAAAGCAGTATAATCTCCACAGTCTGTAAGAAAAGGGAAGGACTAAAGGGCAGACAGTTTGTATTGAACAGGAGGATAGGCTCCCTGGCATGACATAAAATTTAGGAGAAAAAAATCAATTACCCATATCAAAGCATGGGATATATAAGTTCCTTCACTCCAATATTCCTCTAAAAATGTCTACCTTCTGAGGTCTACTACATCTGTCATTCCATAGTTCTAGGATTCCTTCCCAAGTCACTCACCCTGCCCACCAAGCCACATTTGTGGGTTACCAGTTGAGTGTGGGTGACAGCCTCTGGAAAGAAGCAGTTGTACCTAGTGCTTAAGAACACAGACTCTGCAGTCAGATTTTCTGAGTTCAAATCCTAAGTCCACATTTTCCTAGCTGTGAACTCTTGGGCCATTTACTTAGTCTCCCTGTGCCTCACTCTGTTATCTGTAAAAGAGTTATATAAGCAGGGCCAACATCATGGTGTAGTTGTGAGATTACATTCATTAATGCATGTAAAGGTCTAGGACCAGTGATTTATCTATAACAAAGCAATTAATAAAGGGTTGTTCCTACTAATGTTTATCTTAATTCAATTTGGATTTGCTAAAGATTGATATTTTATGTAATTCTGTCTCTATGCTCCCCTTTCCTCCTTTCTTCCCTCCTTTCTTTCTCTCTCCTTTCTTTCCCTTCCCTTCCCTTCTCTCTCTCTTCTCACCTCTATCTGCTCCTCTCTTTCTAGGTAAGTGTTTTAGGAGGCTTTCACTTGTCTCCCAATACCTTGGGCCAATCTGGCTTGATCAAGCAGGCCAGAGACCAGGGGTCTTGCTGAGCCTCTCTGGGGTCCAAGTTATAGCTCATTGTAAGCTCCATCGAACTATGGAGAGTGCCAGACACAATTTCATTAATCCTACCATCAGTAGGTCTGAATTCATTGCAACTAATACAATACCTGTTTCTCTAACTATGCCAACATTTTCTTGACACCGTGTATGACCTCCTGTTATTTCTCAACAAAAGCTGGCAAGCACGACTTGACGGTGAAGCAAAACAGCCCAGTGGGCCACAAACTGCTGAGTGCATCCATGCTGAAATGAAAAGCACATTCCAAAGAGATCCAAAGAAGCTAAGAAAAAAAAGAGTAAGAATACAGAATCACTTCGAGGAGAGAGTAACCCTCTAGGCCACCAGACTTACATATTTATCTTCCCTACAATGAAAACCAGGGTGACTTCTACCCTAGAACCCCTGACTATTCCGATTCTAGTACCTTGTTTTGGTATGTGATTCCCAACTGTCTCCATCAGACTTTATCCTCACAAAAAGAGTCATACATGGGACTTAAAGGACAAGTCTCTAAAATCTTTGAAGTTTCTGTCAGCAACACCAAAAGAGAAAGCAGCATGCTGTATGTTTGAGTAGATTTAGTTATAGGTCAGATTTGGGATGCAATCAGACTAAGAGGATTGCTATATGATATAAGAAATATGCAAAGAAAAGTATATTTTGTTTAGTTTCAAAGGCTTTAACTTTTCCCTCATGATTTTTGTGAAAAGTTGGTCTACGGCTTCCCTGGTGTTGCAATGGTTGAGAGAAAGCCTGCCGATGCAGGGGACATGGGTTCGTGCCCCGGTCCGGGAAGATCCCACATGCCACGGAGCGGTTAGGCCTGTGAGCCACGGCCACTGAGCCTGCGCTTCCGGAGCCTGTGCTCCGCAACGGGAGAGGCCACAACAGTAAGACGCCCGCGTACCGCAAAAAAAAAAAAAAAAAAAAAATAGATCGCTGAAGGCTGGTGTGTATTGACCTAGTTAA
Source organism: Phocoena phocoena (assembly GCF_963924675.1). Taxonomy (NCBI): domain Eukaryota; kingdom Metazoa; phylum Chordata; class Mammalia; order Artiodactyla; family Phocoenidae; genus Phocoena; species Phocoena phocoena. Next base: position 68,907,377 of record NC_089222.1, read on the forward strand.
AAATACATGTAAAGGACAGCTTTATCAATGGAGTCGTTTCAAAATACGCAGCAAATATTTCTATTCCTCTAAAGTATTGTTCCAAAAATGGCAGCAATGGCTCACAAAAATCGGAAGACTATCTGAATTAGAGCCTTTGCTTTATTACTCAGGACGGTAAGTAACTATAACTTCACCATCTAACACACTTAGAATTTTACAGAGTCTATCGAAGGTCTCCAAGTGAAGATATTCACTTCTGTATGGAGAGGAAAGCTTTTCCATCCAATAAAATCCAAGATAGAGTTTTTAAGTAACAAGGACATTGTTGGTAGGTTGGCATTTTGTAATGATTATTACTGGTCTTACATTGGGACTAAACTCCAAAGTGTATTTAATGGTTGGTCATTTTTTTGTGTGTGTGGTACACGGGTCTCTCACTGTTGTGGCCTCTCCCGTTGCGGAGCACAGGCTCCGGATGCGCAGGCTCAGCAGCCATGGCTCAACGGGCCCAGCCGCTCTGCGGCATGTGGGATCTTCCCGGACTGGGGCACGAACCCATGTCCCCTGCATCGGCAGGCGGACTCTCAACCACTGCGCCACCAGGGAAGCCCAGTGGTTAATTTTGAAATTAAAAAGCATTATTTTACAATCAAGGCAAGCATTCTCAGAAAAAAAAAATTAATTTCAATTACATGTAAAGTAACCATTTCTAGCTCTTTGTTTATATACTTTGTTTACCAGTTCAATTTGCTAAGCATTTTCACAGATATTTTTCCATTAAAATACATTATTGATACCTATTCAGGTAGATTAAATTATATGAAATTGCCAATATTAGACCATATTTGTCCTATAGAAATGGAAATTTCAAATGGGTTGACTTAATATATGGTCCTGCTGATGGGAGCAATCTTAGTTATGCCAGTGTCCTCACGTGGTTCATGATTTTTTTTCCTTTAATGGGGCCATTTAAATGAAATTAATTAAGAGGTTTCAAAAGCACTCTTCCTTTTTCTTCATTTAATGAAATCTATGTTCTATTTTCAAGTGTCCTTATCAAACCTCTATAAGGACTAATTCTTCCAACCAAACCATGAAAAGAAAACTATTTTTGTAGGTAGATTTATGCTGAGGAGACATATTTTTCCTCAAAATGTAGAGATGAGGAAAGACGTAGGGAGAAGACTATACCCTACATGATTAATTATGGTAAATAAAATGCCAAGTTGTAAAAGAAAAAGACACACCTAAATACTTAGATTTCATTAAAATTCAGTATTTTTTCCATGGCATTAACAGTAATGTGAAACCCCCAAACTCTGATAATCATAAAAATATAAGCTTAGAGTTTCGCAGAAGATATTATCAATTAGTAGTATTTCTCTTAGTATTTTCTTTTTAAACATCTAGTCACAATAAATTTTCTTATTTCATATTTAAAAGCAGTTTTGGAATTGTCAATATTTCTCATCTGTACAATAATGATTGTTTTTCTGTTGTGACCATATGACTTCATGATGTTCTAACTTGACCTTGGTAGAAAAGGTCCCGAAGAATTCCAATATTGAATTAGCAATTTATCTGTCATCTTCCACCCACCTTATTTCTGGCAGCATGGGGCTATTTCATCTTAGAGAACCCAGGCTTGATATAATGGATAATGTTCATGAACTAAAATGGAAGGTAATGAACCAGTGTTGGAAAAGATAATCCATGTCCAGACTGTCCTGATCTTTCATAGTACTGTCTGCTGACCTACTTGGCAAGTTGAATTCAGTCTTCTCGTTCATGCATAACTGGGGTCACTTAAACATTAAAAGATTGGAACTTCTCTTCTCATCCTTTGACCAAGTTTAAGCCTGTTGTTTAAATTCCTTGGTCCAGCACGAGGGAGGATGGGTGAGTATATACATATGTGTAAATGTGTGTGTGTATGTGTGTGTGTACATATGCATGCCCAAAGTAATGTGCATTTGAAGTGGTGATGTCTTGAAAAAAATGAGGTCAACTTCCATGTTTAGTGTATCCACATTCAATAAGGATAAGGATGTAGGTAAATGGGAAACATCAAGTTAACACAGAATTCCAATAAGTATGCATTGATTCTTAACAGATAATTATCTTTTATAAACCCTTTTTCTATGCCTTGAATGCCTCACCTCTCCTCTTAAAATATTCATAAGAATATCTCAGGTACACATAGTTAAACGTATCCTAAACATGTTGGATCAAAGAGGGGCAGAAAGTTTACAAAGCTAAGTGATACAAGACCCTGAGACATGGCAATGATACAATGTTAAAATGGCTAATGGAAGTTAGAAAAGAATAATAGCCTACACCTAAGTGAAGTAGAAATGACAGAAATACTAAGGCAGAAGGTGAAAGAGTGCTTAGAGAAGTAGGCATGCTAGAGTGGATTTACTAAGTGAAGTCAGAAAACACAATATCTGATTATGTTATGAAAGAGAGCCCCCATGACTCTGTTTATCAAAGTGATTAGCAATGCACTGATGAGAGAGGACCTAGCATGTTTGAAAAGCTCAGTGATGGCTATCTTCTCCAGTCCAAAGTAGATGATAGGAGACACTAAGAACTGGGCTCACTGATAGTAATGGGGATAATAAGATCCTAAAATAATAGAGTCAAGATAACAGCAAGTTTGAAGTCATTATGGTAATGAGTGTCACTGTCAGTGTGCAGCCCAAGAACTATGGAAATGATTCAAAGGAGACAGTATTCCTATGGGAAAGATAGATGGTCAGCCAATAAGAGTACAAATAGCCACTCCAATAAAGTATTCTAATCCCTTATCTAGTCTCCAGATCTGAGCCAGTTCTCAAACCCTATTAATGAATCCATCGATTAATGGAGAGGCTGAGTCCCCATGAGGAATGATTTTGAACATCATGGCATGCGTATAGAGTTATGATTCCTCTAATCTCCCAAAGAACTTATGGTTATTTAATCAAATAACTGTACACTGTGAACATGTGAATGCTCTGCCATTTTGAGGGCTATGGAGCAGAGTTCAAGTTGATATTAACACTTGAGGGTCTGGATCATTATTATGGTCCTGCTGTTAAAGTGAGTGCATGTGAGGACCTGATAATAAGTGGAATTCTGGCTCAGGTGCAGCTGATATTGTGTCCAGTGAGTCTCCAGACATCCCAGAAGTTATTTCTCTGGTCCTTGAACACATAATTGGAATGGACGTATTTGGTTGTTGGAAGAACCCTATGTTGGTTTCTTGGCCTGTAGGACCAGAGTTGTTGAAATGGGGAAGGTAAAGTGGAAATCTCTAAATCTATCCCCCAGCCCCACTCCTGGACAAGATGATACATCAAAAAGTCTTCTTAGGGCTTCTCTGGTGGCGCAGTGGTTGCGAGTCCGCCTGCCGATGCAGGGGACACGGGTTCGTGCCCCGGTCCGGGAGGATCCCGCATGCCGCGGAGCGGCTGGGCCCGTGAGCCATGGCCGCTGAGCCTGCGCGTCCGGAGCCTGTGTTCCGCAGCGGGAGAGGCCACAACAGTGAGAGGCCCGCGTACCACCAAAAAAAAAAAAAAAAAAAAAAAAAAAAAAAAAAAAAAAAGTCTTCTTGGGAGTGGACATGAATGTAAGGATCTTTTCATTACAAGTTAATACTCACCAGAGAAAAATCTAACCATGGGAGAGGCCTAAATGACACTGTAGCGGAGCACAATGAGCTAACAAATGGAGGAAACTTGGGCAATGCACACACAGACCCACCAATATGGTCTTCAATAACCCAAATCTGATCTTGTTCTAGCTGTTGTTTAATATCAATCTGCCATCAATGGAGACAAATGCAGAGCTTCTGCCCCATCCCTCAAGGAGATCAATTAGTTATCTGGATTCAAGATGGGTATATTGGACCCCTTTCATCAGAAAAGGACAGAAATTCATTTTGACTGAGGTAGATACATATTTAAGTTACAGACCTACCTTTACTACTATCTTGGCCAGTACCACTATCTAAAAGCATATAGACTTTTTGATCTACCACTTAGAATACTGTATAATATCATTTCAGAAAGAGGAAACTACTTTACACCAAAGGAGGTATGGAAGTGAGCATATGACTCATCACATACCTTCCCACCCAGAATCTGCCAGCGTAATAGAGTAATGCAGAGGAGGCATCAACTGGAGGGTGATAACCCACAAGAGTGATATGTTGTCCTCCAGGATGTGGTTTACACTCTAAATCAGTGACCCATTTTATGGTGCTAGGCCCCCATTAAGTAAAATATATGGGTCCCAGATCAAAGAAGAGAAGGTAAGAATGGCCCACTTACCTTCACTCCCATTGAGTTACTTGGAGAATTTGTGCTTTAACATCTGTTTTCTGGATGTCCTCTTCTTAGAGGAGGAACACCTCCATCAGAGATACACAAGAGTCCCATAGAACTTTATGCTGTGGTTACTTCTAAGTCATTTGGGCTCCTATGACAAGAGACTAATAGATAAGGAAAAGAAAAACAACACTGGTATGAGTACTTTATCTTGGTCATCAGGAAGAGAGTGGGCTACCATTACAAAATGGTAATATGGAGGAAATGCTTGACATCTGTTTGCCCCACTGGAATAACTCTTAGTACTCTCTTACTCAGTTTAATGGTAAATGGACAAGAGTATCAGCAACTGCTGATTATGGTGAGAAGATCATTATGGTGAGAAGACCACATGAGAATGACTGTCTGAGTCACTACAAGGTGAGTCACTTAGACAAGCAGAGGTGCTAGCACAAGTTTAGGGTGCTCCAAGAATGGACAATAAACAAGAGATATAATGGATATCAGTTGCAGTCCCAAGATGAACTTCTACATGAACATTGTAGTTTTAAAATTCTTCTAGGTTTCTCCAAGAAAAAAGACCAAATATCAACCAGAATACTGTAGGAAATGTTTCCATATGGAATGAACTTATTGTTGATGCAAGTGGACCTGAGCAATGCAAGAAGTACATCTTAAGGAACGCTGTAAGAGATGCACCATACAAAAATCCCTTTCAGGATTAAAGTACTCATTCCCCCAGCTCTCCAGGGATGGACTTCAGCTGAAAGAAGCTGCTCCATACAAGATTAATCCCAATTCTAATGTCGGGGTACAAAAAACTAAGCCCTTTGCTTCAATTTTGAAGGGTCATCTCAGCTAAAGGCTTTGTTTTGACAGTGACGCCATTCAATTTTTTCTCTTTTCCCAAATGTGCAAGTAGTCCCCTTAGAAGGTTGTTCTTGAGAATGCTCCCATGAAAATCTCCTGCATGCAAATTTCTGTATCAGAATCTGTTTCATAAAGAAAATGACTTAGAATGCAAGTTCATACAGAGTATAAGTGACAAAAAGAACTAGAACTCAGACTTCCAGACTCACTGCAGTGCCCTTTCCTCTACATCTTATTGCTAAATCCTCTCAATAGGTTTTTAATGTATGTAAATATGTAATTATATATAAGTTATCTGTTTATACATCTGTGTCCCAAACTAGGATAAAAAGTTTTAGAGGACAAGGGGATGTATCATATATGTATTTATTTCCTAAATTGAGCAAATATAGCGTCTCATATTAAGTACTCTATTAACGTTATATTTGTTCAATGAATAACTTTTGAATAGCTACCAAGATAGATAAACATTTTCCAGTTTATTTGAAAATTATGTCTATAATAAATTATATTCAAGTATTTTCTTTACATGAATTTCAGTATACAGGGGGAAGCATTGTTTAAAATGCAATGCTGAATGGATCTCAATTCAGCATGTAAATATTCAGTGAAATAACAAAAAAGACAGGATTGATCATGTATTTCCTGCCTTTTGTGTAGGATTTAAAATTTTTATACACACATGACTAGGCTATGTTTTATTAAGCACATAACGGTTATCAGTTTTTAAAAAACAAACAGCTCAGGAACTCATTCTATTCCCTTATTCCCTTTCTTTCATCTGTGAAAATGAACAAGCTAATATTAATTAAGACAGTGGGAGGATGAGAAATAGAGTAAGAAAAAAATGAGAATTCATACTCAATTGTAGATTTTCCAACAGAAATAAGTAAGGTCAACAAAAATGCTGCATATAATACTTCAGCTAGAGATTTTCTTTTGATAGACAAATAAAATCTTATTTTTATTTCTTCTGAGGAAAAAATAATGCAATACTGTCCTTTCTGACTTTCCTCTCTATTGTTACTGCCAGTGCTAAGGTATTCACATAACCTCTTATTGTTCCACTTCCTCCTTATTGCCCCTATATTTATTGATATCTTTATTTTCCTAAAATATAGTTATAAGTGGATAATTCTCTTTCCCTAAAGCCTGCATGAACACCAGTTTCGAAAAAATAAGTCTAAACCCAATAAAATGTTTCTAGATGAATAGAAGGTTATCTACAAACTATTACCACCTAATTTCCCAGTTATATATATCATCACTTTACTTCATGCACCCTAAATTCCTTCCTTCATTATTTTGTTCTCATTATTTTTTTTTCCTCTCAAATGTTCTTCCAACTTCCATTAGTCAAATGTCACTTCCTCAATCCTTAGTCCTTATTCATACTTGCAATAATTGCCTCTCCCAATCTGGAATTATCTTTCTATATTTAGACTCCACATCACTATTTTTATTTTCTTCAGTAATGTAACATTTAAAAACATGTGTATTATACAAGTTTGTTTTGTATTATCTCCCATACTCATTGTTTTTCCTTTTTCACTCAAAGCATAGACTAGTACATGGTGGTTCCTAGGTAAATTTTTACTGACTGAGTGAGATACAGATAGACATTGAAAATATAATAGCTGAATAACCAGCCATGGAAATGATTTGTCTCCTTTAAGATATGCGTGGCAAATATATTTAATGACATTTAGATGGTAAACCATGTAAATAATGAGGGGAAACTTTAGAAATAGAAGAGTTTTCAACAGAAATTGAAAGAAAGGAGAGACAGCAGAAGCAATAAGAAATACAGTCCTGCAGCCTGTGGGAAAAAAACCACATTCACAGAAAGATAATCAAGGTGAAAAGGCAGAGGGCTATGTACCAGATGAAGGAAAAAGATAAAACCCCAGAAAAGCAACTAAATGAAGTGGAGATAGGCAACATTCCAGAAAAATAATTCAGGATAATGATAATGAAGATGATCCAGGAGCTTGGAAAAAGAATGGAGGCAAATATCGAGAAAGTGCAAGAAATGTTTAACAAAGACCTAAAAGAATTAAAGAACAAACAAACAGAGAAGAACAATCCAATAACTGAAATGAAAACAACATTAGAAGGAATCAATAGCAGAATAACTGAGGCAGAAGAACAGATAAGTAACCTAGAAGACAGAATGGTGGAATTCACTGCTGTGCAACAGAATAAAGAAAAAAGAATGAAAAGAAATGAAGAAAGCCTAAGAGACCTCTGGGACAATGTAGTCGAAAAATTTCCTAACATGGGAAAGGAAATTTCCACCCAAGTCCAGGAAGCACAGAGAGTCCCATACAGGATAAACCCAAAAAGAAACACGCCGAGACACATAGTAATCAAAATGGCAAAAATTAAAGACAAAGAAAAATTATTGAAAACAGCAAGGGAAAAACGACAACATACAAGGGAACTCCCATAAGGTTAACACCTGATTTCTCAAAAGAAATTTTGCAAGCCAGAAGGGAGTGACATGATATACTTAAAGTGATGAAATGGAAGAAAATACAACCAAGATTACTCTACCCAGCAAGGATATCATTTAGATACGATGGAGAAATCAAAAGCTTTACAGACAAGCAAAAGCTAAGAGAATTCAGCACCACCAAACCATCTCTACAACAAATGCTAAAGGACCTTCTCTCAGAGGGAAATACAAGAGAAGAAAAGGACGTACAGAAACAAACCCAAAACAATTAAGAAAATGGTCATACTAACATACCTATTGATAATTACCTTAAACGTGAATGGATTAAATGCTTCAACCAAAAGACACAGTCTTGCTGAATGGATACAAAAGCAAGACACATATATATGATGTCTACAAGAGACCCACTTCAGACCTAGGGACACATACAGACTGAAAGTGAGGGGATGGATAAGATATTCCATGCAAATGGAAATCAAAAGAAAGGTGTGCTAGCAATACTCATATCAGATAAAATAGACTTAAAAATAAAGAATGTTACAAGAGACAAGGAAGGACACTGCATAGTGATCAAGGGATCAATCCAATAAGAAGATATAACAATTATAAATATATATGCACCCAACATAGGAGCACTTCAATGCATAAGGCAAATGCTAACAGCTATAAAAGAGGCAATTGACAGTAACACAATAATAGTGGGATTTTAACACCTCACTTACACCAACGGATAGACCATCCAAAATGAAAGTAAATGAGGGAACAGAAGCTTTAAATGACACAATAGACCAAATAGATTTAATTGATATTTATAGGACATTCCATCCAAAAACAGCAGATTACACTTTCTTCTCAAGTGTGCATGCGACATTCTCCAGAAGAGATCACACCTTGGGTAACAAATCAAGCCACAGTAATTTTAAGAAAATTGAGATCATATCAAGCATCTTTTCTGACAACAAAGCTATGAGATTAGAAATGAATACAGGGAAAAAAACGTAAAAAGCACAAACACACGGAGGCTAAACAATGCGTTACTAAATAACCAAGAGATCACTGAAGAAATCAAAGAGGAAAACAAAAAATACCTAGAGACAAATGACAATGAAAACACGATGATCCAAAACCTATGGGATGCAGCAAAAGCAGTTCTAAGAGGGAAGTTTATAGCTATACAAGCCTAACTGAAGAAACAAGAAATATGTCAAATAAATAATGTAACTTTACACCTAAAGGGACTAGAGAAAGAAGAACAAACAAAACCCAAAGTTAGCAGAAGGAAATAAATCTTAAAATCAGAGCAGAAATAAATGAAATAGAAACAAAGAAAACAATAGCAAAGATCAATAAAACTAAAAGCTGGTTCTTTGAGAAGATAAAAATAATTGATAAAGCATTAGGCAGACTCATCAAGAAACAGAGGGAGAGGACTCAAATCAATAAAATTAGAAATGAAAAAGGAGAAGTTACAACTGACACTGCAGAAATACAACACATCCTGAGACTACTACAATCAACTCTATGCCAATAAAATGTACAACCTGAAAGAAATGGACAAATTCTTAGAAAAGCATAACCTTCCAAGACTGAACCAGGAAGAAATACAAAATATGAACAGACCAATCACAAGTAATGAAATTGAAACTGTGATTAAAAATCTTCCAACAGGGCTTCCCTGGTGGCCCAGTGGTTGGGAGTCCACCTGTTGATGCAGGGAACATGGGTTCATTCCCTGGTCCAGGAAGGTCCTACATGCCGCAAAGCAGTTGGGCCCGTGAGCCATGGCCACTGAGCCTGCACGTCCGGAGCCTGTGCTCTGCAAAGAGAGAGGCCACAACAGTGAGAGGCCTGTGTACCGAAAAAAAAAAAAAAAAAATCTTCCAACAAACAAAAGTCCACGACCAGATGACTTCACAGGAGAATTCTATCAAACATTTAGGGATGAGTTAACACCCATCCTTCTCAAACTCTTCCAAAAATTGCAGAGGAAGGAACACTTCCAAACTCATTTTATGAGTCCACCATCACCCTTATACCAAAACCAGACAAAGATACTACAAAAAAAGAAAATTACAAACCAATATCACTGATGAATATAGATGCAAAAATCCTCAACAAAATACTAGCAAACAGAAGCCAACAGCACATTAAAAGGATCATACACCATGATCAAGTGGGATTTATCCCAGGGATGCAAGGATTCTTCAAGTCGATCAATGTGATATACCATATTAACAAATTGAAGAATAAAAACCATATGATCATCTCAATATATGGGGGGAAAACTTTTGACAAAATTCAACACCCATTTATGATAAAAGCACTCCACAAAGTGGGCATAGAGGGAACCTACCTCAACATAATAAAGGCAATATATGACAAAACCACAGCAAACATCATTGTGAATGGTGAAAAACTGAAAGCATTTCCTCTAAGATCAGGAAGAAAACAAGGATGTCCACTCTCACCACTATTATTCAACACAGTTTTGGAAGTCCTAGCCATGGCAATCAGAGAAGAAAAAGAAATAAAAGGAATACAAATTGGAAAAGAAGAAGTAAAACTGTCACTACCTGCAGATGACATGACACTATACATAGAGAATCCTAAAGATGCCACCAGAAAACTACTACAGCTCATCAATGAATTTGGTAAAGTTGCAGGATACAAAATTAATGCACAGAAATCTCTTGCATTCCTATACACTAATGATGAAAAATCTGAAAGGAAAATTAAGGAAACACTCCCATTTACCATTGCAACAAAAATAATAAAATACCTAGGAATAACCCTACCTAGGGAGACAAAAGACCTCTATGCAGAAAACTATAAGACACTGATAAAAGAAATTAAAGATGATACCAACAGATGGAGAGATATACCATGTTCTTGGATTGGAAGAATCAATATTGTGAAAATGACTATACTACCCAAAGCAATCTACAGATTCAATGCAATCCTTATCAAATTTCCAATGGCACATTTTATGGAACTAGTACAAAAAATCTTAAAATTTGTGTGGAGACAAAGAAGACCATGAATAACCAAAGCAGTCTTGAAGGAAAAAAAACGGAGCTGGAGGAATCAGACTCCCTGACTTCAGACTATACTACAAAGCTACAATAATAAAGACAATATGGTACTGGCACAAAAACAGAAACATAGATCAATGGAACAAGATAGAAAGCCTGGAGGTAAACCCACGCACCTATGGTCAACTAATCTATGACAAAGGAGGCAGGAATATACAATGGAGAAAAGACAGTCTCTTCAATAAGTGGTGCTGGGAAAACTGGACAGCTACATGTAAAAGAATGAAATTAGAACACTCCCTAACACCATACACCAAAATAAACTCAAAATGGATTGAAGACCTAAATGTAAGACCAGACACTATAAAACTCTTAGGGGAAAACATAGGAAGAACACTCTTTGACATAAATCATAAATCACAGCAAGATCTATTTTGATCCACCTCCTAGAGTAATGGAAATAAAAACAAAAATAAACAAATGGGATCTAATGAAACTTCAAAGCTTTTGTACAACAAAATAAACCATAAACAAGATGAAAAGACAACCTCAGAATGGGAAAAAAATATTTGCAAATGAATCAACGGACAAAGGATTAATCTCCAAAATATTTAAACAGCTTATGCAGCTCAATATTAAAAAAACAAACAACCCTGTCCAAAAATCGGCAGAAGACCTAAATAGACGTTTCTCCAAAGAAGGCATATAGATGGCCAAGAAGTACATGAAAAGCTGCTCAACATCACTAATTATTACAGAAATGCAAATCAAAACTACAAGGTATCACCTCACACCAGTTAGAATGGGCATCATCAGAAAATCTACAAACAACAAATGCTAGAGAGGGTATGGAGAAAAGGGAACCCTCTTGCACTGTTGGTGGGAATGTAAATTGATACAGCCACTATGAAGAACAGTATGGAGGTTCTTTAAAAAACTAAAAATAGACTTACCATATGATCCAACAATCCCACTAGTGGGCATATACCCAGAAAAAACCATAATTCAAAAAGACACATGCACCCCAATGTTCATTGCAGCACTATTTACAATAGCCAGGTCATGGAAGCAACCTAAATGTCCATTGACAGACGAATGGATAAAGAAGATGTAGTATATGTATACAATGGAATATTATTCAGCCATAAAAAAGAACAAACTTGGGTCATTTGTAGAGACGTGGTTGGATCTAGAGACTGTCATACAGAGTGAAGTAAGTCAGAAAGAAAAAAACATATACCGTATATTAACGCATATATGTGGAACCTAGAAAAATGGTACCTGGGCTTCCCTGGTGGTGCTGGTTGAGAGTCCACCTGCCGATGCAGGGGACACGGATTCGTGCCCCGGTCCGGGAGGATCCCACATGCCGCAGAGCGGCTAGGCCCATGAGCCGTGGCTGCTGAGCCTGCGCCTCTGGAACCTGTGCTCCGCAAAATGGTACAGATGAACCGGTCTGCAGGGCAGAAATTGAGACACAGATGTACCAAACAAACGTATGGACACCAAGCAGGGGAAGTGGTGGTGGTGGTGGTGGGTGGGGGGGTGTGATGAATAGGGAGATTGGGACTGACATATATACACTAATATCTGTAAAATGGATATTTTATACAGCAGGTTGTATAAAAAAATAAATTAAATTAAATTAAAAAAAAAGAAATATACACGCTAAAAAAAAAAAAAAAGAAAGGAAATTCCAAGGAGAGGAGAGACGTTGGCACAGAAGTGGATTCCTCCCTTCTGCCAAAATTTCATATCTAAATTCAATGACAAAAGGAAGAATTTACAGCATAACATATTTTCATAAATTCACTGTCTTATTTAATAATGACATTAAGATTAGCATAATTCTAACATATATCCTGAAAATATCTATCTGTAATTTCTGTGGTGTGTGTTTGTGTTACAGTCTCTTAAATGCGTCATATAAGTTTGCTTGTTTTCCAGTTATTCAATATTTTTAAATGAGATATATCATGGCTTTAATCTTAATCTTCAACTATAACTTTGGTTACAGTAGCCTGATGTCATTTGTGGTGGGGGGATGATATTAAGAATTGTTTCATACCTTGCTATGTAGTTCATTTGGATGTGATTAGAAATATAATGAAAAATAATAACCAGTTTCCTATCCTTCTTGATAGTTGGGATGCAGTTTCAGGGGCTGATTTCAGACCCTTGGTCAGAGCAATGAGATTAAGAACATTTTTATACATTTGCATACCTCGGATACAACAGGGCAATCATTGTTTCTCTATACCAATGAATATATATTCAAAAGTGATTGGCAAAATGATGTAGTAGCCAACTATAATCGTTCTGTACGTACCCATTAAAGTCTTCAAAAAGCTTTACCTTAATAAACATCCTTTTAAAAAATCAATCATATTGCCCTCAAGAACACATATAGATCATTTCATCCAAAATTCCTAACTCCCTTTATATATGGACAAAGACTTCTACTTGTTATTATTTAAGAATAAAAATTTACATAATAAAAATAAAAGAAATGCAGTAGTTTAATTTTTTTGTAAAAAATACACATTTGTGTATAGAAGAAAAGACAGGAAGTATGTATACAGACACATGCGTAGTAGTTTCAGAGTTATGATTGTTCTTTTTGCTTAACTTTGTTTTCTAATGTTTCTCTCATAAGCATGTATGATTTAGAAAAAGATACAAACAATTTGTAAAAACACATCATTAGTTTGTCCTCACAATGCTAAGGTGAAGCAAGAGCCTTAGCAGAGGTCATAGATTTAAATATTACATATAACATACCTTATGGGTCCAATATATATTGATGGCAGGGGTGATAATATAGGTAAAAAGACTAACCTGAGAGCATTAAGATACTGTGAGGGAGACCCAAATTTGATTGACCATTCTTCCCACTCACAGATTCTTTTTCCCTTTCTAAACTATCTACTTTCTGCTTGTACATGTTACGTGAGCTATATACAGTTGTTCTAGATGGTTTGGGAAATCTCTCCTAGTTCTCATAATAAATTGTACTTTCAAGCTTTCATATTTTATGTTGATGCTTTTCTTTATGATGATCATGATGGTGATAAATGTAATAATATAATTAACATTTCTGTGTACTTACTATGTGTCAGAAACTATTCTAAATATTTGAATATAACTTATTCAGTCTCTGCCTCAAAACTTGAGTTAGGCACTATTATTTTGCCAACATCACAAAGGAGGCAAAATCCAAAAAAGTTTAAGTAATCTGCCTAAAGCCATACTACTGTTAAGTGGAAAATGATAATCCATTCTAAACTGTTAAAAAATAGCCTTTTTTTGTACTTAATTGTTATTCTTAAGTTCTAAATGAATCTAGACACATGTGAAGCTTGCTTTACCTGACTTTTCTAGAATTGGAGACTCAGTGTTAAAAACAATCATCCAATATTTCAATATTCCTCAGTGTTGTTTGTAGTAGACTCCAAAATCTATTGAACAGATTGTAAAATCAATGGGATTGGAAGTGAGAAAGGAGCACTTTCTTAGTTCTTTCGTATTCTATATGATTAATATTATTTATAGAGAGTAATATGCTTTTTCTTGCTTATTTTACACCATCTGTCTCTGGCTTGGAAGGGGGTTAGAATTGTCATAGTCTTGATACAAAGGAAAAAGTTGTTAAAATTCATGTTTGACGTTGAAAATAATATCACAGAAAGATAATGAGATTGACAGGGAGAGAAAATTACTTCCTAGGCATGGTTGTAGGATTGATCATTGGCAAGCTGGAACAGAAAGGAGAAGGGGGAAAGTAGAGGGAAAGCAGGTGATCAGATATTTGTTACAACTTAGAGAGTAGAAGCATGTTAAGGGAGTAAGATGAATGACAATGACATAAATACCAAAGGTTTCTGAGCTGCTTTTTCTTTGAGATTCCAGAAAGAAATTGAATTCCAGGCTCCGCCCCACACAGCAAAGTAAACTTGACTCTTTCCCTTGAAAAAGTTGTGCATCCTACAACATTTTATTTATCTACACACATGCACACATGGATTTTTGATCACTGTATATTATAGACATTGACTGCTTTAATCAATTAATATAAGTAGTATTTAAAATGTAATAAAAAGTTGATATTAATTTTAATAGTGGCATTATTTTATTCAAAAATGATGAAGAATTAGAAATGCATAATTTGATGGCTAATAGAATGACCTAATTAACTAAGGATCTGGAACACTTACTTCCCATGGTTTAAAAATCACCTTGTCGGGCTTCCCTGGTGGCGCAGTGGTTGAGAGTCCGCCTGCCGATGCAGGGGACACGGGTTCGTGCCCCGGTCCGGGAGAATCCCACATGCCGCGGAGCGGCTGGGCCCGTGAGCCATGGCCGCTGAGCCTGTGCTCCGCAGCGGGAGAGGCCACAGCAGTGAGAGGCCCGCATACTGAAAAAAAAAAAAAAAAAATCACCTTGTCTGAGAAGAAAATAACTCAAGTATTTGTCGCCTAAATGTCTAATTCAGTCATATAACTTTTCATTTTTAATTGCACATACTTGACAATTCATTGCTTTGGGAGAATGGAAATCTATCACATGTCCAGCACCATGATCTCCATTTATTATCTTCTGTGGGTATCTCTCTGTAGATTTTCTGCAAATTGTTTCAGTTTGGATATTAACAGAAACATAAATGAGAAGAAAAATATCATCCAAAATTTTCCATTCCTAAGACTTCTGTTGTGGTGCCATGGATAAGACCCTGTGCTCCCAATGCAGGGGGCCTGGGTTTGATCCTTGGTCAGAGAGCTAGATCCCACACACATGACGCAACTAAGAGTTCACATGCCACAACTAAGGAGCCCACGTGCCGCAACTAAGAAGCCAGCGAGCCACAACTAAGGAGCCCTGGAGCCACAACTAAGGAGCCCTGGATCTGCAACTAAGACCTGGTGCAACCAAATAAATAAATATTTATAAAAACACAAAGTTTTCCATTCCTCCACTGTCCCCACCCAAAAAAATTTGTATTGTTTATCTCACCTCTGCTTCTTGTTTTGTTCACGTATACATTTTTGTTGTTTCATGTAATGAAGTTATAATTATGTTTTTGCTTTTGTCATTTTTATTATTTAATATGTATTTCATAATTCATTTCTTTTGTATACAAAAATTAAATGTGAAGTTCATAAATGCATATTCATATATAAAAATGCAACATATTTTCAAGAAAACTTTCACAAAGCTGTAATTTGAAGATGATTAATTAACAGTACCAGAAAAAATATTGATCAGTATTTTGCATAGAAGCAATTTTTGGACACTGTTTCATCAAACTAAAAAAACAGTTTGCAAGTAATTGTAGAAAAAACCAATTGATATTGCTTCAAATTTCTAGATGGGCTATCACTTTCTCATATTTTAAGCAAATAGAGAAAACACAAAGGGAAACACTAAAATGTTCACATATATAAAGTAAATTTTAACACACTTAAAATCACTGCCCATTCCTGGATATGAATCAAGAACAACTGGTAATTTCCACTACCTGTATCTCCTTACCTTTGTCTTTGAAGAGTCTTCCTGAATCTGTCTTGAGAAGCTAAGAGTATTTTAAAAGAAATCATAAAAGTTGGACTTCCTTATGAGTTACTGTATCAATACCAATGTAAATAGTCATGAAAATCATAAATGAATTGTTTTATTTTAAGGATGCAAATAGCATATCCAAGTTATTGCCTTTACTCTTTTGGGTGCTATAGGTGGTGCCTCCCTTCTATTATTAATAACACATTTGTAGAGTCAGCAGCAGGTCTCACTGTACAGAAATTTCTTCTGGATTCCAAGAATATATATTTTATTTTATAAACAATCTACCCTGAAGCCACCTGGGCTAGTGATTATTCCTTTCATAGGCCTCATGTTTACCCTGTTGAGCTTCTCTTCTCTTTATTTTCCTCCTGCATCTATCTCTACTGATGCAATTCTAATTAATATCCAATGAACGTCTCAACATGCCTTCAATGACTCCTTTCTTAGTTCCTCTCCACTCACTAACCTGTAAACTCTTTTAAGACATGGGCCATAGTCCCTGGAACATAAAATTGCACTTTGAACATAAGAGAAAAACAGAGAGAATTTACTGATTTGAATCAATAGAAATATGTATAAGTGGTTTTAAGACATGGCATTTTATGAAGTATGACGTTTTCTACTCAAGAATTAAATTGAATGTACATTTACTCTGTGTGAAGATTGTGAAAAATAACAGAATCTTAGCTTACACATGGTTCTTAAAAATTAAAAGATTATCTCAGAAATTTATGAGATAGATAGGACAAACATTATCTCCATTTTATAGGTGAATACACGAAGGCTGAGGAATGCTAAATTAATTCCTGGGGTGTTACAGCTGTGAGGGAAGAAGCTCAATTTTTTGACTACAGTCCTTTCTTTTTCCATAATATCACTCAAATGTAGGGAAGGGGAATGTGAATCTTTTGTCAGTATTCTGACCTACTGACACAAATAAATGCTAATAATTAGCATAGATATTAAACAATCTTCCTTAAGCCCATTCCAAGGCCGTTGGAAGGAAGACATTTACAATTATCAGAGGGCTATTCTGGACGTTCAGCCCTTTTTCTTCCTTTGTTGCTAACAGAACAGCTCACAAGAAACCTAATCCAACCTTTATCGTTTCAAAAGAAAGCATATTAATTAAAACTATTGTAGAAATTTGGATTGAGGACAATAGGATGGACTAGGTGGATTACTTATGATCCTTAAAATCAAAAGAAGGAAAGGCTAAGTCTATAGCAATATGGTGCTCTGCTCCCAAAGGAGGCTGGGATTCCTGGGGTACACAGCTCTCCCAGTGGATGGGGCAGGGGGTGCACTGTGCAGATGCCACTTTCAGGTTCCATCCATTTTGACTCCCCTGCGGTTACGGATGGAAGAAGAATGGAAGGTGGCAAATCTCAGGAGACTAAAATGAAAGGAGGGTGTGATTCGGCCTTTTGCCTGATTATAACTAGGGGTCCTGACTTCTCACTCCACACTCATTAAAGGGCTTCTCGGGCTTCCCTGGTGGCGCAGTGGTTAAGAGTCCGCCTGCCGATGTAGGGGACGCGGGTTCGTGCCCCTGTCAGGGAAGATCCCACATGCCCGGGGGTGGGGGGGGGGCGGCTGGGCCCGTGAGCCATGGCCGCTGATTCTGCGCGTCTGGAGCCTGTGCTCCGCAACGGGAGAGGCCACAACAGTGAGAGGCCCGCACACCAAAAAAAAAAAAAGGGCTTCTCGTGCTCTCAGCTTCAGAGCAAACAGAGGACCCTGAGGGAACAGTACCTTTGGAACGCTCCTGATTACAGATCTGAGATCTTAGGCCTCATCCCAGAGGGACCATCCATTGAGTATTAGGGACCCTTTTGAAATGAGAAATTACCTTGAAACACCCTTTCAATGCCTTATTATTTCAGATTATAAACCTGGAAAAGAGATGAAAGAAAAACATCAGCTGTGCCCCTGAAAAGGTATCATTTAACCCCTGATTTCCAAAGGGAGAGAATAGAATGCTCTCTGTAAGTTAGAAGAAGTGGGCTCAACATTGTAAATATGCTTCCTCAACTGTTTTACTGTCCCTAGAGTTATACTTAAAAGGATTGACAGGAGAGGGAATAATGCTATTACTTCAACAGGCATAAAATCTATTTCCTGTATGAAGGGAAGAAGAAAGAGACTTCATGAGCATTGCTTATAAACTGCTACTTTAGGCTTTAGGTTTTTTAGTGGCAGTAGCAAGATTAGAAGAGGGATTTATTTCCCTTTCAATTTATCTTCCTTTCATTTAAGAAGCATATAAATATTTTTCACTGTGCGTAGTCTACCTTTTCCATCCCACTCTCTTTATCCCAAATTTCTACAATAGTTTTCAATTTATACACTTCCCTTTTCTTGAAATGGTGGAGGATGAATTAGGTCTTTTGTGAATAATCCCTTTTAGCAATGATGGGATTAAGAAAGCTTGGACCCCCAAATAGCCTTCTGATGAATGTAAGTAAAGATCTAAGACAACTCCCATACTCCCAGGCTTCTAGCCCTGAGGCTTATAATTATCTGTAACAGACTGCAGACTGTAAATATATTTACTGGTCCCAAACATCATCATTGTGTAATATAGAAGAAAAAGAATTGGGTCTATAGTCAGTGCCAGGGTTTACTTTGGGCCTCAGCTACTTGTTACAACGTGATCTATAAAACACTAAAGCCAAATTTCTCACCTGTAAAATGGGAATCAAGATGTTTCTAATAACCTGTACTTATGACATGCATTTTCAAGGGTTATTTAGAGTGAGTGAGGTTCAGAGGTAGTTGTCTCCAAGAAAAAAAAATCCCTGTAAGGAAACCAAGTAAAATCCGGATTATCCATTACTGGTAACCTGTGTAACAGTGGGTTATTGGCCTGATACGCAAGTCTCAAATTACTTTTCTTGATATTAATCTCCCCCTTAGGGATAGATATATGGCTTCTATAGTGACCTCAGGGAAAATCTGCTCACAATTTGTATGTACAGACACCCAAATATTTTCATAATCTACCATGGTATGACTGAGACCAATCTGGAACATTTAACTGAGACTTTATTCATTTCAGGGGGGAGGGGGTTACAATGTGAAAGATAAGGAGAATGTTACAAAACTAGACAATATCTTATGGGATATAGCTTGCTGCTCTTTAGGCTCACATTGCTTATCTCATCCTGGTTTCTGCCATACTTTTGTGTGGTGAGACTATCTTAACAGCATTCCAGAATTCATTCCTAATCATCAGTGTTCCTTGAGATCCCAAACCAGCTTCCTGACAGTACTGCTTGAGCACCTAGATCCAGCCATATCTGAAGCACGAACTTTTTAATTATGAACGCTAATTATTCCCTTGCTTTGATTAAGCATGTTTAAGTTATTTTCTCTCATTTATAGCTATGTTAGTTTGAGCCTGTATTTCACCTTTATATCTTCTACAGAGCCTGGCGCAGACTATATCTGTTGAATGAGTGCCTCAGTTATTAATCATACCACTATTTGGAAATTAAAATACATTTTTTTTGCGGTACACGGGCCTCTCACTGCTGTGGCCTCTCACTGCTGTGGCCTCTCCCGTTGCGGAGCACAGGCTCTGGACGCGCAGGCTCAGTGGCCATGGCTCACGGGCCCAGCCGCTCCACGGCATGTGGGATCTTCCTGGACCAGGGCACGAACTCATGTCCCCTGCATCGGCAGGCGGAATCTCAACCACTGCGCCACCAGGGAAGCCAAAAAAATACATATATTTTTCTATGACAAAATTTATGGCAGAAATAAATATCAAAAACTTGTTTTGATCTGTTGTTCATTCACTGAAATATTTTCTAAAATAAGGCCAAAAAATTAGGATTAAATTTTTTGTCATTTATTTATTCATTAGATATAAATTCATTACAAAATTGACTTTTACATATAATTAGAAATATTTTAAATCATAAACAAATGAAAATCATTTAAAATATTAAGTGTTAAGTTATATCTTACATTTATAGAGTATCCAATGTTAAGAATCATAACTGGATGTCTGGTTATGTTCATGTAACAAAAAATGTAGCTAAAAATGTGACAAATATGTTAAGAAATATACCATATATTTGTAGCTTGTAAACCAAATAAAATTATTAAAAATTTAATTTTTTATTATTTTGATTTATTAAAAATTTTTAAAATGGTACATTTAATATTGACCTTATGTGAATCTTTTGGTAAACTGAAACAAATGTAAATTGCATAACTTGACTTTACAGGCAAGACGTAAATTTATCAAAAAATTATCATACGTGTATTAACTCTATACTTAGTAGGTCAGTTGTTGATTTGTCACACTTTAAAAAAATGTTTCTGTTTTCTTGAAATAGATCAAACAGTAATTCTTTTCATTGATTCACATAGCTTCTTTTCTTCAAAATTTTCAATAGTTTAGCATCACTGCAGTGTTAAACGATCCCATTCATTAAATGTCACCTGCATAAGTAAGGTTTTCCAATTGCCCTTATTTTCCAGATACTAGTGAGATACAAGTATGATCTATTTTCAGATGATTAGAGGACATTGGAAATGTGATCAAATTTTAAAACTGATACTGGATTCTAATTTTTATGGGAGGTTAAGTAAGAGAATGCTGTACACACAAAGCACTTGACCTTTTAGGCCAGTTAACATCTGAAAGCCTCATTAATGTACCCTGGATAAAGGAAAGAACCATTGAACCCTAAATGCTGAAAATATTAGTCTGGCCACATATACCATACAAAAGAGGTGCACGTCAAAAGATTATGGTTAAAACCTAGGAGAAGAAAATCCATTATTCGAAAATGTTATGCACAATATAAAAATATTTGTTGCAATCACAAAAGTGCTATTTAATTTTTATTTCTCACTTTATATTAGTAAAATATTAACTCTGGTTTACTGGATGGGCATGGTAAAACCATAAAGTTAGAACATATACTCAGGTGAGAGAAATTTCTAATTTTTCAAACATCAGTAAAGTAAGTTTCTATACATAATTCCAGTGAATATCAAACGCCTATAGATATGATTGTAAGAACAAGTGGTCATTTTCTCCCGCATAAGCCAGAGCTAGTTATCATTTACCACAAATGTGTTGTAATTTCTTTAAACTGGGCTGAGACCAAGTTTCACTTAATAGCTATTACATTTTATGTGGCTTTGTTGTATGTACCAAATGTGCTAAGCCTGGGTGCTTCCTCATAGTACCTAACACATGATGAAGCACATAAAAAATTCAAAATAATTTGTTGACTAATCAATTTTGTTTTACAACTTGATCATTTAGACTTTCAAAATATTTATGTTGCTTTCTTGATTCCTACTATTAAAGCACAGTCAATTCTAATTCTTATATTTGTAATTAAAGAGATTAATTTCACCATACAGGGGAACAGATATTAGAATATAAAAGGCACTTTTTTGTTTTGGTTTTTGTTTTTAGAAAATAAAATGTGTTCTATTTCTTCCCAAGTCATGAAAATAATTAATATATTTGATTCCCCTTCACGGATTATAAAGAAAACTGGGTGGTAGCAAAACTTTATAAATAGATCATTTGTCCACATCACCAAAATAAAGCAAAAACCAAACAGCAACAAAACAAAAGACATGTCTTAGTCACAAAGAATTCCAAATAGAATACTCATGCTCTCAGGCGTTGATTGTACAGATGACTTACTGAAGGGTGGAATAAAGAAAAATGGGAAAGACGTACAACATGGTGGGTCTTATCATCAACTGAAGTTTGGTCCCCCCAAAATCATAGGTGCACATCTTTGATACCTAACTTATTCTGGGAAGGATAGGGAGCCTGGGGAATTGGAAAGAAGGAGAACTAGCATGAACATGAAGAATGCAAGTTTTTAATCTAGAAAGAGAGATCTTTGATGTCAATATTTCCATTAAATCTATGCACACTTATTTAGAAAATAATCTCTATTTTTTAGATGCATGTTCTCACACAGACTGAATTAACCCCAAAATGGGCTCATACCAGAAAAAGAATACTGTGATCAGAGCAATGATTTCTAGTGTTAACTACACATGGCTCACATTTTAAAAAAATTGTATACAAAAAAGTTCACCCAACATATCTGCAATGCCAATCAAAAACAGAGAACAGTGCCCTGGGATGGCAGTGTTGGAGTAAAGCTGATGGGACCCAGGCTCAATTTATAGAGTATCAGTGATTATCTACTTTGACTTCTGTATTCTACAGTTGGGAAAACTGAATTTTCATACCAAGGAAGTAGCTTTCTCAAGGTCACAGCAGATGAGTGGGTCTAAGTCTCATGAGGGTGGCCACAGCATCTAACTTGTTCACATTTTATCGTCACCACATAGCACAATGCCTGCTACACAGTTGGTGTTCTACAAATATTTTGGGTGTGTTGATGAACGCACAAATGAACGCATGAATGACTGGATGGATAAGTGAGACAGTGTCAGAGTTAGGCTAGACTATACTTTCAGGAATAGAAGTGTATCAGCATCTAATTAGTTTAGGATAGTGACTTATTCTGTTACCATGAGCTCCTCAGAAATCTTGTTTGAGTGATGTTGGTTGCAGACACAATGCCAGGTGCCCATAGAAGCTGATACACCATGCAGGCATTTTTAAGTAATTTTCATTCTCTTTTATCGTTTAATTTATCAGTGTTGTTGCTTATCAGTAGATTTCCAAGTGTTGAAGAGATTTTTTTGTCAGCTCCATCATGGGACACTCAAGTTAATGAACCGCACTACACATAACATTACTCACATTGTGTCTTCAGGAATGGCAATGGGCAAAGATTCTTGTTTCTACCCCACCCCCAGTTATTTGAACACCCAATAACAGCTATGTGGAGCAATTATAATGCTCATTTCAAAGGCAGCTTTTAGAAATGAAGAGGAACAGGAGAGAAATAAAAATGGAAAGGTGAAGGCTGTGAACATTTAAACTGTCTGATGAAAGAAGAAAAGCTTTTAGACTTGTTATAATTGGAATGGCACATGTAGGTCTCAAAGGAATGAATATTCAGGCAATTGGAAAATACCTTTTCAAGTATAGGGCCAAGGAAGGAAGTCAACAGCAGGTGTGGGTGTGTAAACAAGTCAAATTTAGGTGAAAGAAGAGCAGGCATGTTTCATTATAGATTCCTGGAAGCCATTCCCTGCAGATTTGAGTGGGTAATTGAGAGTGACATTTAAAGTGGCAGGAGACAGTCTGGGCAATAGCTTGCATTTTCCACATAGTCAGGTTCAAGTGCAAGACAGGTCTTGTAAACAGAGTTCACGGCAGTCCTTTGTGATAGAGGAGGGGATCACTAAGACTGCTTAGGGACCCAGGTAAACTTCCAGCCTCCCTCTTCATCTCGACGAACAAAGGCTTGTCCCTGGTGGAAGGAGTGAGTTTTCACATTACAGTGAGGGCTCAGGGATGTGGAAAAGGCCATCTCTGTCTTATTGGGTGACACATCAGAAGTATAGTAAGGAAGAGTTTGTAGTCCTCCTGGGGGATTTGAAAGTTGAGAAAGGAAGTGAAAATCTTCCCTGTGGCTGGCAGTGCTGTGTGAGGGGGTTGTTCTGTCACCTCCATAGTCAATTGGCAGATCTTCCCCGGAGGCACCGGGATAATCAACTGCATCATTCAGAAACTGGGGAAATGTGCTTGTGGTCCGTCTGGGATGAGACGAGAGGGCACTGTAGTTAGCTGATGAGGTGTCATCAATGGTGTTGAGGTCTTTCAACCCCAGTGTTTGAAGAACCCAGGGATCCACAGGGGGCCCAGGTTGTTCACAGTTAGCAAATTCACTAGAGAGGTTTCTTTTGGCATTTTTATGATGGGGAATCTCAGGAGGAAAATATCCTTGCTCTTTGGGTTTCCTCTTCCCCTTTCTGAATTTTCCACGTGCTTTGGAGAACCCATCTGATGACAGCAATTTCTGGGGAAGTAATATTTGAAAATACACAGTCAGATAATCAACATCATTTTCTTTAACTGTCGAATATTTACTGGTCACCTTAATTCCTTAGAAAACTTGATTAAATTTATATTTTCACATGCAAAAGCAAAACTGATTGGATTAACTTCTGCTTTTAAATCAAAATCTATGATGACAAGTTACCACGTAGAAATTCCAATTCATATAATTTTACTAGTCATTTAAAAGTTGAAATGATGGGCTTCCCTGGTGGCGCAGTGGTTGAGAATCCGCCTGCCGATGCAGGGGACATGGGTTCGTGCCCCAGTCCAGGAAGATCCCACATACCGTGGAGCGGCTGGGCCTGTGAGCCATGGCCACTGAGCCTACACGTCCGGAGCCTGTGCTCCGCAACGGGAGAGGCCACAGCAGTGAGAGGCCCGCGTACCGCAAAAAAATAAAAAATACAGCATTAAAAAAAAAAAAAAGTTGAAATGATGTAAATGATGTCTTTAAAACTTCAGTTCCGGGAAGTCATGATTATTATTATTATTATGGCAATAATAGCAACTATCATGTATTGAACACTGGTTATATGCATGATGTCATTTTATGTAGATACTATTAAACCCTCCTTTAATGAGGAAACTGAGACACAGGCACATTAGTGACTAGCTAAGGATCATGCAGCCTAGATTTAAGCCTAAGGCACCTGAATCTAGACAGAACCACTGATTACAATTCTACATAACACTCTTCCTCTAATTTTCCTAACTTTCACAGCACTCCCATGTGGTATGTATTATATTATTCTAAATCTTGCAAAATTGAGAACAAGAGAGAAAAATTGCTTAATTAATATCACTTACTAATTTAATAACTGTGCTTTTTCACAGAATGGTGGCTGGAGATAGGACCCCAGGCTAATAACTGTGAGCTGTGCTCCCTTTTGTTAACAAAGCTAACTGAATTCTAAAGGAACTAAATATAGTGGCTTTTCTTCTCTGAGCTGCTATATCTGGGTAAGAGTCATAAGAAATATGATCGATTTAGATAAATAATGTAGCTTGTCTAGAAGTAAGGTAAAGATTGATGATAAAACAATAATGGTGGGCTTCCTTGGTGGCGCAGTGGTTGACAGTCCGCCTGCCGATGCAGGGGACACAGGTTCGTGCCCGGGCCCGGGAGTATCCCACATGCCGCGGAGCGGCTGGGCCCGTGAGCCATGGCCGCTGAGCCTGTGCGTCCGGAGCCTGTGCTCCACAATGGGAGAGGCCACAATAGTGAGAGGCCCGCATACCGCAAAAAAAAAAAAACAATAATGGTAACAGAATGGCAGATAGGTAACAAAAAATACAAAACCCCAAAAAGGAAGAACAACAAAAAGGGACTATGGGCAAACTATCCTTGAGTTAGAAACAGTTCATTTTAAAAGGGTAAGAATGAAATGTTCATGAACAGATAATGTACTTGGCTATGTCTAATTACCAGTCAAGAGATGTGGGTTCCAGCCATATTTATAACATTTTAGACATGGAAAGATTCTTAAAAGATCTTTTAGCCCATACACTTACAAAGAAGTAAATGAGGCCCGAAGTGGGAGAGTGACTGACCTAAATTTAAACAGATAATTAAAAGAAACGCATGTCTCTCGGATCTAATTCCCGCTCCAGCGTCCCATCCAACTCTATCTTTTGATTAGCCTCTGTTGTCTCAGCAATCCCCTTGGCTGGTTTTTGATTCTTAAGCAACTCCTTTTGTAATATATGCTAAAATCTACAATCTAGATACTTCAGGGAAATGATATATAAACATTGTTGTGAAAGTGCAATATTTCCTTCAGAAAAATTTGCCCATCCTATTGACACATTTCAAGGCACATTGCTTAATACATTTCTTACACTGAATCAAGGAGTTTTACCCAAATGGTCTTCTTTCTCAAATCACTGCTCTGTCCTTCTAAAGGGGGTCATCACATACCTTGGCTTTTTCCTCAAGACATTTAACTAAAGCAGAATTCAGGTATTGTCTGAGATGATTATTCTCTTCATGTAACCTAGCAAGTTCTTCTTCTTTCTGCACCAGAGTATCTTGGAGCTGCAAAAAGCAGACAAGGGTGAAGGCTGCTCCACTATATTGACTTTGTAACCTTATAATAATGCCACTGATCCTTAACCTACTTAAACTTGATTATTATTCTGTTTGTTTTATGAACTCAATCTCAGCGAGCCCTCGTCCTCAAAGGCCTAAGTTCAATCTACACCCACTTACCACTTGATTGTTCAGTTTGTGCTCTGAACTTTTTCATTGCAAAGTGTTTGAAGAGATTATATGACTTTTAAAATTGTAACCACAAGGGGATCGGGAAGGTATGTAGGAAAATGAGCTGCGTACAACTGTTTAAATATAGAAAACGGTGTTTAGAAAGGTTTTGCTGAACTTCTTCCTTGCATGTTAAAAAAAGAAGAAAGAAAAAAAGATGTGGGTTGGCTTCCCTCAGTCTCAGGTCAGTTGGTACGTCCACTAGATTAAATTACTCTCTCATAAATAACAACAAACAAAATACAGAAAATTAAGCAATCTTTGCAAGAACTTTTACAATCATCATCCCTTGTCCAAGTGATGAGCTGTTTATGGTTTAAAAATACTATCACACTCATTCTATCATTTGATCTCTCCACCAGCCCTCTGAGGTAGGCAGCACAAATATCTCCATTTCATAGATAAGAGAAAGGAGGATTTGAGAGGTCATACAGCTAAAATGTGTAAGGTCAGGGCTTGATTGAAGGTCTTCCTAGAGGGTTTTGGTTGTTGTTGGTTTTGTTGTTATAATTTTCCGTCATGGTGATCACCTAACTTTGACTTCTCTGTGGACAAATATCCATTTTGGTTCTAAACTGACAGTCAATGAATTGAACAAGGGAAAGGAAGCCATGTGACATTAAGGTATGATGTTGAGAATGAACTGCATGGAACATGGCCGGTCTCATGTTCTGATTATCTACACATACCTGCTTGTTTCTGTAGAGCTGAGAGGAAAGCTGAGCCTCTTCCCATGAACACGAATTAAGAACAGGGAAATTCGAGTCACTGGATGATTCTATGTGAAAACACCAAATGGGTAACTGAGAAAACACACATGCAGTTTTTGTGTAATAAAGAACTCACTGGAGGATTTCGGAAAGGTAATAGGTTCAATTACCTTTCTAAAATTAGCCATTGCCTCCACATGGGAAAATAACATTTAAAGTTTTCAGAAGGGGCAAGCACGCTATGAAAGACAAATATTTATAGACTATATGCCAAGGTGGCTACAGAGGTGAATTTTTAGGAGTCAAGAGGTCACCTTCCTTCCTAATATATATATTCCTGCTGGCTAAATTTATAAAGACTGTCCTATCTGCCTTATTAATTCATGCAAATGTTTATTGGTCCCACCCTCAAGTAGGCCTGCATTGCAATTCCACTATGTTTTCCAAGTTTTTATCTTATTTTCTAAGCTGTAGTGCTTAATAATATAGTGTTTGGCTCCAGAATCAAATCCTATTTTTGATGCTACCATTTTTCCCCAGATGAAAAATTTCTGCCTATCTGCCTATCGGTTAAGCCTGAGAGAGAGTATTTATTCAGAATTCTGTGGAATAGCGCTTTCTACTTCACAATAATTTGAACTTGCTTCTCTGAAGAACTCATTGAAAATCTCAAAACTTTACCCAAACTCATGTATTTCAAATGCCATCATCTATAAAGTGTTTTATGATTTTTCAAAGAGATTTTGTTGTTCTTTTCATATTTGACAGCAAATTATGCCTACCAATAAGAACTATGCTTGGGCATGCTAATTTGGTTTACTTTTAGTTTCTTTTCCTCATCTAGTACAGTTCTGACTCTTGCTCTCCTCTACTTCAACTAAAATATTACTGAAATATTTCTGATTAAAGTGGAATGATGGGCAAGGAGACAGGAATAAAATTTTATACACTCTTTGGTTTCACATTCTTGGGCATTCTGTTTTCTCTGTTTCTTGCGGTAGAAAGCTAAAATTGAATAACTTCCTTCCTTACATATAAGTGTGTTTCAATATTTGGGGGCTTTTTGTTTGTGTCTTTTCTCAAATTCAACAAATTCCTGTGGTAGAACCAACAGTCCAGATATTGAATTCTGAAATGCCTTAGAGTTCTTCCAGAAACTTGAGTGTTAATCAGAAATTCCTTTAATAGTTATAACACTGTTTACTAAGCCCCAGGGCAAAATTAATGTGCAATTTTCCATCAAAGTTATACTTCCCTCCAAAGTTGAAGTCTTCTTTAGGCAAAAAGGAATCATTTTCTTTCCACTTATAAGACACTATTCATAGAATTTCCTTTATGAAATAAAAGATTAAGTTAGTACTTCTCCTTGCTTCTCTCTCATACCCAGGGAAATTTTCCTGAATACCAAAAAAAAAAAAAAAAAAAAAAAGCTCTAACTGGTATTTTAATTCCAAAAGTATCACAATAGTATTGTTTATATGACATTGACCCAGACCCATACTTTCTCAGTGACTCTGAAATCTCCAAGAACTGTAAAGTATAGGGAGAAATACATATTGTACAGTGAGCAACGGGAAGAAGCCCATTTTCACTATTTGGCAAGTACACAAAAAGCAAGTTATTAGGTTGCAAAATACAGGAGTCTTTGGGCTTTCTTAAACTTTACATATCATCCCTTCTTTTACAGAGTTCCAGCCCATAATGCCTTGCAACTATGAGTACAGGAAAAGGACTTCAGATCTACCAGGAAAGCAGAAGAGCAGAACTTACCCTGTGCCTGTGGTGCTTGTTGGGGCTCTCTGTTGTCCAGGAGACCAGCAGCCCAGAAAGAGACCCAAGTCTCCGTGGAAACGTCAACACTAGATTCTGACGTCGTACCGGAATACGGGCAATTATAGCTCTGGCCTCCTACAAAGTACTGGTCTTGGCAAGGCAGAACGGTGTTCTGTAAAATTCAGTATGTGGGAGGTCCCAAGAGATGGGGTGATGAGAATTTGGAGGGAGAAAAGAATGGGAGAAAGAAACAGAAAACATGCGCAGTGAATAAAAAACAGTAAAGGTGTTAAATATAGATCCCAGATTGATTCTGAGTGGTCCAAATATAATTACTAAAAAGGAATCAGCTCCTTGGTTTACCCAGTACTTTCCTTAGGTCCTCTCAGCAAAGAACAGGCTAGTATTAGACGGACCAAACTTGTAAATATCTAGGAGTAGTCTCTGTTGCCAGGTCTGAGGCATCTAACAGGCTACCCAAGATCTAAGTAAAAGGAATTCTACTTAATGAGTGAAACATGTAAGAACTACTTGACTCTTTCTAGCAAATATCTTAATTATATTTCTAACAACCTTAAATGACAAAGAACTTAGAATGCTAAGGCTGAAATGGACAGAACACGTCACATAATCTAACCTCCTTATTTTCATTTTTAGTTTCTGAATTATAAACTTGCTCCATTCCTCCCTTCCTCCTACCTCTCTTCCTCTGGTTTTAAATGCTACTGGATACTACTGAAACAGGTTAGTTAGCAGAGACAGGAAGCTCTAATTAGGTCTCTCCACCACTACATCTCAATGCCTTTCCAAAGTTATCTTGCCACTACTAACTGCCTGGCATGTATTCTCTACTGTGTTCTGAGCCAGTGAACACCCTCCTGCCCCAGCTTCCTCAAACCTCAAACACACAGTCTTTCCAAACGTCCAGTTAGCGGCAGGTATGCAGACTCCCTGGGTTAATTTGTACAACCGCTCATTCCTAATTATTTGTCAATGTTTAATCAGGTAAAAGCCATTCATTTCAGCAGAGCCCAGCTTTGTACAAACTCTTTGACCACGACAAGTCTTTTGTTGACTTGTGAACTTTCTCAGGCATAACATAAACAGAGAGAAAACAAATAAAAAGAGGAAAAAAGAAAGTTAAGTCAATTAAGTCACACTTTGTTAACGTTCCCAATAAGTTAAGTTTTGAAAAAGTCCAGTCTTGAAGCAAGTCCAGCGTGGGCAGTGCAGACCAAAGAAATTCCGCCAAAAGTTTATCAAGTGCTATTTTTATTCTGAAAGCATGTTTGTAGGCTCTTCCCCTGAGGTTATTATTGGAATCAAAGCTGAGCTATTATGCAATTGACATCTGAGAAGGAAACAAACCCCAAATACCCCTAGCCTCAAGTTCAAGTGTTTGCAAATAGTGCATAATCTAGAGAAAGAGGTGGAATGAAAAGCGAGTACAGGTGTAAAGGGAAAGTTGGGAGAAAGTACAGAGAGTAGAAATAACAGAGAGGACAAAAGGATGAGAGAGACACAGAGAAACAGAGACAGAGAGAAAGCCAGGAGGAGACAGGGGAGAAGAAAAGAGAGATGGAGCAGGAAGGAAGACCTGTTTTAATTGGCAGGTAGCAGAGAAATCTTGTTTCCAAGGTGGAAGAAATTCTAAAGGCAAAGCTTAGTAGACCTCAGAGACCCCCGGTTTCGCCAGCGGACTAGCTAACACCGGCTCCTCACTTACCATCTTGCCCTGGAAGAAGGCGCTGCAGAAACTGAGCCCACTCTTAATTTTTCGGGAAAGCCGGTGGGAGCTTTAAATGGGACTGAGGGGAGGAGCTAGGAGAGGCGAGTTCTAATCTAAGGGAGCTCCGGGTGACGCCCGGGGCTCCCGGCCAGCGCCGCCCTCTGATTTGGTGCGAGGCTTACAAGCTGGTGACGTGAGTCAGGAGACGTCTGGCCAAAGCCAAAGTCACTGCCACTATCGGCGACCGCCTCCCGAGACCCGGGACCAGCGGGCCGGGGTCTCGGGCAGGCCCACGGCGCTCCGCCTCCGGGTGCGCAGCGCGGCTTCAAAACCCGCGCCGGTGCCGGCTCGCCGCGCGTCTCGCGGGCCCCGGCGTCAGGACCCGCCGTGACCGCGCCGCCCGGACGGGTAGGGCGATCCCGGCTCCTGCCCGCGCGAGGCACGCAGCTGCTGGGCAAGGCGGGGCGCACAGGTTGGCCCGGGAGCCAGGGTGTAGGGTCAGGAAAAACGCAAACCAGCATCTCGGGTTTCAGAGCGGCGCTTGGGGAATCCTTCCAACCCCAAGGTCAATACTGCTCATGGGTATTCTCTGGCCACTTGATAAATAGCTTGCTGTATGACGTTGCGATTGATTGGCATTTTCCTTCTATGTGATGTCTCATTTTCCCCAGCTTCTGAAGTGGGTGTGAAATGTGGAGGCGATCTATATCCATTCTACAATGTAAGCTTCAGGAGAATAGCGGTTTCTGTCCGTTTTGTTCACTGCTGTCTCCAAAGTGCCCGGAACAATTTCTAACATGTAGTGGGTGCTCAATGAAGAATGAATTAAGCTACAAATGTAGGAATCTCAAGTGTCTGTCTCTGTGCTGGTCTTTTCTTCACAACTACTATTACACAGAGTGAATTAATATAATTAAGACAATTTAGTGTTAATACTTCTCAAAGTGTTTTATTTCTGACATTTTTCCTCTTGCATTTTATTCTCACCATTCCTATGATGTTATATCCAGGGTAGAAAAATGAGTAATATCCTTAAAACTATTCATCTACCACTAACAGCCAACTCTTATTTCATCTGCAATAATCCAGGAGGCTGGTACTTTTACTGTCTCTGTTTCAAAAGATAGTGAATGAAGCACCGAAAAATTTGACCAATGTTCACACAATTAGGAAGTGGCAGACTGGGAATCTGAACCTCTGGTTCCAGCATCCATGCTAACTGCCATAATTATAGTTTCTGACTCTCTTTGATGTCTTTCCACTGCACATTATATTTATGTAATGGACATTTTCATGGATTGAACTGTGTTTCCCCCAATTTTATATATGTTGAATCTCTAACCCTCAATGTGACTGTATTTGAAGATAGGGCCTCTAAAGAGGTCATGAAGGTTAAGAGGTCATAAGGGTGGTGCTCTAAGCTAATAAAACGAGTGTCCTTACAAGCAGAGGAAAAGGCACCAAGGATGGCATGCACAGAGAAATGGCCATGTGAGGACACAGAGAGAAGGCAGCCATCTCCAAGTCAAGGAAAGAGGTCCCAGGAGAAACAAATAACCCTGCTGACACCCTGACCTTGGACTTCCAGCCTTTAGAATTGTGAGAGAATAAATTTCTGTGGTTTAAGCCATCCAGGCTGTGGTTCTTGTTATGGAAGCCCTAGCGAACTAATACAAAGTGAAGGAATTGAGAAAAGTTCTGATTCTGGTCTGCATAGTCCTTTCTCTAAACTGGTTTTAACCTTTATTCATTCGGCCTTGTATTTACCATGCATAGCATTTAGCAGTGACTAACAGTTAACAGATATTCATTAAGCTTTGTGTCCAAAATTAAGAAAGACATGGAAGAGGAAGAGGAGGAAGGTGTCAGACTCAGTAGAGTCCTTTTATTCTGTTCTAATACTGTTTATTCACTTTTTTTTTTTTTTGCGGTACTTGGGCCTCTCACTGCTGTGGCCTCTCCCGCTGCGGAGCACAGGCTCCGGACCCACAGGCCCAGCAGCCATGGCTAACGGGTCTAGCCGCTCCGCGGCATGGGGGATCTTCCCGGACCGGGGCACGAACCCGTGTCCCCTGCATCGGCAGGCGGACTCTCAACCACTGCGCCACCAGGGAAACCCTATTCACACATTTTTAAGTGACTAGTACCAGATTTGAAGATCACTCCCTGGAAGTTATTGCCTGAGTCACTCAACAGGACTCATTTCATTCAGTGACGTGAAAGGGTGGTCCCCTCTCTGCTCTCGCCGCACAAAGGGCAAAGATGCCCTGGCAACAGTTCAAAACTGATTTAGGTGGTAAGAATCAATGATCTTGTTCAGGGCAAAGAAAATCCTAATTAGTTTTGCAATGAGCACCTGGGGCAAGAAAAAGGAGGAGGGAGGTTGTTTTGTTTTTGAAAACTCTCATAACTGAGACATGTAAGCCTTTGGGGGATACAATTTCTTGACTCCAAAAATGACACAAAACAGGCAATTGAGCAAGCATGATATGACATAAAGGGCATAGGCTTTAGATCCAAATATGCCTGGGTTCAAATTCCTGCTCCACCCTCTGGGACTAAGTCACCTGAGGCTATATTATGGTCTCCATATCCTCAGTTAGCTCCTCTGGTAAATTAAGAAAGAAGTACCTACTTGAGAAGTTTGTTAAAAAACTGACCACTAATGCTTGAACATTCTTAATTCACTGCCTAAATCATGACCAGTAGCTATTATTACTGTTAGGTGTAGAAGACCCTTTCTTTGAACATATATGCTGCAGTGCCTTGCCTATTAAAAATAACTAAAAATACAAACTACATTTGTAAAATTCCAGGGGTTTTTTTGAGGGGTAGAAATATTTTTTTTAAATTTTGATGTATTTTCAGCACAATAAATATTTCATAAATCATTAATTACTTTAGCTTAGTAAGACTGGAAGTGTATATGGTGGCAGAGAACCTTTAAACAGTAAAGAGCTATGGACAATTTAACATAAATCAGAAGGTAAAGCTTTCCTGCAATCATAAACTAATGGAAAAAATTTCTAAATTCTTAAGGTGTGATTTAAGTTCATATTTTTATTTAAGGTTCACTGCTTAGGTATAAGCCTTATGGTTTATTTGACGATTAGTTTTTGAAAAATGAATCAATTAAGCAGTAATGTGAATTCCTTTGGCCATTTTTTATTCATAAGTATCAAAGAAGAAGGTGCACCTTCCTTAGTGATTGCAATCCATGTAGATGATTTTTCTTCTATGAAAAATAAGATCGGTTGAAAACTGGTTTTCTGTATTGTGGCTGAAGGGATGGTGTTTAAAGAAAGGTGGCTAATAACAGCCCAGTTGTTGAATCAGGGCACTGCCTCCTGCCAGGCCAAAGATATAACAAAATAGGAGGTAATTTGACCTGCACACAAACCAAGTCTGCAGACAGAAAAGGGGAGAGTGTGATCAGAGGTGGGCCAAGGAGATAAATAGATTGGCATATGGAATGTTCTTTTATTTTGCTCCTGGAGGACACTTTATTTGATTACCTCATTAGTGAATTCAGTAGCATATATAATAAAAGAACAATTAAGAAATTCTCTTTATGAACATAACCTTTCCCTCTAACTTCTACAGCTAAGTCTCCAGGGAATAAAAAGATACTAGGCCTGCTTTCACATATAGGTAAAGAAAAGTGAAACCCTTAGAGAAAATTCAATTCAGTAAATGATTTACAGTGGGAGATTTAACATTTGCATGTTTTATTTCAGCATATCTGGAGAACCATGACGTGTTTAGTTTTAGTTTTGTATATCATTCCTCCAGAGTGATGTGCAGAAATCAATCATGCTGGTATGGACAGAATCTTGCCTACTCTTCACCACCTACCCATAGCTTCTAATAACCATCACATATGCAATAACTCATGCCCTAGTAAAAACTATTTCTACATGAACAAAAGGTATACAAAAGAAAGTCAACTGTTAATATCAGGTTATTAGCCAGAGAAGAGAAGAGCCAGGGACAAATTATAGAGTGAAATGTTCGATTCAGGCCTGACTCAGATAAGTGCTATGGAGAATGAGGGGGCAGGGGGTAGAGATTTATGATACTATTTTATTGGATTTTTAACGAGCATTTATTTCAATAGCTTTATAACCAGCTTTAGACCTTTACTTATTGACTCATTGAGTGATTGCTTAATTTTTCAGTTGTATTGGATTGTATTATATTAAGAACCATCATATACTATAATAATATTCACAAATCTTTCAAATTATCAACTGTGTACTTCATATTGAAGGATACCTAGCAAGTGGATGCAAATCTGTATTCATTGTGTAAAGTGCAGGAAACCTCTTTTGTACTCTGTGAAATTGCTTTTTCTGGCTTTTCTCGTAATATGGCACTTAAGAAAATTATGTTTGTGGGCAAATATCCCATTTCTCCCAGGCCCTATCAGGCCATCATGAGGACAGGGGATAACACTATCTCCCAGAGCTTTAACTCATCACATTTTGGTGCACTGGTTGGGAAGCCCCACTCTCCTCTCTGGCCAAATTGCAATAAGATAATCTCAATAGCACTGTAAATACTTAAGTAGTGAAAGTTATTTGAATTAACAGAAAGATTAGAGATGTGGAATCCCAAACAACATAAAACAAACACAGCTCTACTCCTCATTACTTTAACCACATTAGAAAATAATGGAAATCGTGAGTTATTATGATTACTATACATCAGAGTTATTCTAGTCCAACTCCAATTTGAAATAAAATGAATTTCTGCTTCAGGAGCAGTAATACTTTCATAAACTAGGTTTCAGTACCTTCATTGCTCCTGAAATCTCTCTTAAGGATTTTTGGTCTCGGGGTTAGTAGATGGATTGCTGACTAGGCACTAAAGACCTAAAAGGTGCATTGGCACAGACCATGACATCTAATTTTATCCTGAAGATAATACAAATAGGTACATCACTGGCTGGCTTATTCAAAAAGTTT
The DNA here is from genome assembly GCF_963924675.1 of Phocoena phocoena. Classification (NCBI taxonomy): domain Eukaryota; kingdom Metazoa; phylum Chordata; class Mammalia; order Artiodactyla; family Phocoenidae; genus Phocoena; species Phocoena phocoena. The sequence goes on from NC_089222.1 coordinate 68,943,002, forward strand.
AGTTCATGGTGTTAGCAAAACAGGACCACCAGGACCTCATTCGTTCTAACCCTGGAATTAGAGAATCTGAAACAATGTGACATCTTCCATTAAAAGAAGACAAAGAAATATATTTAGATACAAAATGTTAAAGTGAAGTTATAATTCCATATCTTTGTAATCCATAACAATCCATAAAATGTTAGCGGAATTCTTATTGATCCAATAATTTGTGGCAAAATCACCTTATTTACAATCAAATCAAAGAAACTTACTCAAAATTTTTAATAATCAAATTTGGGTGTTTCTAGTCAAACTGTTTTCCACATATTTTTTTACAAAATGAAAGCATAATAAAAACCTCTAGCTAAGGGAAGCATTTATACATTCAAAAACAATCTGAGAAAAATACAGAGAATTATAATTGCTATGAAATTAATAATGCTAAATAACACTTGAATGAATTGAGCAGAAACGTTAGACTATGAATAAAGTACCATGCCAACAATAAAGTAAAACTCCAAAATCCTCTGTTAATGTATAAAAAGAGAGTCACGATGAAGACAGTGTAAATAATCTGTTTTTGCTTCATCCAACCAGAAGCTTTCCTGCTGCCTGCCACCTCTGGAACAGCAGTATTAGCCCTGCACGACCAAATCATAGCCAATAATTTTAAACACAATAAATTTCCATGGCTTTGTTTATAGGTGAGAAGGCACCAAAGACAAGCAAGCAAATTCACTAAGCTCTTTAAAAACTGGTTCATTGTCCCAGAACACAACTGGTAAGAACACAAGTTGCATATTGAAGAACTTTTATCTTTTAAGAAATTATTAACAATTATTCTTTGTGCATTCTCAAGTATCTATTCAGATGTGTATAAATGTATGTGTTTATATATTTGCTTATATACATATGCATGTATCTGGAGGAATCAATGAGCCCATTGCCTTGAAATACAGAGTGAAGAGAAAAGGTGTTGGGAAACAAAGACTTATTCTTCACTCCTCACTTTTCTATAAAGGGGCAACTGTTCCCATGAGAAAGGATTTACTTGATTGGCAAGATTGAAAGAAGGAAAGGAAATGAGTTACCCACATTCATGTCAACATCTACATGACACAAACTATTTCTGCTTCCCTTGAGGAAATGAAGTAGGGAAAGCTCTGTCCCAATTGGAATTGTGTGTGGCTAGCCAGTGTCACCTGTGATAGGGCAAGTAAGTCTGTATTATTTAGAAATACTATTAGGAAGCCTATTAAAACTACAAATATAAATCATGTTTGATAATCAAGCCTATTTTTTCAAGTGATAAAGGTAACTTTTATATCCATGTACCTGCCTTTTATGTCTATTGCTGGTTTCTTAGCTCAGGAGAGAAAGAAAAAAGTGTTATTGCTATACACACACGGACACACAAATTGTAGGCTTTGTAATAAAACATAAGTAATCAGAAGAAAAAATTATATGAAATCAACCACATGTGAATATATTTCAAGAACTTTAAAATATCCATATCCTTTAAGGGAGCAAGCACAAAATAATCGATTTATGAAAATAATAAATTTGAACAAAAATAATGTACAACTTTGATTATCATATCAGTATAACAAATATTTGTAAAAACTTTCTAAATGTCCAATAAGAGACTCTTTTAATAAATGGCAGTATATTCATAGCATAGACTGTGTATTCATAGAAAATATTCTTGTAAAAGAGTTAAAGACATGGACAAACAACATTGTGTTAACTACATTAAGATACATGCAAGTATATTCATACAACTGAAAAAAATAAGGGAAAAATCATTAGTGATAGACTATTGTGGAATAACATCATATTTAAAATTAAAGCAACTTGAACAGTAGTGATAGATAATGTCTATGTGTATATTGATTACAATAAGCATTCCACATGTTTCTACTTTTATGCAAATTTGCAGTATGAAAGGTGAAGTGGGGGCAGAAAAATATTTTATTTCTTTTCTCTACACAACCTTGAAACTGTTTTAAAAATTGTACAAATCTACAGAGAGGAGAAAAATATTTTACCACAAAATAGCCACTTTATTTAATTACTGCATTGCTCCAAAATGCCAAAAATTACAAAGACTTAGTGAGGCTTTGATACTAAGATAAAAATATCACAAAATGCAAGAAGGTTAGGGTCTTTTTTAAATATATCGAAGAAGAAAATAAAATAAATTATTATAATCTTTAAATTAAAACAAAGTATTGAAGAGATTAAGTAGAACTAGTGCCAATAGATAGAATTAACAAGTTGCCAGACTTCAGCTTAAAAAGAAGACATTCTAACACTCAGTACTATATAAAGATAGAACTTGATACTCTGTGAGTAGTGAGCTCTTGGTCACTAGAAAAATTCACAAAAAGGCCAGATAACCAGTAATCTCAGATGTTTTATATTTCATTCATACACTGGTAATACCAAGAAAATATGCTCCTTAAAATTATTTCCAATAATGAGAACTTACAATTCAACAGGATTTTGAGATTAGAAGTCTGCCTTTGTAATTAATTTCCATGCATATCTTTAAAGAGACTGAGAACTCCTTAACCTTTCTTATATGGGAATAGAGATTTAGTGTTCTTCTGTGATTTAGTAGAACTTCCATAGGGACCAAGGGTTTTTGGAAGATGGGAAGAGGCAGCTGTGGGTGAAAATGTTGGTGGTAGGGAAGGATCACTGCTAATCCCCATTCCTTTAGCACCTTTTCTTTCAATCTCAGGATCACTAGGTCCTGAGAACTAGTCATAATAAATAGAAGGAGCACATTAAGTGAGAGGATATATTGAGTCCATCCCAGGTCTTAAGGGCTTAAGTTTTAGGGAAAAATGAGAATTTGGAGTACAGGACCTTCATGGGTCAGGTTACACTAAGTCAGAACTTATCAGGGTTCACGGGAAAATTAAAGGTTACCAGGTTGAGCTTTCCTCCCACATTGATGCTTTGCTTATGCCTGTGGGAACTTCAGATTGTGAGACACTAGGGTGTCCAGAAAACTGAAAAATACACAAAGTAGATGACGACATCTTGCATAAGTTGTAAAATTTAATAAATAAATAAAAAGCCTATAAGGAGAAAATGGGCCAAAAACGTGGGCAATCAGAAGAGAAGGAGAATGTGAAAACTGGCTTACTGAATCCTGTGCTTTCTTGAGGCTAAAAAAACCACAAGTTGAATAAGTATTTTACTTTTTGCTCTTTGTGAAACAAATGTTGACCTTTCTTCTTTTGCTCTCCTTTATGTAGTCATTTTGCTGCAGACATCAGGTTTTACTATTCATTTTGCATTGGAAATGTGACTATATCCTAGCCAAAATGTATGTATGGAAGAGACAAAGTCTTACATATTTTATGACCCTCAGGAATGACTTATTCTACATATAGTCAGAGGCTAAAACAAACAAGGTAGACCTTACAGGGACACAGATCTACGTTCAATAGTTGAAGATATTTTTTAACAGAGTTGTCAAAAAGGAAATACTTTTCTTTAAGCAGTAGTAGGTTCTTCATTCCTGGAGGTATTCCATCAAAGACCAGAGCACAGAGAGGTTATTTAGTTAATGCAAACAGGCACTCATTCAAAAAGTAAGTGAGCTCCTCTTCCATTTTATACTGTATTATATATGTCATGGGGATAAATCATGAACGAAACAGACATAGTCTCTACCTTAATGATGTTTCTACTCTAGGAGGGAAATATTGTCCACATATTTACCTAAGTTGAAACTGTGATAAATGCAATAAAAGATTAATTATAGGGTGTAGGAGTGTTGAACCTGTTTTCCTAACCCATTTACCAGGAGGAAGAAAGCTGGTAGTACACTGAGGCATCAGGGTTTATTTTCCCGAGGAAATGACATTTTAGTAAAGACTCGAAGGAAGAGTAGGAGTTGAGAGGAGAGGGAAATATACAACAAGGAAGGTAAAAAGCACATGCAAAGCCCCTGAGACATATTCAGAAACAAAGTGATGAGTAATGGGTGGGAGAGGTAGATGAGACAAAGCTTGATGTAGGCATCAGGCTCTATCCGAAAAGCAGTGGGAAGTTACTGAAGGGTTTAACTAGATGAGTCAACTGATGTTTGTTTCCAAAGAACCAATTACTGGGTAAAATAATGTTCTTCCAAATTCAATATTCTGCGGAATGGATGCACTTCATCCTACCAGTTACACCTTGGGCAATTCAGGCCCCTATACCCTTGGGCAGAACTAGCTTCCATTTAAAAACAAAACCAAAATATCCTTTTTCATTGATCTTGTGTTATGCCTAAGGCTTTAAATCTGTGTATTCATAATATTTAGAATAGAAAGAGGCTTTAGACATCATCCCATCTAATCTTTCATCTTCGGAGACACATCCAGGAGGTTTCTGGAGTTGCCCAAGACCACCTGTTGTTAAGTGCAAAGCTAGAACCAGAAACTGAATCTCCAAATTTCCATCCAATCTTGTTATTAATCAATGTTGTTTTTTTATTAATGATTAGTGATTATAATAATTCTGTAATGTTTATTAGGCAGTCACATTTTAAATTTGAGGTCTTAGGCTATTGTGATTTTATTTTACAACTTAGAACTGTTAAAAAGTTATTCTAATGGCCTTCTTTGGGTATTCTAAATATTGTGAGAAAAACTTATATAATACCTTGAAATTAAATTACAGTAGTTATATTAGCCATATCATGCCACTTGTTTAAGCATCCTTATTCAGTCTAACATATTTGTAACATAAAAAGCTACCATATTCTTTTTTTTTTTTTTTTAACATCTTTATTGGGGTATAATTGCTTTACAATAGTGTGTTAGTTTCTGATTTATAACAAAGTGAATCAGCTATACATATACATGTGCTCCCATGTGTCTTCCCTCTTGCGTCTCCCTCCCTCCCACTCTCCCCCTCCCACCCCTCCAGGCTGTCCCAAAGCCCCGAAGCTACCATATTCTTAATACTAATCTGGACTCCAGCTGTAACTTTCTACGCATAAATGCATATTTTTTCAATATCTACTCTTATCAACTTTCAAAGATGCAATACAGTATTATGAATTATAGTCACCGTGCTATACATTACATCCCCATGATTTATTTGTTTTATAACTGGAAGTTTGTATCTTTTGAGTACCTTCACCCATTTTGCCCACCTCGTCACCCTCCACCTCTGGCAACTACCAATCTCTTCTCTGTATTTATTGGTTTTGTTTTGTTTGTTTGTTTGTTTTTAGATTCCACAGTGAGATCATACAGTATTTGACTTTCTCTGTCTGACATTTCATTTAGTATAATGCCCTCAAGTTCCATCCACATTGTCACAAATAGCAAGATTTCCTTCTTTTTTTTGAATGGCTGAATAATATTCCATTACATACATATATGTACATAAAATTACCTACAGGAGGAAAAACATGCACTGTTTCAGAGGCTTATTTTCCTATTGTATAAAGATGCTCCTCAACTTACAGTGGTGTTACATCCTGATAAACCCATCCTAGGTTGAAAATATTAAGTGGAAAATGCATTTAATACACCTAACCTACCAAACATCATAGCTTAGCCTAGCCTACCTTAAATGGGCTCAGCACACTTACATTAGCCTACAGCTAGGCAAAGTCATCTAACGCAAAGCCTAGTTTATAATAAAGTATTAAATATCTCAATTAATTTATTGAATACTGTATTGAAAGTAAAAAAAAAAAATGGTTGCATGGGTACAGAATGGTTGTTTATACTTGTGTTTACCCTCACTGTTGCTGCCCAACACCACAAGAGAGTATTGTACCATATATTGCTAGCCTGGGAAAAGCCTGAAATTCAAAATTCGAAGTACGGTTTCCACTAGTTAATATGACTTTTGCACCATTGTAAGGGAATCGAACCATTGTTCGTTGGGGACTGTCTGTATGGAGTAACTGTGAGGTTTATCATGTCAATGAAATTGTTGTATTTAATTAAATATTGTATAATTTTCTCATGGTTCCCCAGCAGTCCCCTGACCAAAGCTGTTCTTTATGTCAAAATAAACATGAACATTGAGAATTTGGTCCAGGTTTCCCTCTTTCCTTTGGCTGTGTAAGTGTAGAGCCTATAGGAAGGTAAAGGTTTTTATGACACTAATTTTTACCCTCATTCTGGTCTTGGTTGATGTCATTGCATTTACTTAACTTCTTCTCTCTCTCCTATTTTTTCTATGCCAACTTCATGTATTTTTTCTCTTCCTTTAAGGAGTTTAAGTGTTTTGTGGAAAGAGGTGGAGAATAGTTAATAATAAAGAACATACGCAAATAAATAAGGAAACTCTAAACTTAACAATAGAAAAAAATGTGCAATGGTCATTATTCACAGAAGAAAACAGCAAATGGTTACCAAAGTGTAAAATAGTTAACCTTACCAGGAATGCTAAAATGTCCACACACACTTAGATAATTTTACAGAAGTAATTTTTAAAATGTGTATCTTTCATTGTTGCTGTGTGGCAAATTATATCTTTCAAAAATGGACAGAGTAGTTTTTCCCTTCCTATATGTGCCTTTAGAACCTTGCCACTCCTGTCAAGAGGTGGGGTCTGGAGTCTATTTTGCTTCCTCTTGAAACTACAGGGGACATCGTGACTGCCTCAACCAAATTAACATCACAAGATGATATGGTTTTTTTTTTTCTCTCTCTCTCTCCTTGGAAACTAACCACACTGTTACGAGAAAGGCGGGGCCACACGGAGAGGGTCCATGAGATCCACGTTCCTGCTGACAGTCTCGGGTCTCAGCCTACAGTCAGTATCAAAACCAAACCATGTAAGCGAGAGAGGCTTCATGTGATTTCAGCCTGGCCTTCTAGCCAGACACTGGGTAGAGCACAAACGAGCTATTCTCACTCAGCTCTTCCTGACCCAAATTGCAGATCCATAAGCCAAATAAATATTATCATTTCTTTAAGCCAGGATTTCTTGGCTTTGCCCTACTGATATGTTGGATGGGACAATTCTTTGCCTTGGAGAGCTGTCCTGTGCATCAAAAGGATGCTTAACAATATCCCTGGCCTCCTGCCAGTAGCAATCCCTTCTCAAGTCATGACAATCAAAAAATGTCCCTTGGGGGCTTCCCTGGTGGTGCAGTGGTTGAGAGTCCGCCTGCCGATGCAGGGGACACGGGTTCGTGCCCCGGTGTGGGAGGATCCCACGTGCCGCGGAGCGGCTGGGCCCGTGAGCCATGGCCGCTGAGCCTGTGCGTCCGGAGCCTGTTGCTCCGCAGCAGGAGAGGCCACAGCAGTGAGAGGCCCGCGTACCGCAAAAAAAAAAAAAAAAAAAAAAAAATGTCCCTTGGGAGGCAAAATCACTCCCAGTTGAGAATCACTGCTTTAAGCCACTAAGTTTTGGGATTGTTATGCAGCCATAGTGATCACTTGTCTCTCCCTGTCCTGGACATTGTCCTCCACCAACATCTCCCACTTAGTTAATTTATCCATGCTATGTAACTAAATGTACATAAACATCTATAGATAGTACATGCACACATACCACATAGGGCTATTTTTAACATTATTTTACATTTTAACATAATTTTATAGAAGAATGGAAAGATATATAGATTTGTCTATATAATATTTCTTTTCTCATTCAGTGATACCTTGTAGAAGCTAAGTAAACTGGAACAATTTTAACAGATTTATTGGCTATAAAATAATACATTGGATATGTAATACTACATAATATATTCAATAATTTCTCTTAATGAAAATTTAGATTATTTTCATATTTTTTGTTTCTATAAACATTACAGATTTAACTTTTTCCATGCATATATCCTGATGTAGTGCCAATTTATTTCTTAGAGGTAGATTTCCCGGAGAGTATTTGTTGAGTCAAAGGTCTTATAATTTTAATAGATGCTGATAGACGCTTCTTTTTTTTTTTAAGAAGATGTTGGGGGTAGGAGTTTATTAATTTATTTTATTTATTTTTGCTGTGTTGGGTCTTCGTTCCTGTGCGAGGGCTTTCGGTCTAGTTGTGGCAAGCGGGGGCCACTCTTCATCGCGGTGCGCGGGCCTCTCACTATCACGGCCTCTCTTGTATTTAATTAAATATTGTATAATTTTTTATATTTATATTTATATATTTATATATATATTTATTCATATTATTTATTTATAATATATATTTATATTTTATATATTTATATATTTATATTTATATATTTATAGCACAGGCTCTAGATGCGCAGGCTCAGCACTTGTGGCTCACGGGCCTAGTTGCTCCACGGCATGTGGAATCCTCCCAGACCAGGGCTCAAACCTGTGTCCCCTGCATTAGCAGGCAGATTCTCAACCACTGTGCCACCAGGGAAGCCCTAGACGCTTCTTTTTAAATTGGCTGCAATACTTCACATTTCAACTATCATCATACAACTACTTCTATTAGTTGAGAATATTTTATGTCCCTCATAAGATTATATATATATATACATATATATATATTTCATATATAATTTCATATATATTTCAAATATATATATATTATATAGGTCCTACTCTACTCTGTTAATTTCTAAGTATTTTCAGTTGTGTGTATGTGCTATTATCAGTGAGGTTTTTTTTTTTCTCTCTTTCTACTTCTATACGCTTCAGAGCTAAAGAGAAAACTATTTCTTTACATATATCTTATACCCAGACTCCTTACAAAGTCTCATTATAATTTTAGAACCTCCTGGGTTGGATACAATCATATCAACAGAAAGAAATGAAACGCTTTCTTTTCCAATATCAATACTAATATTTTTCCTTACCTTTTTGCCTTTTTTACACATCTAGCCAACACTGAAAACTAATGACAAAAGCAGGCCTCCTCTGACCTTAAATAAAATTACTTTAAAGCTTTGCTGTTTATAAAAATATATTGTTTTATTTGTATAGTCAAGAATTAAATTTAGTATTTTATTTTCTTTCTGATTTTATTTGGTGTTATTACTAGAATGACCACTAAATTTGATCACATTTATTTTCAATATCTCTCTCTATAGATTTTCTGATATTTTCCATATTACTTTAATATACCTAGAGTATCTATAATTTAAATATTTGATAGAAATCACCTGTGAACCTATCCAGTCCTTCAATATTTTTCAATTATAATAACCATTTAAAAATTTCCACTAATTTTTCATTCATTTGTAGTAATTATATATTTTTCCCCCAAAATCCATTTTTTTAGGTTTTCAAACGTGTTGCCATTGAATGTGTTGCCATTGAATTGCATATCATTGCATTTTATTATTCTTTTAGTATCCTCTGCAGTTAGGTCTTATCTTCTCTAATGGTGTATATTTTACTTACATTCTTTTGTTCTTAATCAGGTTTATGGGGGATTTATCATTTTTATTAGACATCTAAAAAAAATAAACTTTTGATTTATTTATATTTTGTACTTTTCCTCAATTGCAATCGAGATTAAAATCATGTCCACATCACAGGGTTATTATGGTGAGGATTAAATCAGTTAATGTTCAGGAAGTGCTTAAATTTACTTAAATTTCAAAAGAAACATAATAAAGGTTTTTATTATAATTATATTTTCATCAAGTTGCCAATATTCTAATATATAGCTCTTTATATATTTAGCTACTGTATTGTTTGTGCTACAAAGGTCTATAACTGTATATCTTCTTCACCAAATGTGTTTTTTATTAATACATTAGTCCCCTTTACATATTGCTTAGTGCTTTCAATTGTAAAGTACACTTTCTGACATTAATATTGCTATGTCTTCTCTCTCTCTCAATTGCATTTACTTTCAGATTTTCATTACTTTTTTTCACTCTGATTCTTATAAATAGCATAGAGCTGGATATTTTAAAATCTAGTTTAAAAACATGCGTTTTTAAGGGAGATTATAGTCCATTCCCAACTTAAATAATGATTGATAAGACATTTTATATGTTTCTTTTTGTTTTATGTTATTTATCTGATTTACTATTTTTAGCATTATTTGTACAATGTCTATTTTATTTTCATATCGATGAACATGGATCATTCCAAGATCCAAGAAATCAGAAGAATTAATCTTTATTTTTACTAAACAACTTTCTTGTTCTGTGAAGTTAACCATTTTTTTTTTTAAATCCATAAGGCACAAATAGTAGCCGCCTTTGCTTAGCTCTTGGGATTACTGGCATGATGAAATAATCTATCTATCTATCTATCTGTATGTCTATCTATCTATATTTGAAAAATATAAATTTTTAAGAGGTCAGCAATACCTTAAGGAAATATTAATATAAAAGCAATTAACATATTAAAAGGTTATGTAAATTTATTCTGTTGTACAGCTGACAAAAAAATGTTTTTACTAAATAATGTATATAATCCAGCAGAGGTTTCTACACTATTTTTTAAGTTAATAGGCTTTACTTTTTGCTCAGTTTTAACTTTACAAAACAGTTGAGTAGAAAGTACAGAGTTCCTATATACTCCCTCTTCCCTCCCCCCTCCCCCAAATTACCCCTATTATTAACATCTTCCATTAGTGTGATATGTTTACTACAATTGTAGTTAATCTATAATCATCTATATTATCTAGTTCTGTCAGCATGGCAATCCTCTAGGGTAGACATACTTATCATTTCTAACTACTGAGGAATTGAGCCATTTATCCAATGTCACACAGGTAAGAGGTGAAACAAAGGTTTTTCAAACCAGGTAGACTGAGTCTAGCCAAAGCTGTGAAACTCTAAATGATATACCGATTCTCACTGACTTAATGGTTTACCTTAGGAAAGCATTATACTTCCTCATTCCTTCTTTCCATTCCAATAAGATAAAATTTTTAAAATATTTTCATTTCCCTCAACTTTATTCTCCTCTGCCCCTCTCAAGAGACCTTTAAAATGCTTTTACACTCTATTTGCCTACCACCTATTAGATTTTGCTGAGATAATTTACAATGCTTAGTTCTCAACTATTATTCACACCAATGCTTTTTTCCCATAACAAATAAACTGAAATATTATTTTTCCTAGTAAAAATAAAATTAAGTGTTGTCAAAGCTATAGTCACACAAGTGTTAGTTGATATAACATTTCTGTAAAGCAGTTTGGTGATAGATATAAAGAATATTTACATAGTAATACCTATTTACTCATTAATTCCAATTTAAGAACATATTATAAATAAATATTCAGAAATTGACATAAATTTAAATGAAAATATGTTTCTCACAACATTCATTGTGAAAATATGAAATTACCTAAAATTCAACCAAGAGCTGAATGGTTTAAATTAACATATATCCTTATAAAGGGATTTTACCCATCCATTCGAAATAACATATAAAGAATTTAATCACACTAGAAAAATTTTAAATATGACTTCAAAAAAATGTATAAAAGGTGTTACCATTGGCATAAACTGAGTAAATAATAAGTAGAATACTTCTGTATTATTTCTTGAAACTGTTTATCAAGCTATGATTATCTTAAAATAAAAAAGTAAAAAGAAATGTATACAAAACCACATAATCAGATAGTAATTATATATAAATTCAAAATAGTTCTGTCTGAACTTCGAGATAATTGGTTATTTAAAAATTATTTTTAGTTTGGCATATGCCAAAGATTTTACATTGGTTATATATTATTTTAAAATCAGGTTTCTGAAAAAAAAAAAAAATCAGGTTTCTGCTCCTTACTCTTTTATTCTTTTAAAGAGTTATTACATTCTTTACAATGAAATAGGATTTAGTACTGAGTCAGCTAAAACCATACTGCCCTCTATGGGATTTTTGCTGCTCCACAGAAACTGTTTTCATTCATTTATTTATTTATTTATTTACTGTGGCCCAGAGATTTGCACAGTGATATTTATTTACATAAATGAAACCTATGTGGAAAGCTTTGTGTGAAAGGAATATACATTAAAATGACCAAGAGAGTCACGTGGAAAACTAAATCAGTGTCATTGACATGATAAGATTGAACTCATTACAATTTAATATAGAGTACATGCCTAGTAGAAGAAGTAAAACCTGAAGTTTACAGAAAAAAAAACATTATGAGTTAAACAAATTCAATTCTTTAAAGCATTGATTTAAATGTTGACTGGTCAATAACTTTGAAAAACAAATGGAAAAAAAATGCATTAGCTGTAGACAATTTGGTATTCACTTTGGAAAGGCTGTGTGGGCTCTTTGCCCTATGTGTACCACTTGGTCAATACACAGAGAGATTCATTTAGCACCAGAGATGGAGGGAACATCTGAGACACTTTGGTCCATTTCTTTCATTTTACAGACAGAGACACTCAGCAACAAAGAGATCATGGGAGTTTTCTAGGCTCTCACTAGACACCCTAGCAGAACTCTTTCTTGGACACACTTCTTCATATTTCTAAGCCAGTACAGTCTTTCCACTACACAGAAATACTATTTTCTGTTTCTAAGCTGTATAATGTCTGCCTGTTTGTTTCTATGTCTCCTTATACCAGACTTTCTCTGGACTCCCTTTTCTTCTTTTACACTGAAGATTTGAAGATTTCCTTTCCTCTTCTGTTTTCCCTTCAGCATTGCCTCAAGCTTGCTTAGCTGTTAGATTATCCAAGTTCAAGAATCTACTGAGAGGTTCTATGGCATAAAAATGATACTCACATCTCTTCCTATTCAAAATTTAATATATACAATATCTATGGAGTAGATCACATAAAATATGCATTATCTAGATATTGAATTAAGTCAACCAAGACAGAGAGAATTTGGACTTTGGATTCTCTAAGTTGCACCTCTGTCTCCTAGTAGAAGTGAGATTGTGAGCAAATTATTAAATCCTTCTGAGCCTCAATTTCTCTATAAATAGATTACCATGTGTTTTGCATAATTGTGGTGAAGAATAAATTAAATAATGACTTTAAATATCCAGTGAGTCCTGGTAGGCACTTAATACATAGTTTCCAAAATAATCAAATACTTAATGAGAGTCTAAAATTCATCATACATTAATCCTATCAAGATAAACAAAATATCTTCACCTATTCTGTATGTTGCCTTTGCACTCCTATTGGTATCTTTTGATGTCCAGAAATTCTGAATTTTAAAATAACTCAATTGATCAATATTTCCTTCATGGTAATTCCTTTGTGTCTTATTTTTTAAATCTTTGGCTACCCCAAGGTCATAAAGATAGTCTCCTATCTTTTCTTCTTAAGGATTTACTGCTTTACATTGTACATTTATGTCTGCAGTCTCTCTGATGTAATGTTTGTATTGTGTGAGGTGGAGTTTAAGATTCATCTTTCTCCACATAGTCAATTGATCCAGTATATTTATTAAAACAATTGTTCTTTTCCTCCACTGCACTGCACTGTCACTATTGTTATAAATCATAAATCAAGTTAAATCTACTGTGTATTTCCTATTAATCTACTCATGTCATCGTTTTTTTCCTCCAGTACCACACTGTTTTAATCACTATAATTTTATATTAAGTTCTTGAAATCTTACAGTTTTGTTCTTTTCAAAAGGCTATCTGACTATATTCTTGTCCATTTACATCTTCAGTGTCAGCCTGTAAAATCCTACTGGGGTTTTGGTTGGGGTTACATTGAATCTGTGTATCATTTGGGAGAGAATTCTTATCTTAACAACACTGAGTCTCATAAACACAAACATTGTGTAGCCAAATACAAAATTATTAATAAAATGATACCCCTGGAGACAGAAAGAATATAGGATTCAACATCCAGAGAAAGGCTAGAGATTAGAGCTTCAATAGGAAAAGCGCCTAATTGGTAATAAAAAGATATGGAAGAATATTGATGTGACATACTTTTTGATAGAAAACTGAGGAAGTACCTACTTGATAATTTCTAATTTCTTTGTAAAGGAAACAATCAATCTACTAAAAGACAAAGATACAAGCTTGTGGAAATCTATGAATGTTCAAAATTGCCACAAAAGAGAGAGAAGAGGGAGCTGATCATCAGATAAGGGTTCAAATAAAGAGAATGACTTTGGAGGGGTAGTAACTAAATTATGTGACCGGTACCATATGAGTAAAGAAAAATAAGGATGTTTGAATTGATCTCTATTTGAGGGTTTGTTAAAAAGTTTTATAGGAACTTCAATGTAGTGACAGATTTGAAGGCTTTAGTAAAGAAATGGTAGAAATGTTGGATCATAAAGAAAAATGTCTCAAGAGGATTGAAAGACTTAGAACAGAACAGTTAAGAAACTAGGTACCTTACTGAAGTCAGAGAGCAAGCATAGTAAGAACAAGTAAACAAAGTACTGGAAAGATAGGGGGTTATTGTCAGAAAATGGGAAAACATGGAATTTTGAAGGATGTCCCAAAACTACTTAAATGTATTTTGATCTCTTCCTCTTGAATACAGTATAGGACTTACTTTAGCCATCCTTTTGGAGTACTCATTTGTAGAATAATTTGCTGGACTTGGGTCCCTCTTGTGAGTAACTGAAAGCTCCTGGGTAGGAAGGTGAGTGGTGGAAAGAAAGGGAAGTTGTGGAAGAGGTGAAAACTATCAACTGTACTTGGTGTAATTAGAGCTTTAATAACGTGTCTTAGAGATCAGCTGGTTATGACACTTTATACATTCTGAAGGAAGGATGAGGAGGCCAAAAGTTGCACATCCTATTTAAGAATGATACATCGTGACTGTTTTAACTAACAATCCCATTGCCAGTCCATTATCATGAACTGGAGTGGGGCAGGAAATAAAGGTTTATTGCCTTGTTATGACATTTTCATGTTCTGCATTGTCAGTAAACTTTATTGAGACAGGTGACAAGAATAAGAGAATAATTGCTAAGTGACATTTCTTTACTACAGTTTCCTAACCCTTAATGCTAACCTTCTTATTTTCTCCTTTATCCCAATGACCCGTCTCTCATCTCTATACCTCTTTCATTTAAAAAATTCCACATCCCCCAAGTTCCTTGCTTTTATTCTACTCTGGGCCTGCTTGGCTCAAATCCAAGTCCATAGTGTAGAGTAGATTGTTCTGTGACCTGGGAGTCAGGAAATTTGAGCTGATACACTTGATATACCAGTGACCTTATATAAGTGATATACCAGTGTGACCTTAAACAAAACATTTTCTCTATGGACCTTTAGTTTTCCTATTTGTAGATAGAATGGATATTGGAGTTGACTATCTCCATGGTTCCTTTGAGCCACTTTAGAGGATACACTAAAATTTCCACATCTTTGTCTCTCCCAAATCCTTTGCCAGTGAGCTGTTGCATCCTTCAGACACTAGAGGGGGCTTCCTGAAGACTTTTCCAATATACCCAGATTCAAGGAAGGGATGACTGCCTCTAAATGGCAATCCAAAAGAGAAATGTGATTTCACTTTTTAAATAAAGTAAATGTGAAAGAAATATATGTGGCAGCAATTATAACATTTTGTATTAATATGACTTTCTAGCATGAGACTAAATTTATTTTAAATACCAACCAGGTCTAGACTTTTCTATCCTCTATCTTTAAATTTATGAAAATATTTAAACCAATGAAAGAGAGTGCAATCATGAGTAGGATTCTGAAAGCCATTGTTCATAACTAAGATATCTTTTTGTTTGATGATATTGTAAAGAGAGTTACGATTGTCCTGTGTATTTCTAAGAGCATGTTGTAGAAAATAAAGAAATGCAATTTGATAAAGATTCATTTAAAAATAAAAATATTATGAACTCTTTTCTTAAATTCCAAAGAAAGTAGGCTTGTGAAATTTATGATGAACAAATAAAGATCTATCCATCATCTTAAGGATAATATAGATTGAGGTGAGATGTTAATTTGCATTTGTTTTATTTATTTATTTTTAATTAAGAAACTGTCTAACATATCTTTAGATCAAGGAGAGCTGACATTAATCTGATTCTTTGCTTCTCTTGTAGAATATTTTCTTATTCTCTTGGGATCTGTTAGGTTTTTATCTTTTTTTTTTTGCGTTACGTGGGCCTCTCACTGTTGTGCCCTCTCCTGTTGCAGAGCACAGGCTCTGGACGCGCAGGCTCAGCGGCCATGGCTCATGGGCTCAGCCGCTCCACGGCCTGTGGGATCTTCCCGGACAGGGGCACGGACCCGTGTCCCCTGCATCGGCAGGTGGACTCTCAACCACTGCGCCACCAGAGAAGCCCTAGGCTTTATCTTTGATATTCTTATACTTCAATATGTTTTTAGGTGTTGGGATTTTTTTTTCTTCTTAAGATTTGAATCTTTACAATGCTTTTCAATCTGAGATCTTATGGCTTCATTATGAGGAATTCTCAGTTATTCTTTTCACTAATTGCTTCCTCTACATTCTTTTCCTTCATTTCTGGTATTCCTACTATGAGAATATTAACAAGTCTCTAACTTCCATTTCTTTATTAGACTGTATCCATTCTCTTATCCATTCCTTTCAGTTCTTTTTTAAATTTCAGCTAATATATTTTTGACAACCAATATCTCTAACTGATTCTTGCTTCTTGTTTTCCAACATCCTCCCTTATATTTCTAAGAATATTTATATCCGTGTTTTAAATAATTGTTTTCTCTATTCCATCAGCTCTATGGTCTCTAGTATCAGGTATTTCATTTATTATCCCCCAGAATATTTACACTCCTCAGAAGGTGCAAAGATTTTTATTGTGAACTCATCATTATTCACATGAGACTCTTAGCTGCCTTTTGTGACTATAATATTTCAAGGTTGGGATAGCTATGGTTGTTTTCCGTCCATTAAGTGTGACTCTGCATTTGTTCTCTTCTTTTTCTGATCTATAAAAGTTTTGACGAGGGAGCATAAGACAGAGCCCCGCATTTTAATAATGCTTGTATAAAGATGACAAGTCAACTGATTTATTTGATAGTATTTCATTTCTTATTCAGGTATGAAAATTATGTTATCATTTAATGTTTTCTCTCTCCCTCCTTCTCATTCTCTCTCCCACTCTCAAAATGTTGTTCCTCTAGCTTGGAGCACTATTTTTCTATTCTGAAGTCCATAAAGCCCATATATTACTGGGTGTTAGTAAAATAGATAAAATATATTTAATGGAATTATTGATGAATACAAATATGACAAAGATTTTATAAAAGGAAAAGTGCTATGAACAGTTTGCTTAATCAAAGTTGACTTATTACATAATGTCTGTGTGAAAAAATACAGATTAGGTATAAGAATACTAAAACTAAACTGAAAAGATATGGATATAAATCCTCAATCTGCTTTTTATTAATAGTTTGAAATTGGCTAAGTTCCAAGACGTTAGAACTTCAGTATTTAAGTGTATAATATATGAGTAATAATTCATTTCTTCTCCTCTGAGTTTACTTGTTAAAACATTGTACACACAGACAGAAAGAATATGCCAGTGAGGGAAAAGTGCGTGTATGTGCGTGTGGTGTGTGCTCTAATTTGGTTGTTCCCCTGATAATCCCCAATACAGGGTTGCTCTGGTAAAATATGATGGAGGAATGCATTTAGGCTTGAATATCTGTCAGTGTCCTTTGAATCTAGAATGGCCAGTTTTGTGGTACAAGCTACATTCACTCAGCTGGTTACATAAACATTTGTAACTATTCTGTGTCACCTTACATCATGGACAGAACAGAGAGAGTGAATGTAGGGTCTGCATTGCAAGAGTAGACCTAACAGTTATGTGACTAGGTGTGCTTTACACATGGGAATAGAAAGCATGGGAGTTCAAGTAAAGGAGAGAGCAGGATATCTGCCTGCTTCTTACAGAAATGAAACCTTGCCTATCAGCAAAATACAAGCCAATTACTGATGTTCACAAGAGTCCATGATCAACCCCTCTTCCTATGGATGGAAACCAGAAAGGGAGTAAGAAAGAAGTTAGAGCTGTAGACAGTGTCCTTTTCTATGGGTTAAGGCAGAAATATGAAGAGAAGAGTAGAGATTTTTCTTTTCCTTCCACGACAGTGATAATTAAATGAAACCACGTGAAAGGTACTTGGCAAACTATAAATCACAAAACAAAATTCAAAGTTTTACTATCTTTACTAAGGGAGGCATTTATTTATTTAAACCATTTTGTGCTCCAGATGGAAACTATACATTTTTTTTCAAAGTTGCTTTGGATAGGGTGCTTATCCCTCTTGTTGGAAAGTGGCAGGCTCTTACTACATGGTAGTTTGTTAGGAGAATTTTTACTAGATTTAATGATCTGACAACTCCATTCAATACTATCAATAAAATATGCACAATTCATAGGACTTCCTGAACTATTGAAATCCCTATTAATCATAATACTAATGAAGACTTCAGTTTGGAAATCATCAGTTTATAATCCAGTTTCTGTAATATATATTAAGTATCAATATAGTGTTCATTCTTCTTAATTTTATTGTTAATGGCATCTCTTTGCTCATTATTCCCTTTTTCTCAAAATACTCCATTCTCTTGGCCACTGTGATACCAGTCCTCTTTCTCTTCACTCTCTGCGACTTCAGAGTCTCCATTGCCAACTCCTCCTCCTCTATCAGAACACTGGAATTGCTCAAGCTTTCAGACTTGCCTTTTTCCAAAAGTTATTCTATGAATTTTTCCTGAGCAAACTATTCCACTGCCATTTTTTCATTGACTTTCTACACCTTAATGACTTCAAAATTTATATGTTTAGTCTAGGGGCTTCGCTGGTGGTGCAGCGGTTGAGAATCTGCCTGCTAATGCAGGGGACATGGGTTCGAGCCATGGTCTGGGAGGATCCCACATGCTGCGGAGCAGCTAGGCCCGTGAGCCACAACTACTGAGCCTGCGCGTCTGGAGCCTGTGCTCGGCAACAAGAGAGGCCACGATAGTGAGAGGCCCGCGCACCGCGATGAAGAGTGGCCCCCGCTTGCCACAGCTAGAGGAAGCCCTCACACAGAAATGAAGACCCAATACAGCAAAAATAAATAAAATTAATTAATATATATTTAGCCTGAAATTTTCTTGTGATTTCAAGGTTTGTATATTTATTACATTCTTGTTATCACCTGCTTGCTGTCTCACAGGCAACACAGGCACAACTTGTCCAAAACTGAACACAACCTTTGCTATCATTCTCAACCTCCTCCATCTCAGTAAATGGTGGCACCATCTATCCTGTCACTCAGGCCATGATCATGGAAGTCATAATTGACTCCTCCCTCACCCTCACCTTCTACAACCCATCAGTCATGGAATCTCAATCCTAAATGCCTTTTCTAATACTCCAGTTATTTATATTCCCAGTCCACCATCATGGTCCAAGCTTCTGTCATTTTTTGTCTTGCGCTGTAATGACAATAATGTCACTCTTTAGCCTTGCTGAACTCAGAGATTAGTGAGTAATTTCTAGTAAGTTACCAGCCCTTTAAATAAAATTACAAATCAATACTATAAACAAAAGCCCATACAACAGAAAAATTTAAAACCCCATGTCTAAATAATAAATCAGCTAAAGAAAAAATCACAATGCATACTATAAAATTTTTAGAACTACATAAAATAATTTTGTAAAAAAGTTTTTTAGAAATAAAGATGTAGAAGATGATTCACAAGCTCAAATTAAAATACTGGAAAACAAGAAAAATCGAATATTAACTAACTTTTTAATCTAAGATTAATCTAAACTAGGATAAAACAAAAATTTTAAAAGTAGAAGAGAGGAAATGATTTTTAAAAATAGGAGGAATTGCAACAAAGAACTGAAAAAATGTTGAGTTAATCAACAAACCCAATAGTAATTATTTGAAATACACTAGTCCAATAGACATACATACATCCTTGATTATGAAAAAAATTAAACATTAGAAATAAAAAGGAAGCTTTAGCTTTGGTTGAGTTTTTTTTTAATTATAAAAAAGTGAATTTGTTAATCCAAATAGTTTTGGAAACGATGAAATGACCCCTCAGAAATATATCAATAAAACAAAATGAATCAAGAGAATAACTCAAAATATCGTGATGACTTTTAAAGAAACTAAATGCATAGTCAAAAATCTCCCTCTGACATATACACTGGGCTCAGATGGTTTTGTAAGTTTTTAATCAAACTTTCAAAGGACTGATAATCTCAATTTATTGCAAATAGTTGCAGAGATGAGAAAAAGAGAAAACATACCCCAAATCATTTTATGAAGCTAGTATAACCTCCATATCAAAATCTGAACAAAAATGGCATAAGAAAGGAGAATTATTGACCAGTTGCCCTTATAAGCATAGTTGTAAACTACTAAATAATACATCATAAAATATTGCTTCTGTTTACTTATCACTGCCTTCATATTGTTTGGCCACTTTGGCTCCCATATTTTACAAATGGAATTTGAAAAATGCCAGTGATGTTTAACTGGGCTTAACTGGATTTTTAGCCATTTTCTTTATACATGAGCTCTATGCTTCCCAAGATGTTTTTACTTTTCCTTGCTTTTTAGAATTTCATTAAGTCTAGTAGATTCTGTTACTGACTCTTTTCTTGACACTCTTCCTATGTTCTCATTCCTAACTCCTTCCCCTTCTGTCCCTCTACTCTGGGAGTTAACATTTAGGGCCTGACCTATTTCTCCTCTTGATTTATATCACCTCCCTTGAAGAGGACACCATTCATGTGTGTCTAGTAATCCTTACCATCTTGGTAACTCCCAAATTGAAATGTTCGCAATCTGCTCATCAGAACCCTAGGTCTGTCAGATACTTATTCCTATTATGCGTATCACACCTCAAGTTTCATTTGACTAAAACTGAACTCAGTATTTTTTCTGCCAAAAAACTGACTTCCTATCTCCTTGTCTTCCTTCACATCATGTTTGCCACTGTCATATTTTTTGCTACTCAAGCTCGCCAGTTTGACCTTATCATCTTGAATCTCTCCTTTGTTCATTAGCTATAGCCATCTGATTCAGTCTTTACTATGTCTCATATTTGTCTCTTTCTATCCAGTCCCATTGTCACTGTCCTTGGCCAAGTGCTTATCACTAATATGGAACACAGCATCTTCAATAAGCCTCTTGTTTTCCACCAATCTACACTGCTCACTACCAACAGTTTTTTTGTTAAAGCATCCTGTTCATCATATTAGATCACTATTTACTGTTCTGCAATGGTTCACTATTTCTTATTGCAAGATTTTTAAGATTCCTCAAAATCATTTCTTAAAATCTGATCAAAATTATTTCATATTCCTAGTATGCATATCTTCATGTTCCATAATATAATACTCATTATAAGGTAAATCTCATTATAACTTAATCACACCAAAAGCTAAAATAAAGACCCCCTACTATGGAATTGTAAATATCCTTGGCTAGGAAAAAAATATTATACTTTTAGTTAATTCATGCTTTATTTTATTTAAAATATAACAAAGTTGAAAATTTGGAGAGACTAAACTGAAAAGAGTGTTTATTAATCTATGGGCATTTTTAAGCTGGTTATTTTATTGTTCTTGTTTTTTTAAAGAAAGAAAAAGAAAAAGGTGTTGCTTAATGACAATTAAGTTGTAAAAAAATATTTTTAAGAAACTTTTTTAGGATGGCAACTTTTCTTTGAAAGCAAACATTTGGCTCTGATTATAAATCGGTTTGTTCCATAGAGGGTAAGAGAAGAGATGCTTAACGTGTCTTGTCTGACATTATCGTAAAGGGGCTTATTAAGAAAATTGCCTGTAACTTGTACCAATCTGTTGTTTCTGCAGTTTCCCATTGGCTTATGTTTTCTAATTCCCTGGTCCCAAACCACATCAGTTGTTTCTTAATTCATTTTAAGACACATATCATGACAATGTCTGTTACTCAAAACCCGTGATTCCCTTGACAATCTCAATGGATTTTTAATATAATAGCAGAGATTATGTGATTGACAGTGAAATCAGATCTCAAGCTGATGCTTAAAACAGTGACCTATCCTTGGTAGATATCTAGATCTTGGGTTTGTTCTACTCCTGTTCTTTACATTGTCCAAAGTTCTTAGATTGCATCATAAGAGGATTTTACAATAACATCAACTACAACATCAAAATCACTATATTCTAAGACTAGTGCTGTTTAAAACAATAAACTGGTTTCTCATTTATAATTATTTTAACACAACTTATTTAATTTTATTATTTTAAATTTTCAATCTTTTTGCATGTTTATATCCACTTTTTTGGTCTCATAGCATCATTTATAAAAATATAAATACTGCTTTTTTACACAATTGCTTTTAGGCACTCAATTTTTATAGCAATTTGTATTTTAAGACTATATATTAAGAATACATATTTTTGCTTAACTAATATTTTCCATTCTAATTTAAATAATTTCATTAATTTATATAAATTTTAAATTAAGTTTATAATATTTATTTTATAGAAAATGTATCCTTAGAGTTTTTCAAGTTTAGAAATTTATTCATCACAGTCTTGAAAATTTCAAACCAAGAATTGACATTTCTTGGTTTTTACCCAATTTTGCCTACTAAAATTCAGGATCATATATGCCTTTAGTATTAATTTATAATCCTTTAAGTAAAGTAATATTGATAAATTTATTGGAACACTGTATAAATTATTTCATTGAAAATAGTGTAACCCATCAGTGATACTCATGTAAATAAATTTAATGAAAATGCACATTTTTTTCAGAATATTAGACATTTTTTCCTTAGTCAATGAAAACAAAAAGATTTCAGAATTCTCTTTACCCTAGAACTTTAATAAAAATGTTTGCCAACCCTTTCCCATAAAGGAAACCACACACTCAGACATAGTTTCAAAGAGGAGATTGCAAGTTTGATTTTATATGTAGCACTCTTACCTTGAGATGAGATTTCTTAGCCAGCATTGTACACTGCTGTTTCTGACATTAATTTCTCATTGCTCAGTAACCTCACTACTACCTAAAAATGTGTTCCACTAGCTCATAAAAAATTATATCATCAATCTCTCTGTGTGTAACAAGAGACCTTAACCACAGAACTGGAAAGTAAAAGGAAGACTTATGCCAGAAGTAACAACGGTGCCAGAAACCTGCTTTGCAGTGATTGGCTAAATGAGGCCAACCAGTTGAGTTTCATTCATCAGACTTGTTGAGTTAACCTACAAGCATTTTTTTTTCATTTTCTCTATTTTTCTTTTCTGAGATCTCCTTTGATTTCATGCTGGCTTTTTAAATTGAGGAGAAAGTTAATTCACTCAACAATGCCACAGCTGGAATTAAGTATGCCTCTTCTCCTACTGCTGAGGGGAGGGGCTGATGCTGGTTGGTGGTGTCTTATTGGATGCCCAACACCCTTGAGGCTGTTGCTGAATCAGTGGTGCCTCTAGCGACAGGCAAGAAGTCAACTAATTATGAACATATGGTTTGGCAGACACCTTGTTAGCTTGCTGCTGCGTAGGTGTTTGGAAGGAGGTGAAGGGGAAAGTTTGAGGTAGAAGGTGTGGTTAAAAGTCCCACTGACAAGCCTGGGGGAGATTTGATTGATCCTAATCTATTCTTTTTGTCAGGAATCAGCATGCTTCTGGCAGCAACAGCTTGGTAATAACAGAGATTTGTGGCCCTTAAGCTCTTGTCGTGATAGCCGGCACACGACCAGTCAACAGGCTTCTTACAAGGTCCCCACTTAATTGGCCACAATGGTGGGAACAGAAATGAGATGTTAGGTCAAGGTACAACACATGGCCTACCTGAAGTGGTTCACAGTGATCTGAGGCACAGATGTCATCTTTTATTGGTGTGATTGCCATCAGAGGAATAAGAGAAGCCTTGAGAAAAGACTGCAGGAAAGCCTTTAGTGAGAGCCATGCAAGTACATTATTTGTACTTGAATTACCTTGAGAAAAAGGCAGATGTATAAAAAGGAGGAGAAATATTAGACTGGGCCGTCACTGGGTCTGACAAAGAATAAAGTGATATTCTATTTTATAGAAAGGAAGGTTTCTTGGGGAATTAATAGTGGATAGTTTGAAATATTCTTTGAATGTTATTTCTGTCAGATAAATTGGAAAATCACACACACTCCTGGTATTCAACTGCATAGCTATACCAAATAAATATTTTTCCATCATCTGTAAGTTTGTATACAGAGCTTGTACTTGGTACCCATTACTTGTACCCAAATGTTTAGGATGCTGTAGTCTCTGTACCATAAAATCTTCCACTCAAAGTCAGACACAATCAATAGAGATTTGTTCATTGACTCTAACATCTATGTCTAAGTTATATCAACTTAATCTAAAACTCCAATTTTCTGAATACCGAAAAGAAAAAAAAAAAAACTCTGTGATGTCTATGGAGGATGAGTTTACCAACCAGCAAATATTTCCTCTTGAAAGATTTGCTAAATAGTTTCAAATCCAGACCTTCATTTACTGATTTTCTTATGTTAATTATAGATATTTTATATATCACTTAAATTGGCATTACTAATTATATAAAAGTGATTATGTAACCTCTCTTACTAGATGGTCGCCAACTTCACACTGTTTATTAATGAATGCAGGTGGAAGAAATATTATAGATATGACAAAGTAGACTCACCTCTGTGTTCTGCCATTATAAAGAATACACATGAACAATGCTGTGTGTGAATGAATACGTGCGTATGTGAATACAGTTATTTTTTTGTTCATTTTTCTGAGAATGGTTTGTACAGATTTTCTTTTTTAAATTAGCTACAGCATATTCTTAAACACCCCAAACTACAAATTGCTGAAAATTACACCCAGAGGAATCTTGGAATAAGAAAGTCAAGAAGTGAGACAGTGTAGAGCATGGAATCTGTAGTTAGTTTTGGGCAAGGCTCTGACACTTAGCAGCAATGTGACTTTGGGAAAATTGCTAACTTCTTTAATTTACAGTTTCTTTATCCAAAAATAGCACCTGACTGACCAGATCTACCACAGGGAGTTAGTGTAAAGATAAATCGAGGTAACGTACATAAGGTTTTTAGCATCAGGCCTGGCAAAATTTATGTGCTAGATATAGGTTCGCTAAAAGTGAGACAGAGAGAGACCTATGTTATTCTTATATAGTTCTAATTGTCATTAGGAGGCCTGACACTTCAGGGTAAATTTCATAGAAACAGTGAATCCAAACCGAGATGGTGAGGTTCTATCAAGTCTAAAAATAGAAATTATTTAAGTCATTAGTTAAAGAAACCACACAGAGCAAAAGAGTTCCATAGGGTCTGTTCAGTGAAGAGAGGGTTGCTTCAACCACAAAACCTGCCTGCCCCACACTGAGAGGTGACCTCAGGAGCTCACATATCAATGCTTTCTCTCTTTAGAACTTCTAGTTTTTGAAAACTTCTGCAATATGGCCCAAAGAGGGTGGCTTTTCATCAGAGGCTACCTGTGTTCCAGGTCTGATTAGCTGACTGGTGACATTCACTCATGGTGCCCTCACAGTGGTTGTTATGTATTTGCTCATTAAAATAATCCTATTTTCTAAGGCATTCATTTCAGCTGATGGAAGTTTTCTGAGCAGATCAAGAATAAGATCAGATCTAGAAGAGTCCTAATTCCTTAGTATTGAACTACCAATAAATCAATATATTTTTGTTTGTTTATTTTGTTACGAATTGTGAGCTAAGAATGTCTGCAATGTAGTATTTTAAGCTCTGGATACGTAATTTGGTTCACTTTCTCTTATTTACATAAGCATCCATCACTCATCTACATCCCAGTAGTTTGTTTCATATTTTAATATTTTAGATTAAAGCATTTCAGTCATTAAGATAGTTTATTGTAAAGGGAAAAATATCGACTTGAACCTTGTATAAAGATAAAGCTTTCTATCAGTGTTAAGAATACTGTTGTGTTTTCCATGGAATCATGTATAACACTTAGATTATATATCTTGCATTTAATATACAAGTTAAAAAATACCCTTCCCTGAGTATTGTCTCATGTCTTTTTTATTCATTTAAACATCTGTCTTTTATTTGGCACCTTAGAGATAGGAACAGCTTGTAGATTTAAGATGTTACCAAGATTTACTTTAAACTAGAAGTGGGAATTTTAGGGCCAAAGGCAATTTGCACCAGAGGGCCTTTAGACCGTGTAATTCGGCAACATATATTAATTATTTCCTGATTACAATGAAGAATCAGGCTAAGAGTGGTGTGACTTGCTCAAGCTCATACAATTGAGACCAAAACCCGAAATGTCTATCTCATGATTCTTATATGAAAAGTTATACTTGCGTTTTCACATTTTTAGAAGAATTGAATAGAAATATACAATATATTTTAAAATTTTTTAATTGAAATATTGTGTTAGTTTCAAGTGTACAGCAAACTGATTCAGTTATGAAAATTAAAAAATCAAGTTATTACTTGCAATTTTATCTACAAGTATAAGCACGTAACCTTGCTTAGGGAATATGGTATTGTTTTAATGCTTAGCTCATGGAGGCTTTTTAAAATCAAACTTGCTAACTTTATCAATTGTTTCAGAATTACAAGAATTCATGGTTAGTAGAATTTTTTTTCATTTTTTCATTTATTAATTTTATTTTTTTATACAGCAGGTTCTTATTAGTCATCAATTTTATACACATCAGTGTATACATGTCAATCCCAATTGCCCAATTCATCACACCACCACCAACCCCAGCGATTTTCCCTCCTTGGTGTCCGTACATTTGTTCTCTGCATCTGTGTCTCAAATTCTGCCTTGCAAACCAGTTCATCTGTACCATTTTTCTAGGTCCCATATGTATGCACTAATATACGATATTTGTTTTTCTCTTTCTGACATGCTTCACTCTGTATGACAGTCTCTAGATCCATCCACGTCTCAACAAATGACTCAATTTTGTTCCTTTTTATGGCTGAGTAATATTCCATTGTATATATGTGCCACATCTTCTTTATCCATTCATCTGTTGATGGGCATTAAGTTGCTTCCATGACCTGGCTATTGTAAATAGTGCTGAAATGAACATTGGGGTGTATATGTCTTTTTGAATTATGGTTTTCTCTGGGTATATGCCCAGTAGTGGGATTGCTGGATCATATGGTAATTCTATTTTTAGTTTTTTAAGGAACCTCCATACTGTTATTCATAGTGGCTGTATCAATTTACATTCCCACCAACAGTGCAAGAGGGTTCCCTTTTCCCCACACCCTCTCTAGCATTTGTTGTTTGTAGATTTTCTGATGATGCCCATTCTAACTGGTGTGAGGTGATACCTCATTGTAGTTTTGATTTGTATTTCTCTAATAATTAGTGATGTTGAGCAGCTTTTCATGTGCTTCTCAGCCATCTGTATGTCTTCTTTGGAGAAATGTCTATTTAGCTTTTCAGCCCATTTTTGGATTGGGTTGTTTGTTTCTTTAATATTGAGCTGCATGAGCTGTTTATATATTTTGGAGATTAATCCTTTGTCTGTTGATTCCTTTGCAAATATTTTCTCCCATTCTGAGTGTTGTCTTTTCATCTTGTTTATGGTTTCCTTTGCTGTGCAAAAGCTTTGAAGTTTCATTAGGTCCCATTTGTTTATTTTTGTTTTTATTTCCATTATGCTAGGAGGTGGATCAAAAAAGATTTTGCTGTGATTTAGAACACTTAAGAGTGTTCTTCCTATGTTTTCCTCTAACAGTTTTATAGTGTCTGTTCTTACATTTAGGTCTCAAATCCATTTTGAGTTTATTTTTGTGTATTGTGTTAGGGAGTGTTCTAATTTCATTCTTTTACATGTAGCTGTCCAGGTTTCCCAGCACCACTTATTAAAGAGACTGTCTTTTCTGCATTGTATATCCTTGCCTCTTTTGTCATAGATTAGTTGACCATAGGTGCGTGGGTTAATCTGGGCTTTCTATTGTGTTCCATTGATCTATGTTTCTGTTTCTGTGCCACTACCATATTGTCTTGATTACTGTAGCATTGTAGTATAGTCTGAAGTCAGGGAGTCTGATTCCTCCAGCTCCATTTTTTTTCCCTCAAGACTGCTTTAGCTATTCAAGATCTTTTGTTTCTTCATGCAAATTTTAAGACTTTTTTGTTCTAATTCCGTAAAAAAAACCATTGGTAATTTGATAGGGAATGCATTGAATCTGTAGATTGCTTTGAGTAGTATAGTCATTTTCACAATATTGATTCTTCCAATCCAAGAACATGGTATATCTCTCCATCTGTTGGTATTATTTTTAACTTCTTTCATCAGTGTCTTATAGTTTTCTGCATACAGGTCTTTTGTCTCCCTAGGTAGGTTTATTCCTACGTATTTTATTCTTTTGTTGCAATGGTAAATGGGAGTGTTTCCTTAATTTCTCTTTCAGTTTTTTCATCATTAGTGTATAGGAATGCAAGAGATTTCTGTTCATTAATTTTGTATCCTGCAACTTTACCAAATTC
Organism: Phocoena phocoena; assembly: GCF_963924675.1. Classification (NCBI taxonomy): domain Eukaryota; kingdom Metazoa; phylum Chordata; class Mammalia; order Artiodactyla; family Phocoenidae; genus Phocoena; species Phocoena phocoena. The sequence continues at coordinate 68,971,304 of NC_089222.1, forward strand.
ATTGATTAGCTCTAGTAGTTTTCTGGTGGCATCTTTCGGATTCTCTGTATAGTATGATGTCATGTGCAAACAGTGACAGTTTTACTTCTTCTTTTCCAATTTGTATTCCTTTTATTTCTTTTTCTTCTCTGATTGCTGTGGCTAGGCCTTCCAAAACTATGTTGAATAATAATGGTGAGAGTGGACATCCTTGTCTTGTTCCTGATCTTTGAGGAAATGCTTTCCATTTTTCACCATTCACAGTGATGTTTGCTGTGGTTTTGTCGTATATGGCCTTTATTAATTTGAGTTAGGTTCCCCCTATGCCCACTTTCTGGAGGTTTCTAACATAAATAGGTGTTGAATTTTGTCAAAAGCTTTTCCCCCATATATTGAGATGATCATATGGTTTTTCTTCTTCAATTGTTATTATGGTGTATCACATTGATTGATTTGCGTATATTGAGGAATACTTGCATCGCTGGGATAAATCCCACTTGATCATGGTGTATGATTCTTTTAATGTGTTGTTGGATGCTGTTTCCTAGTATTTTGTTGAGGATTTTTGCATCTATATTTATCAGTGATATTGGTCCCTAAATTTCTTTTTTTGTAGTATCTTTTTCTGGTTTTGTTATCAGGGTGATGGTGGCCTCATAGAATGAGTTTGGGAGTGTTCCTTCCTCTGCAATTTTTTGGAAGAGTCTGAGAAGGATTGGTGTTAGCTCTTCTCTAAATGTTTGATAGAATTCACCTGTGAAGCCATCTGGTCCTGGACTTTTGTTGGTTGGAAGATTTTTAATCACAATTTCAATTTTATTGCTTGTGATTCGTCTGTTTATGTTTTCTATTTCTTCCTGGTTCAGTCTTGGAAGGTTATACCTTTCTAAGAATTTGTCCATTTCTTCCAGGTTGTCCATTTTATTGGCACAGAGTTTCTTGTAGTAATCTCTTAGGATGCTTTGTATTTCTTTAGTGTCTGTTGTAACTTCTCCTTTTTCATTTCTAATTTTATTGATTTGAATCCTCTCCCTCTTTTTCTTGATGAGTCTGGCTAATGGCTTATTAATTTTGTTTATCTTCTCAAAGACCCAGCTTTTACTTTTATTTATTGTTGCTATTGTTTTCTTTGTTTCTGTTTCATTTATTTCTGCTCTGATCTTTATGATTTCTTTCCTTCTGCTAACTTTGGGTTTTGTTTGTACTTCTTTCTCTAGTTCTTTTAGGTGCAAGGTTAGATTGTTTATTTGAGATATTTCTTGTTTCTTGAGGTAGACTTGTACAGCTATAAACTTCCCTCTTAGAACTGCTTTTGCTGCATCCCATAGGTTTTGGATCTTCGTGTTTTCATTGTCATTTGTCTCTAGGTATTTTTTGATTTCCTCTTTGATTTCTTCAGTGATCTCTTGGTTATTTAGTAACGTATTGTTTACCTCTATGTGTTTGTACTTTTTACGTTTTTTTTCCGTGAAATTCATTTCTAATCTCATAACCTTGTGGTTCAGAAAATATGCTTAATATGATTTCAGTTTTCTTAAATTTACTGAGGCTTGATTTGTGACCCAAGATGTGATCTATCCTGCAGAATGTTCCATGAGCACTTGAGAAGAAAGTGTAATCTGCTGTTTCTGGATGGAATGTCCTATAAATATCAATTAAATCTATCTGGTCTATTGTGTCATCTAAAGCTTCTGTTTCCTTATTTATTTTCATTTTCGATGATCTGTCCATTGGTGTAAGTGAGGTGTTGAAGTCCCCCACTTTTACTCTGTTACTGTTGATTTCCTCTTTTATAGCTGTTAGCAGTTGCCTTATGTATTGTGGTTCTCCTATGTTAATTGCTTATATATTTATAATTGTTATATCTTCTGCTTGGATTGATCCCTTGATCATTATGTAGTGTCCTTTCTTGTCTTGTAACATTCTTTATTTTAAAGTCTATTTTATCTGATATGTGTATTGCTACTCCAGCTTTCTTTTGATTTCCATTTGCATGGAATATCTTTTTCCATCCCCTCACTTTCAGTCTTTATGTGTCCCTAGGTCTGAAGTGGGTCTCTTGTCTCATATATATGGGTCTTATTTTTGTATCCATTCAGCAAACCTCTGTCTTTTGGTTGGCATTTAATCCATTCACGTTTAAGGTAATTATCGATAGGTATGTTCCTATGACCATTTTCTTAATTGTTTTGGGTTTGTTTTTGTAGGTCTTTTCCTTCTCTTGTGTTTCCCACTTAAAGAAGTTCCTTTAGCATTTGTTGTAGAGCTGGTTTGGTGCTGCTGAATTCTTTTAGCTTTTGCTTGTCTGTAAAGCTTTTGATTTCCCCATTGACTCTGAATGAGACCCTTGCTGGTAGTGTAATCTTAGTTGTAGGTTCTTCCCTTTCATCACTTTAAGTATATCTTGCCACTCCCTTCTGGCTTGTAGGGTTTCTGCTGAGAAATCAGCTGTTAACCTTATGGGAGTTCCCTTGTATGTCATTTGTCATTTTTCCCTTGCTGCTTTCAATAATTTTTCTTTGTCTTTAATTTTTGCCAATTTGATTACTATGTGTCTCAGCATGTTTCTCCTTGGGTTTATCCTGCCTGGGACTCTCTGAGCTTCTGGGACTTGGGTTGCTGTTTCCTTTCCCATGTAGGGAAGTTTTTGACTCTAATCTCTTCAGATATTTTCTCGGGTCCTTTCTCTCTCTCTTCTCCTTCTGGGACCCCTATAATGCGAATGTTGTTGCATCTAATATTGTTCCAGAGGTCTCTTAGGCTGTCTTCATTTTTTTTCATTCTTTTTTCTTTATTCTGTTCTGCAGCAGTGAATTCCACCATTCTGTCTTCCAGGTCACTTATCTGTTCTTCTGCCTCAGTTATTCTGCTATTTATTCCTTCTACTGTAGTTTTCATTTTAGTTATTGTATTGTTCATCTCTGTTTGTTTTTTCTTTAATTCTTCTAGGTTTTTGTTAAACATTTCTTGCATCCTCACAATCTTTGCCTCCATTTTTTTTCCGAGGTCCTGGATCATCTTCACTATCATTATTCTGAATTCTTTTTCTGGAAGGTTGCCTATCTCCACTTCATTTAGTTGTTTTTCTGGGGTTTTATCTTGTTCCTTCATCTGGTATAAAGCTCTCTGCCTTTTCATCTTGTCTATCTTTCTGTGAATGTTGTTTTCATTCCACAGGCTGCAGGATTGTAGTTCTTCTTTCTTCTGCTCTCTGCCCTCTGGTGGATGAAGCTATCTAAGAGGCTTGTGTAAGTTTCCTGATGGGAGGGGCTGGTGGTGGGTAGAGCTGACTGTTGCTCTGGTAGACAGAGCTCAGTAAAACTTTAATCTACTTGACTGTTGATGGGTGCAGCTGGGTTCCCTCCCTGTTGGTTGTTTGGCCTGAGGCAACCCAACACTGTAGCCTACCTGGGCTCTTTGGTGGGGCTAATGACAGACTCTGGGAGGGCTCATGCCGAGGGATACTTCCCAGAACTTCTGCTGCCAGTGATCTTGTCCCCACGGTGAGCCACAGCCACCCCCCATCTCTGCAGGAGACCCTCCAACACTAGCAGGTAGGTCTGGTTCAGTCTCCCCTGGGGTCACTGCTCCTTCCCTTGGGTCCTGATGCACACACTCCTTTGTGTGTGCCCTCCAAGAGTTGAGTCTCTGTTTCCCCCAGTCCTGTCGAAGTCCTGCAATAAATTCCCACTAGGCTTCAAAGTCTGATTCTCTAGGAATTCCCCCTCCCGTTGCTGGACCCCCAGGTTGGGAAGACTGACGTGGGGCTCAGAACCCTCACTCTAGTGGGTGGACTTCTGTGGTATAAGTGTTCTCCAGTTTGTGAGTCACCCACCCAGCAGTTATGGGATTTGATTTTACTGTGATTGCACCCCTCCTACCGTCTCCTTGTGGCTTCTCCTTTGTCTTTGGATGTGGGGTATCTTTTTTGGTGAGTTCCAGTGTCTTCTTGTCAATGATTGTCCAGCAGCTAGTTGTGATTCTGGTGTTCTCACAAGAGGGAGTGAGAGCCTGTCCTTCTTCTCTGCCATCTTGGTTCCTCCTTGGTTAGTAGAATTTTTTATTACACTGAAGGCTGAACAGAACTAGAGCTCTCAAATTATGTTTCATGGGATATTTAAATGAATAAAGTCTTTCTTGGTAAAATTTTACTAGCATTCACAATTATTATCTATGTTAAAGCTGACGATGAACATCATATTTACTTGAAATTGCAACATTTTCCACATTAAGAATTATCTAGGCTAGCAATTGTTTTAAACTCCTTTTTGAGGGAGGCTGGGGTTTTTATAATGAAACCTCAAAGATGTAGTGAGGAACAAGGAGGTGACTGAGGTGGCAGGGTTCTGAGTTCTCCACTAACACTCAAAAAGCCACATGGGTCTCTTTAAGATTATGTCATCAAGAAAATCAATGTGCCTGTGATATATCTTTGTATTTCAATCAAGGTTGCCTTGCTATCTTTCAGATCACTGGTGGAGGAAGCCAGCTGCCATGTCCTGAAGACACTCAGGCAACCTTGTGGAGAGACCCCTGTGATGATGGACTGAGGTCTATGTCATCAGCCATATGGAAGCAGATCTGTCAGCTCCAGTCATGTCTTAAGATGACTGCAGCCCTGCCCTATAGCTTTAACCAAAATAGGGCCCTAGGTACCATAGTTCTATTGAATATTAGTGACTACTTCATGACAAAAATGTCTCAGAGGTCAAATAAGTATGGGGAAGTCAGAATTAGGAAGTTAGGAAGGTTTGTTTCCTGCAGAATTTTAAGAAGTCTTTAATATAGCATACACACTGTGGCTCTGGGTGATTCTAGATCTAAGAGGAGCTAACAGGAACTTGGCTGTTTTCATTAGACCCCACATCTTGGTAGTATGCTTTTCTATTCAAGTCTAAAAGTTGTAGACCTGTTTACTAAGAAAGAGTTCTTTATCCCTAATTAAGTAGCAAGACATTACCACCAGTGGTTAAATGTTTGATCCAGGTCAGTCTTCCAATATAGTAATGGATTGTTTTATATGCAAGTAATAGATATAAATGGGGCTGTCATACAGCTGCTCATTGTAAGATGGATGTTTTAATAATACATGAGTATATTTTTCTATACTATATACTCTCCTAAATGATTCTGAATAATAAAACTTATTTTACAGATCAACAAACTATGTTTCAGAAGTGTGGTTAATTGCTCAAGGTAGAAAACCCATCAAAGTGGCCCAGTGGGGAATCCACTGTTCTTTCCATTGTGCCATGATACCTCCAATATGGATATGCCTCCTGGCATATCCAACTCTATCTGGGTTTCTCAACTTCTTTACTTACTCCAGGTACTCATAGTCTTGGACATATCTCTCTCCTGTGTCTGATCTCCTGCTCTTCCTTACACCTTTTGCAATGACTATCAACAATTTTCCATGTTTCAAGAATTTTCCTAACCAATACTTATAGATCATTTATTATATTTTAAGCACTATATTCATTCTAATTGCTAATTTACATAAGAAGAAAGTAAGATAAGTGATTTCTTCAAGGTCACACAAATTTTGAAGTTATTGGGGTTAGAACCTAGATCTTGGTCTTGGGTCCATGCTCTTTACCACTATGCATATTTCCATGACCTATATCATTCAAAGTGTCTGCTCCTGCATCTGAATTAATGTAACTCATATATTTTCTATGACTTTTGTAGGCCCTAGCACACAGGACTATATTTCATTTATTGTCACTTATGTGTTACTTTTTTCCAAATAAAATTATATATAGTTTATTTTAAACATTTTATAAATATATATATAGACATAGACATATATATATAGTTTTCTTTTAACTATAATATATATTATATATATATATATTTAATGTGTCACTTTCTAACTACATTATAGACTAATTAAAAAGTAGAAATTGGGCTTCCCTGGTGGTGCAGTGGTTGAGAGTCTGCCTGCCGATGCAGGGGACGCGGGTTCGTGCCCCGGTCCGGAAGGATCCTGCGTGCCGCAGAGCGGATGAGCCTGTGAGCCGCGGCCGCTGGGCCTGCGTGTCCGGAGCCTGTGCTCCGTGGTGGTAGAGGCCACAGCAGCGAGATGCCCGCGTACAGGAAAAAAAAAAAAAGTAGAAATTGTGTCTTGAGGAGATACCAGTGCTTGGCAAATTTAACTAAGTTCGTTGGTATGCTGCGATGCTGGTGGAAAATTGTAAGCAAAAAAGAACCAAATAAACTGCTTTTGATATTTACTAAAGTTTCCACTAAACAACTTTGATAGTTATGCTCAGGAAAGAGTGAAACTCTGATTCCTTTGTAATGTGTTCATGACTCTTTATGATCTAACTTTAATTTCCTCTTCAAGCCTCAGCTTTCGTTTCCATCATTCAGAGGGCTCAGCAATTCTATATCCACACTCGCCTAAGTCTAACCATGTTCTCCTTTTCTTTGCCTTTGCAAATACAAGTGTTTTCTTTGTTTTTGTTTGTTTTTACTTTTTTCTTTCTTAACTAGAAATCTTCCACTCATTCCTTAAAACCTAGATCCATTTTTCTCTTCCTGGCAAGAAAGTAATCATTTCTTCCTCTCTGATCTCTATCAGTGTGTATAAAGCAATGCTCTGTTCTAGCTGCAAGTACCTCCATATATACCTTCCGGTAGGGGTCGAAAAATTCTATAGTTTTAAGAACATTAGCCTTAAACTTAGATATAACTGGATTCAAATTCTGTCTCTGTCATCGAATAGCTATGGGACCTTGGTCAAGTTGCTTAACTTTTTAAAGTCTCAGTCTCCTTCTGCATAAAATAAGGATATTAATAACCTTACACGGTTCTTGCAAAATGATTTACAGAATGCTATTCATTTATAGGCATGCTGAATTTTATAATTTGATGACAATAATTATTGATATATCTTTGTATTTCAATCATTAATATTGTATCTGAATCCTAGGACATGCTTAATAAGTGTTTGCAGAAATAATATATGAAAAAATAAATGCTATGTATCCCTGTTTCTACTATCCAAAAATAAGCTATTCAATATGATCAGAGTGGATTCCTGCAGAATCAAACTGAAAAGCACAAGTCTAGCAACAAATTGTCTGCCATTCTGGAAACTGAAAAATAAAATTAATAAATTATAGAAATTCAGTGGTGGAAGGAACATTAGAGATTCAAGTGACTCAGATGACTATATCAAATTAGTGTCAAAATTCAGATTTCCCGATTGCTTTGTAAACAGAGTGCTTTTGAAATGAGTCAGATATTCAGGTAAGACTGAAGGTGAGGTGTGGCAACAATGTGATAGCTGTGCTTCACAGACAAACTAAGAGTTAAGACTCTGCCTCTAATAACCCATATGGCTATAGATTCTTTTAATTAAGATCTAGGGCTTCCTGATTTCTCTTTCTACTTCTCCCCATTTACTTCCAACACACTTCTTCAATAAAGAGATTACTTCTAAGACAATAAAAAGCTCTCTTGTTCTCACTTGTCTTCCATCGTAGTACTTCTGAGTGTAAACAAGGCTTCTTGTCACCTTGAGCAAAGGATCATTGGATGAATCTATATTGGATGAATAAGCTCAAACACTTCTTTTATGTATCTGTTCTCAGTTTGAAGAAGTGTATGTTGACTCTCAGTCTCAGTATTTATCCCGTATGGAGTCATGGTTGAGAGTATAAAGTGCTCAAACTCTAGAGTCAGACCCCCCATATGAAAATCTGTCTCTACCATTCACTAGCTACAAATTGCTGGATATATTTCTTAGCTTTTTTTTGTATCATTTCTCTCATTTGTGAAAAGAGAATAAGAAGAGCATCTAAATCATAGATTTGTTCTGAGAATTAATTAATTCACTCACATAAGATACTTAGGTTAATTCCTAGTTTACAGTGTAAACTCAGTACACACTATAGTTTTAGTTTGAATTCATGGTTATTTTGTTGAATAAGGAATTTTTATATCAATTTTTTAATTCTTATTGTCTCTGAGTTTCTAGAGAAGAGAGTGGACTAAAAATGCCATTTTAAAATGGTATACATATTTTTTTTTCAAAGTATTGATTTCCAATATTTCCACATACATTTCCAAAATAGTGAATATGCTGCCTTCCGCATTGGGAGCTCTGTATCCATTTTTCTTTAACCAATGATTAACAAGTAAGTGCAGGTTTCTAACTTTTTAGCTTTGAGTTCTTTCACTATTCCTATGCCTTCTTTAAATTCAGGCTTTGTTGAATCAGGATGAGCCTCTAAATGGGAATTTGGGTACTGAGTCAGCATTCACTGGGAAACTGTTGAATACATGGGAACCTCTGGACTTGGATCAATATCAGTTTTTCTCAAAAAGAAAGTGATTCCTTTGTCTTTACTTTGGTTGTAGTAATATTGTTTTAACATCTAAATCCTCTTTAGGTTTTTCTTTTTTAGCCAATAGAAACACCACGACTAGTTGTTTCTCTTCCTAGCTGATTTATCTCCATTCCGAAAAAGTATCTTAGGGACCCAGGTCCTAATATTCAGAGGCAGTACAGAGTTGGTTAAAAAAATAAAAGCAGGTATTCTTATATGAGATTATGGGATCCTTGAGGGAAGGGGTTCTTTCTTGTGATCGCTTATGATTAGTGCAGTGCCTGGTGTTATGTTTCTCATTTAATACATGTTGTATAAAAGAACTCACCTATACTTGTGTTTGAACGTGTATCTAACATGTAAGAGGGCCTTTGTTCTGGAATACCTATTGTCAACTCAGCATCTTCCTTATTCTGATCAAACCATTCTGCTACTCTCTATAGTAACTTTATCAAACCATCTCCACAGAGGAAATTCCCAGGTTTCTTAATGCCAAACATTAATTTACTTATATCTATAGCTTCCCTATTTCCTTTTTCTTGCTTCCTTAAAGAAACTGTCCCTTTCCCTATTTAAGACTCTTACTCCCACTGTTAGATCTCATTGCACTTTTTCTTCTTAGGACTTTTATTATTAATTGTCTCAGATGGATTCTTCATATGAACTTTTAAAAATGCTGTCTCTTTCATTCAGGAAAAAAAAAAGATTGGGGAGGGCTCTCAAATCCACATTCTTCTCTACCTCTTCTCTATTTCCTCCCATTGCTTTAAATTGTTGGGGAGAGAAGGGAATGGAGAGTTAGTGCTCAATGTATATGGAGTTTCAGTTTGGCAAGACGAAAAAAGTTCTGGAGATGGATAATGTTAATAATTGCATAAAAATGTAAATGTACTTAATGACACTGAAATGTGCACTTTAAAATTATTAGAATGTTAAATTTTATGTTATGTAGATTTACCACAATTTAAAATAAAAACAAGTTAACTTATGCTCAATTCTTCTATATCTTCATCTTACACTAATTCTTAAACCCATTCCAATCTGGCTTTTGCTTCTATCACTCTACTGAAACAGCTCCTGCTAATGTAATGGACAAGTTCCATGTTGATACATTCAGTGAACTATTTTCAACCTTTATCATAATTAACTTCTCAGCAGCATTTGTTAGCTCTTTTCTTCCTGTCGAAATGTCCTCATCTCTTGGTTTCTGGACTTCATACTGCTGGAGTTATTCTTCTCCATCTCAGTCACTACTTCTCTCCCCTACCAACTCTTTTTTTCCTGTATCTGATCGTTATATGATGAGGTTTCTCAAAACTCAATCCTAGATCTTCTTATCTTTACTTTGTACTCTTTTCCTAAGTTTTCTCATCAATGTTCATGGCTTCAACTACTAACTATATGCAGATGACTATAAATATATGTATAGAAATTTTCCTTACTTATAGACACAAAAATCTACTGCCTCTTTGCATCTTCACTTAGTTATCTTCAAAACATTTCAAACCCAAGATCTATAAAAGTAAACTCAAGAACTCACACAAGAAAAAAAAAGAAGAAGAAGAAGAACTCGCACAGCACCAGCGTGTTCTCACTCAGTCAATGAGTCTATCATTCAGCAAGGTATAAAAGCTAAAAATCTTGACCCCTCTCTCATCCCAATCTTGTTTCCCATATAGCATTGACCACCAACTCCTTGTATCTTTATCTCCTAAATCTCTCTCAAATCTATCACATCTTTCCACCTCTATCACAAGCATCACACTCACCGCCAACAACAAGCTTTCTCAAATTACTGTAATCTCTTATCACCTGGTAGATTTAAAATTGGTCTTCCCAGTAACCTTTTAGACCTTCCTCCAACTCATATTCCACAATGCAAGCTAAGTAATATTTTAGGAACATAAATTTTATCTCTTTGTCAACCTTTATTTAAAACTATCTAATGTTTTCACATTGTCTGATAAAGATCGAAACCCTGAAGACAATTTATTAGGCTCAGCATGGCCTGTGCTTTATTCCTCTCTAGGCCTTTTGGACTCTTGCTCCTGTTCTCTCTCTCTCTCTTTGTCCCTTTTTCTTTCTGTCTCTCTCTGTCTCTCTCTCTTAATTCCAATTCCAGTTACACTAACCTCAGAGATTAAGACATGACCATAGTGACACAGCTAGCTAGAGGTAATTTCCAAATCTCATTCACAGTCTAGAATTTATTGAAGCATGTTCGATTATTTATGCCAAACTTAGTTGGAGGAGAGCCACATGGCTGGCACTATACCTGTCTGCTAGTTTTACATAGGTACTGATATGGCTGATCTGGAGAGCTAATTAGCCAGGTAGGAAAAAAACACAGGTACAAACAGAACAGAAAGAGATATGATTTAGGCAACCAAGGAGTTCCTTTGGTATAAGATGGTACCTATAGGTTTGGAGCACAAGTGTAGAAACCTGTATCTGTAGAATTGGAAGCCTAAGCAATCATGTATTATGTGTCATGCACCATGCTGTATTTTGGTCATTTCTTTAGTGAAGGAGAATTAAAAGGAAACTAATGTGATGGATGCTACTATAGTAGCATTTAAAAATTCCTAAAGGAAACTGCATAGTTACCTCTTCCTGAAAAATTCAAGAAAGATTTCACAGAAGAGATGCTATTTTATCTGGGGCCTGAGGTTAGAAAGGAGTTTGCTAAATGGAGAAGGGCAGATGGAATTCTGGTGGAGGGAGAAAAACACAGATGGAGTCTAGATTCAACAACACATTTAGTTGAAAAATAAGTCTGCAAACTTGAAGTTTTATCTTAAAAGTAAACAATTATCTATCCTTAGATAGTATTGAGAATAACTTTACAATAAAATATTGCCATTTATATTATTTATATATAAATCTAAAATCTTGTCCCATTTGTCCCTTTCCCTCCAAGCAGGATGTTGCCATTAGGGTGACTTGTATCCTGCTGAAAGCAGAATGTCTGATGCTCAAGGCACAAAGGCATTGCTTAAAGAACCCTTATGATTTTGAACAAACTGGCCCAGCAGGGAGATTTTAACCTGCAGTCCCTAACAGGCACAACAGTCTGTGTTTGTAAACAGAGCCTTATTGCACTAGTGAGAGCGGACACAGAACAGTGTCAGCTCATTAATTGGGTGTCAGCTCCCTGCCAGGAAGAAAGCTTAATGAGTCATCTCTCCATAAAGAACTGGAGCTCAATGGAGGGGCGAATGGCTTAGAGAAAGTGAGAAAGAATTGTCCAGCAATAACTACATGTATAGAAAAGCTTGAAGCCCACCTGTTGGGATAAAGAGAGAGCAGCATTTGGGAATGGATGGTTTCTCTCTATTCTGCTATTCAAAGGGAAACATGAGTTTATGATCTTATAAGTGCAGCAATGACCAGTGTGTATATTCATGTTTATTGTGAATAAAATAATTTGAAATTATTCAAAACACATTTTTGTATAAAGTTTATGAAGCTTTTCTTTTATTCTGTTCAAAATATAAATATTCTACTTTTCCACACAAAATCTTCTATAACAAAGCACATGCTTTTCAATGCTTATATTGAAACTCAAATATATTCCTGACACCAATAGCAAATTTTACAGAAGGATGTCAGATGTGTGTTATGTATTTCATAGTCATTAGATATTTAAAAACTATTTAACAAGAGCACATTCTTAAAACTGAAAAAAATCTTTCTGATTCCTAATCCCAATATTCACATAAAAGGATACGCCAGGTTTTCACATAATGCTGCTCATACCTGATATTAGTTCATTATTAGAACACTGTGTTCTTCTACCTTGGACCATTGGTCTTATTGATTTGTGTGATCTTTTAATACCAAAAAATGTTAATCTATCATTATATACTTTCCTCAATTTGTTGTTTACATTTTTACTTTACTTACGGTATTTTTACCATGAGTTTGATTAATAAATTGCATTTTAAACTTTTTTGTCATTCCACTATTTTTCTCATTCCCAGAAGAATCACAAAATCTCCACTCTGCTAATTGATTTCTCAGCCTAGGTGGTTTTTCTAGACCTTTTTGCCTCATATTAAATCACCAGTTTTTCTTTCTCTCAGCTTCATTCTACCCCCAACACCATACACATTTCAACAGTTGGATGTGTCATGTGCTTTGCTGAGAAAATTAGAGAGATTTAATTATCAATCACTTCCATAAACCTGAGATTTTCTTCTCTCTAAAATTAATCTATTTTTGTAGTTTTAAAACATGACCTTAAATGCTCTCTCTTCCTATAGATAGATAGGGATCTGTATTTCCTTCCCTTAAATCTGGATGGCTTGTGACTGCTTTGACAAATAGGTGGAAGCGGTGCTATATAGAGACTGAATTTTAAAAAGTCATGAAGCTTGCATCTTGTTCACTGAAACACTCCCTCTTGGACCGGAGCTGCAATGTAAGAAATCTAACTACATTGAGGCCACCATCCGGGAGAGGTCCTATAGAGAGGCCACATGGAGAGACCCTGAGACTCTGTGGAGGGAGAAAGCCACTTGAATCATTTCTGCCCAGCACTGGACATGTGAGTGAAGAAGACTCCAGATGATACCACACCTCAGCTATTCAAATCTTCCCAGCTGAGGCACCAGACACCATAGAACCCAGACAAGCCATGTTTTCTGAGCCTTAATTTCTTATCCATAGAATCCATAAGTATAATAAAATACTTTGTTTGCAGGTGGTTTGTCTTGCAGCAATAAAAAACTAGTCATCTGTCTACCAGGAAGCCTTCTATCAATGAATAGGAAACTTTTCTACATACTCTTCAGCCCTTGATATCTCCCTCTAGCAATTGCCTTCCTTTTGTCTTCAAATAAGCATAAAATTGTCATATAACTAACATTGTTGACATATGCATCACCCTCAGAAATTTCTTCATTTGTAATCTGCCCATTGTAATCTCTCACTCCTGCCCATGCTTTCCCCAAGCCACTACTCATCTGTCTCTATAGATTAATTTGCATTTTCTGAAATTTTGTATTAATGGAAGAGCATATGGATAGCTTTAATTGCCTATTTCTTCAGTGAACTTTACAATTTTGTTTCTTTCATGGATTTTGTTCACTTCTAAATTGTTTTATTTTCTCATTATTTTGTAAAATTTCTACATTTGTTGCTAATATTTGGAAATAAATTGATCTTATAACTTGTTTCATTATTGATCTCTACTGTGCTGCCTTAGGATTATGCATGTGCAGGATTACGTCATCTGCAAATGAAGGCAGTTTTCTTTCTTCCTTTCCCATCTTTCCTTTAGTTTCTTTTTTCATTTCTCTTTGTTGTCCTGACTACAATCTCTAGTACAATCTTAAAAATGAATGGTAAGAACAATCATCCTTGACTTGTTCCTGATCTTAGGAGAAAATAAGTAAATTTTTACCATAAACTATGATATCAGCTGTTAAGTTTGCCATAGCTTTCATTTATCAGGTTGAAGAATTTCCCTTCTACATCTAGTTTGTTTAGAGTTTTATTCAAGGCTAGGTGTTGGGTTTTGTCAAATGCTTTTTCAGTGTTTCTTGAAATGATAATGTATCTTTTTGTCCTTTATTCTGATAATATGTTGTGTTATATGAATTGATTTTTGAATAGTAAACCAACCTTACATTTGTGGGATAAATCCCACATTTTCATGGTGTATAATACATTTTTATATTGCTAAATTAATTTTGTTAGTATTTTGTTAAAGATTTGTGTATCTGTGTTCATGAATGTTATTCATTCGTTTTGTTTTTTTCTTTTCTTATGATGTCACTGTTTAGTTTTGACACCAGAGTAATACTGGCCTCCTAGAATGAGGTAGGAAATGTTCTTTCTCTGTTTTCTGAAACAGTTTGTAAAGGTTCACCATTTTTCTTTAATATTTGATTTAATTCACTTTTGAAGTCACATAGGCCTCAGCTTTTCTTTATAAGGTATTTAATTACTTAATTTTTTAATTTGTTATAGATCTATTCAGACTTCTATTTATTCTTGAGTTAGTTTTGCTCATTTTTGGCTTTCTCAGAATTTGTCCATTTTGTCAAAGTTGTCTAATTTTTTTTTAATTTTCATGTTATTTTCTTATAATTCTTTTAATTTCTCTTAGTCAGTAATAGTGTCCATCATTGATTCCTGATTTTGGAAATTTGAGTCATTGTTTTTTGTATGACTTGTATGACTTCCATATGGTAGCATACAACTTCACATATAGTACGAGACCCTTACAACAGTATACTTCCTCTTCTCCTGTTGTGGTTTTTTGTGCTATTTTTCAATTATTTTTGCCAATTATTTTAAAAAGAGATTTTAATTAAATATTATATTTAGCTAAGTAGTTGCCATCTGGGCTGTGTGTCATTCTGCTTAGAGATCTAGAGTCTCACCTGGGACACTTTTCTTTTTGGTGTGAAGCACTCCCCTTACATTTTTGTCTTTATGTCTGCTGGTGATACATTTCTGCAGTTTTTCTATGTCTAAAGTAAGCCTTTCTCTCACCTTCATTTTTAAAACATATCTTTGTTTTGGTAGAAAATTCTAGATTTATAGTATGTTTCTTTAAGCTCCTTAAAGATATTGCTCCACTAACTTTTGGCTTGAATTATTTCCAACATTAGGTTTGCTGTCATCTCATCATTCTTTCTCATCTCATCTCATCTCACCTGCTTCCTCCATTCATAATGTGACTTCCTCTCATCTGGCTGCATTTTTTTTTTTTTTTCTTTTGTGGTACACGGGCCTCTCACTGTTGTGGCTTCTCCAGTTGAGGAGCAACAGGCTCCGGACACGCAGGCTCAGCGGCCATGGCTCACCGGCGCAGCTGCTCCACGGCATGTGAAATCTTCCCGGACCAGGTCACGAACCTGTGTCCCCTGCATCGGCAGGTGGACTCTCAACCACTGTGCCACCAGGGAAGACCTCTGGCTGCTTTTAAAATGTCTTTATCATTGGTTTTAAGTAAGTTGGTTATGAAATGCCTTTGTGTAATTTTTGTTGTTTGTTTTTTTATGCTTCTTGTGATTAGGGTTTATGAAACATCTTGGATTTATGGGTTCATAGCTTTCATCAAATTCAAATTTAGAAAATTATCTACCATTAATTTTTCAATTTTTTTTCTGCCCCACCCTCAGGGACTCCAGTTTTATGTATATTAGACCATTTGAAATTGTCCCACAGGTCACCAATTCTGTTTTTTTTAATATATATTTTTTTCTCTCTTTGTTTCATTTCAGATCATTTCAGCTGTTATATCTTCAAATTCACTAATATACACTTCTACAGTGTTATCTATCATCCATTCAATCCAGTGAATATTTTTCTCAGACATCATAGTTTCTATAAGTTCAATTTATGTTTCTTTATATCTTCCATATTCTGTTTAACATGCTCATTTTTCTCTAGATTATTGTGAATATGGAATGCACTTATAATAACTATTTTTACACCCTTATCTGCTAATTCTGTATCATTTCTAGGTCTGTTTCATTTGAGTGATTTTCCTCCTTCATATGGATTATGTTTCCTGCTTCTTTGCATGCCTGGGAATCTTTGATTAGATGTCAGAGATTATCAATTTTACCTTGTTGAGGACTGCATTTAAAATATTTTATTTATATGAAATTGAGTAATTTGTAGTGAGGTGGATGGACCTAGAGTCTGTCATACAGAGTGAAGTAAGTCAGAAAGAGAAAAACAAATACCATATGCTAGCGCATATATATGGATTCTAAAAAAAAAAAAAAAAAGGTTCTGATGAACCTAGGGGCAGGACAGGAATAAAGATATGTAGAGAATGGACTTGAGGACATGGGGAGGGGGAAGGGTAAGCTGGGATGAAGTGAGAGAGTAACATTGACATATATACATTACCAAATGTAAAATAGATAACTGTGGGAAACAGCTGCATAGCACAGGGAGATCAGCTCAGTGCTTTACAACCACCTAGAGGGGGGGATAATGAGGGTGGGAGGGAGGCACAAGAGGGAGAGGATATGGGGATATACGTATGCATATAGCTGATTCACCTTGTTATACAGCAGAAACTAACACAACATTGTAAAACAATTATACTCCAATAAAGATGTTAAAAGAAATAAATAAATAAAAAGCACACAAAAAAGAATGTTTAAAAAATATATTTTACTTCTATAAATGTCAATGACCTTTTTTGAGAATGCAGTTAAGTTACTTGGAAATTGTTTGATCCTTTGTTCGTAACTTTAAACTTTGACAAACATGACCGGAGTATGTTTAGCGTAGGGCTAATTTTTCACAACTACTGAGGAAAAACTCAAGTACTCTCCTCAATGACATATGAATTATATTTTCTACTTTTACCTGTGGGAACAGGAGCAAGAACTATTCTGTGCCCTGTGTGAGTTTTAGAGATTATTTCTCCTAATTCTTTCAGGTGGTTCTTTCCATGGCTTTGGATGGTTTTCTCAAATAAATGCAGCTTAATCAGTGCTTGGCACTGAGCTGAATCCTCAAGGGGGGACATGTCCTGATCTCCAGAGTTAACTCTGTGCAGTTCTTTTCTCTTGGACACTGCCCTGTGAACTCTAACCACATTGAGCTCTCTGGACTCTAAGATCTATTTTCTAAATTCAAGGAGACTACCGGGCTCCTTCTGAATCCCCCTTTTCTGCCTCATTGCCTGGAACTCTTCAGACTTTAGACTAGAGCAACTGTAAGGCTTAACCTCTTATTTCTCATATCAGGGATTGCTGTCCTTCAGTGACTGATGTGCAAATTATCTTTAGAACCATATTTTCATAATTTTATCTAGTATTTTAGATGTTTCAGTTATGAGGGTCTATCTGGTCTTTTTCACTGCCTCTTGGTCACAGCAGAAACCCTTCACAATGTCCAGTTCATTTTTTTTTTTTTTAATTGAGGTATAGTTGCTTTACAATGTTGTGTTAGCTCCTGCCACGCAGCAAAGTGAATCAGCCATATGTATACATATATCCATTCCTTTTTGGATTTCCTTCCCATTTAGGTCACCACAAAGCACTGAGTTCCCCGTGCTATATAGCAGGTACTCATTAGTTATCTATTTTATAACTAGTGGTGTATATATGTCAATTCCAATGTCCCAATTCATCCCACCCTCTCTTTCCCTCCCTGCTGATTACAGGTTTTTTCTCTACATCTATGTCTCTATTTCTGTTCTACAAATAAGGTCATCTGTACCATTTTTCTAGATTCCACATATATGCATTAATATACGATATTTGTTTTTCTCTTTCTGGACTACTTCACTCTGTATGACAGTCTCTAGCTCCATCCACATCTCTACAAATGACCCAGTTTTGTTCCTTTTATGGCTGAGTAATATTCCATTGTATATATGTACCACATCTTTCTATCTATTCATATGTTGATGGACATTTAGGTTGGTTCCATGTCCTAGCTATTGTTAATAGTGCTGCAATGAACATTGGGGTGCATGTGTCTTTTTGAATTATGGTTTCCTCAGAGTACATAGTGGACTTGCTGGGTCATATGGTAGTTCTATTTTTAGTTTCTTAAGGAACCTCCATACTGTTCTCCATAGTGGCTGTATCAATTTACATTCACACCAAGAGTGCAAGAACGTCCCCTTTTCTCCACACCCTCTCCAGCATTTATTGTTTGTAGACTTTTTGTTGATAGTCATTCTGACTGGCGTGAGGTGATACCTCATTGTAGTTTTGATTTACATTTCTCTAATGATCAGTGATGTTGAGCATCTTCTCATGTATTTGTAGGCCATCTTTATGTCTTCTTTGGAAATGTCTATTTAGGTCTTCCTTAGGTAGATTTATTCCTAGGTATTTAATTCTTTTTGTTGCAATGATAAATGGTATTGTTAACTATATTTCTCTTTCTGATCTTTTGTTGTTAATGTATAAGAATGCAAGAGATTTCTGTGCATTAACTTTGTATCCTACAACTTTACCAAATTCATTGATTAACTCTAGTAGTTTTCTGGTCGCATCTTTAGGATTCTCTATGTATAATATCATGTCATCTGTAGTGACAGCTTTACTTCTTCTTTTCCAATTTGTATTCCTTTTATTTCTTTTTCTTCTCTGATTGCTGTGGCTAGGACTTCCAATACTATGTTGAATAAAAGTGGTGAAAGTGTACATCCTTGTTTTGTTCCTGATCTTAGAGGAAATGCTTTCAGTTTTTCAGCATTGAGAGTGATTGCTGTGGGTTTGTCATATACGGATTTATTACGTTGAGGTAGATTCCCTCTATGCCCACTTTCTGGAGAACTTTTTATCATGAATCAGTGTTGAATTTTGTCAAAAGTTTTTCTGCATCTATTGAGATGATCATATGGTTTTTATTCTTCAATTTGTTAATATGGGGTATCACATTGATTGATTTGCATATATTGAAGTATCCTTGCATCCCTGGGATAAATCTCACTTGATAATGATGTTTGATACTTTTAATGTGCTGTTGGATTCTATTTGCTAGTATTTTGTTGAGGATGTTTTTCATCTATGTTCATCAGTGATATTGGTCTGTAATTTTCTTTTATGTGATACCTTTGTCTGGTTTTCGTATCAGGGTGATGGTGGCCTCATAGAATGAGCTTGGGAGTGTTCCTTCCTCTGCAATTTTTTGGAAGAGTTGAGAAGAATTGGTGTTAGCTCTTCTCTAAATATTTGATAGAATTCACCTTTGAAGCCACCTGGTCCTGTTCTTTTGTTTGCTGGAAGATTTTTATCACAGTTTCAATTTTATTACTTGTGATTGGTCTGTTTATATTTTCTATATCTTCCTGGTTCAGTCTTGAAAGGTTGTACCTTTCTAAGAATTTGTCTACTTTTTCCAGGTAGTCCATTTTATTGGCATATAGTTGCTTCTAATAGTCTCTTATGATCCTTTGTATTTCTGGGGTGTCAGTTGTTATTTCTCCTTTTTCTTTTCTCATTTTATTGATTTGAATCCTCTCCCTTTTTTTCTTGATGAGTCTGGCTGAAGCTTTATCAACTTTGTTTATCTTCTCAAAGAACCAGCTTTTAGTTTCATTGATTTTTGCTATTGTTTTCTTCATTTCTATTTCATTTATTTCTCCTTTGATCTTTATGATTTCTTTCCTTCTCCTAACTTGGGAGTTTTGTTTGTTCTTCTTTCTCTAGTTGTTTTAGGTGTAGGGTTAGGTTGTTTACTTGAGATTTTTCTTGTTTCTTGAGGTAGAATTGTATTGCTATAAACTTCCCTCTTAGAACTATTTTTGCTGCATCCCATAGGTTTTGGGTCATCATGTTTCATTGTCATTTGTTTCTATGTATTTTTTTTATTTCCTCTTTGGTTTCTTCAGTGATCTTAGTTACTTAGTAGTGTACTGTTTAGCCTCCATGTGTTTGTGTTTTTTACAGTTTTTTTTCCTGTAATTGATTTCTAATTTCATAGCATTGTGGTTGGAAAAGATGCTTGATACAGTTTTAATTTTCTTAAATTTACTGAGGTTTGTTTTGTGATTCAAGTTGTGATCCATCCTGGAGAATGTTCCTTGTGCATTTGAGAAGAAGGTGTATTCTGCTGCTTTCAGATGGAATGTCTTATAAATATCAATTAAGTCTATCTGGTCTACTGTGTCACTTAAAGCTTGTGTTTCCTTATTAATTTTCTGTCTGGATGATCTGTCCATTGGTGTAAGTGTGGTGTTAAAGTCCTGTTCATTTTTATGATCTTTATAAAGCTTATTTTCTCATTAAAGTTATCTCTAATACTTATATTATTATGTAATGTTCTTCGTTTTGATGCAACAAGGCTCTGTAGTTTTATATGTATAATATGTACATAACACCAAGCTAGACCCTGGAAATACAACAGTGAATGAAATAAGCATGTTTGCTTGGGGAATTGACAGCCTGAGAGATGGATATTAAACACATACAACCATGAGGAAATGCCTGTGAAATAGCAGGCAAGAGGATGTCTTGACCTGAATCCTAGCAAGACCACTTACTGCGTAATTTAGAGCAGGTTTCTTAACCTCTTTAAATCTAAATTTTCCCCAGAAGTAGCTGGGAATTATAATAGTACAGAACAGTACATAATATCTTACAGTGTTTTGTGAGCATTCAATGAGTTAATTTTTTATAAAGTAACAAGCATTGTGTCTGACACAAAGTAAATTATTAATGAATATTTACACTATACTATAAAATAAAATTAAAGAGACATATGAGAACATATAGTGAGTTGCATATTTAGATAGAGTATAGACAAGCAGCAAAAATCAAGGTTTGAGAATCACAATGGAAAGGGAAACTTCTGGAAGATAACATTGGAGATAACTTTTACTTCTTTCCATTCTCACTAAGAAAGTTTCCTTCCAGAACTCCTCTTGGTTTAGAATATTTTAAGTTGTTTTTATTTATTTATTTATTTTTTGGGCAAGGTTAAATATTTCTCTGTAGAGCTTAATTATTCTGTTTACATTCCTGACACAACAGTTACAGGAATCTATACACAGAGTTTAAAATAAGATCCAGTTGAAGCAAAAGAAAATGTCTAACCTCAGAATATGGAATGATTTGTAAATTGATATTACTGAACTTTACTCTTCTGAGTAAAAGGTCAACATCAAAGTACCCAACTAGCATCTGTGCTGTCCTCCAATTATTTCATGAATATAAGTCACTTCCTCAAAGAACAAGTCCCCATCCTGAGATCAAGGTCTATATTTGAAACTTCTTTATGTCTCTCACAACACAAAATACAGCACTAAATATATTAAATAGAAACTTTCCTTCAGTATTTTCCTTTAATTGGCACAGACTTTCCTGATTCTCTCTCATTTTCAAATATTCATATTTGGCTTAAATATTAGCACCTTGAAAAACTTTCCTTTACCCTGTCTAGACAGGACTGATTCCACCTCAGGACACAGTGGCACATTCTCTATTCCTCTCTATTGGTGTTTGCACTTTACCTTGTATTTGTGCACATGTCTTATTTATTGGTCTGCATGTTTCATCCTTACTTTCTTTACTTGTTTCTCAAGAACGTAAGAATGAAATGATATAATGCTTGCTTAACACTTGTTCTATATCTGTACTCAGTAGATTGTAGTTATTATTACTGATGGCAACAATAATGGATAAATATATCAAGCTTGAATTGTCAATACATTTTAATCCAGCAGCCAGCATTTGCTTATCTTCCCCCATCCCATAATTCTAAAGCGAGAGAAAGTGAAACATATAAAACAGTATCTCAATCCTATTCAAATTTGCCATTTGTTTTTAAGTGTATTGTTCATAGATACCTATGGTATCTTCTACATGTTTTTATCATTTAACACACTCAGTTATTTTTTAAAAAATCATTTAGAATAATAAAATTAATTAAATTTACTGTCCTTTGATGAAGACAGTATTTCTAATCTATTATCAGAAATGCTTGCACTTTGAATTACTGTCATGGTTCTTTGCCACAAAAACACCACTCTCTTAACTAGCCTATGTTTTGTATTATAACATTTAGGAGAAGCCAGCAGACACCTTTATAGGATTCAAATCTGTTGATATGGGATTTTTAGTATCATGATGCATCTAAAGCCATTCTCTCATTGGTAATTGTACTACCTAGAAACAGTTTGTGCTATTGACTTCAACTCCTTGACAGGCTGATGGTAAAGCATAAGGGTCAGCCTGACTTAAAATATTTGATTCTGAGTCCTTGCTGGTATTTCCTCATCAGAAAAGCTTAACACATAAGGTGGTTGTGAAGAAGTGTAATATAAGCAAAAGGAGCTCTCCTCCAGAAAATTTTACAATTTGAACATTTTTTAAAATCTTCCCAACTTTTAGTTACTGAATTCATAAGCTTTCTTTCTTAAAAAGAAAGAAAAAAAATGAAAAGGAAGTCTTACCCACACAGACAGCATCAGAAGAATATAAATACCCAAATACCCATACTTTCTGAGGGGTTACTATGTATACGATGACAACATTCTCCAAGTATAGGTCAGCCTCCCTCATGCCTCACTTTCAAAAGTTTTGACTTGAGATTCAACTTTAAGAGTTATAAGAGGCAACATACTTCACAAATTCCAGCTAAGTAAATTATAATTACAGTCCAGATTCCAATTAGGAAACTTCAGCATTGCTAAGCCGAGGAATGAAGCTTAAAGATACAATTAATATGAGCTTATATTAAAGGCTTTAGTGGAATTAATAAACTCTATAACAATAGATTATTACTCAATCTTGAACATAGACAACAGGCTCTTGCTGTCAATAACTAGCAAAATAGCCTACTTTCTATTTGCTGCTTTTGAATAGTGGTATTTTATCAAATAAAACCCTGTAACCAATGTAATTATGAAGGACTTGGATAATTTTAATGGAAAATAAAGAAAAAAAGCACTTGGAATCCCACAGATTAAAGTTTCCATTTAACCCTCTAATATGAATAATGCAAGTACTGATTCTAAAGTAAGCAGTATGAAAGAAAAGATAGTGGAAAAGGAAAAAGAGAATAATTAAGAAAAAAAGATGCTTTTTTCAGAAAAACTAAGAAGGTATAGAGATAGAGGATGTTCAGAGGACAAGAAACAAAGACTGGATTTCAGCTAGAAAGGCAAGCATGACATATTGGCTACTTTTTTACCTGGGTCATTTCTTATCAATATAGAAATAAATTGGTTGATAAATTGAGAGGTTCCACTCAGTGACTTATTTATTTGACAGAATTTATCCAAGCAATTCATTGACATAAATTCAAAGATTTGTCTTTATAAAAGTGCCAGCATTCTCAGTATTTCTGGTATTAATAGAATCATATTTTTCTCTACCCCCAAAACTGCCTTTCTCTGTGAATGTCAAATAACAAATGTAGCAGGTGTATTGTTATTCACCTGGACAATATCTTTTTGAATTAAAGATGGTTATTTTCCATTCTTCCCATCAAATAACAATTTGTGTTAGACTTCTTGTTGAATTTACCTTTCCAAAGCACTAAAAATAATTTACTCCTTAGGAATTGCACTTTGAGGACTAATTGAGTGTGTTAAAAAAAAGTGCTATTTACTTACTAAACCTTTGGAAATAAGGCATATGGATAAAGTAAGCTAAAACTAAAGCCTTCTTCCCTGCCTCCTCTGTCCTTGTCCAACCCCAAAATCCCCACTCCTGCACAACAAATATTAACAAATTCAAAATACCTGAGCCATGTGTATGATTCTTGTCGTAGTTTGGGTTACTCTAAAAGCAGAAACTCAGATAAAGATTAGAGTGAAAATGGGAGGTGAAGGAGACAGTGATATGGATTAGGAAGACAAGAAAGAGACAGCAGCCAACAAAGCATAAGTCTCTAAGGCCAGTGTAGGCAATCCCGGTGGAGCAACTCTGAGAATCAGCATGGAACACACACCTCTCAACGGACTGGCTCAAACTGATATAACATAATAACCAGACTGGTAGTTTAAACGTCACACATTTATTTTTTGCAGTTCTGGAGGCTAGGAAGTCCAATATCAAGGTTCAGGCAGGGTTCAGTTTCTGGTGAGAGCTGTCTTCCTGGCTTGCAAATGGCTACCCTGTCCTCACATGGCCTGTCATCTGAGCACAAGCTGAGAGAGATCTCTGGTGTGGCTTCCTCCTTCTATAAGAGCACAGTTCTATCATATTAGGTCCCCACACTTACAACCTCACTTAACTTCTATCACCTCCTCACAGGTCTCATCTCCAAATACAGTCACTTTGGAAATTAAGGCTTCAACATCATGAATTTTGAAAGGACACAAACATGTGGTCCATAACAGAATCTGAAGTATTTGCACACATATTCCCATCACTCTGGTACTTTAGGACTACTGCGTGGGTGAACAAAGGTGCCCTCTGATAAAGATGTACATATTCTAGAAGTGGGGCAGTTATACCCTGAGTGATAAAGATAAGGGAATGTGAGTGAGACATCAACAGCAACTGCTTTACTTCTTTAATGTTTTCTGAATAGCTTCCTCTAAGTTACCCATTTAAATTAACTTAGCTGTGTAGCTAGGAACTCGGAAATTCTGCCTTCACTTCAAATCACCAATGGAAATGTGTAACAAGGATCAGTTTTTACTGAATTAGTTTATTTTATGCTCTTATTTTTCTTGATTATTTGTGCTTTCTTCCTATTGTGTCAAAATGAGACAAGCATGGACCCTAGAATTGAGAATCAGTTCCAAATTTTGATTTCTTTATGAGAAATCGTTTTCATTTACCCATATTTTCAAAGTGCATCTTAATTTTCACTGCACCTTTATTGCTCTCTGTACTGAATTTCCCAACACTAAAATGAAAACTGTCATTTTGAGCCCTATACCTCAACATCTTGTTCTTGCATAATATGATCCTTTGTAGTTATGGTTGTTTAGAATTTTTTTTCTTTAATTCACAGGGAGAAATGGTAAGTTAACAATATAAATTTATTTGTGCTCCTTCCTGAGACCACACTAAAATAATAGTGATTTATATATATAGAAGAACACTATTTTTATATCAACGTATGCATGTGTATGTATATAAACACATATATTCACAACATAAATAGAAAAGTTAGGGGCATTAGCAAAGGAGATATTTCTAGAAGTTTCTGAATGATAAAAGGTAGATAGAGGAGTAGCTATGATTGTCATGGGAAACTGGAGACAAAAGGTTAAATTGCACAGAGGAGTTTGCCTCACACACAGAAGGCAATGACAAGGGGGGGACCAATTTTTAATGCAGAAGCTGATTGAGTTTCAGGATTCATAGGCAGCTGATGGGAAACATATTTGGATAGAAAGTTTAGATGAAGTTAAGCATATATTTCTTGGATATAATGCAATGAAACAAACAAAGTAGAATTAAAAATGATAGAATCATGGATGTGATCACTGCTCTGCATGACCCATATTCATATAATCAAAGTAATGACAGCATTCTATTGACATACCACTTTTAGAATTCACCTGTAGACATGGAAGTGGAAATATACTTATGATTATACAGAATGCAAGTGTCACCAAACCGGAGAGGACAGGGGTTCAGAGGTGGGAAATTGGGAAAACCACCAGGAGTGGAGGGATGCTGGTATCCTCATTTCACAGAGTGGAGAATGGAACGACTCCATCTGTGTTGACAGAAAAAGATAAATGTGTTAGGAATTTATTAAGAAATACATTATTTAGGGCTTCCCTGGTGGCGCAGTGGTTGAGAGTCCACCTGCCGATGCAGGGGACACAGGTTCGTGCCCCGGTCCGGGAGGATCCCACATGCCACGGAGCGGCTGGGCCCGTGAGCCATGGCTGCTGAGCCTGCGGGTCCAGAGCCTGTGCTCAACAACGGGAGAGGCCACAACAGTGAGAGGCCCACATACCGCAAAAATAAAAAAAAAAGAAATACATTCTTTAATGCAATTCCATAGTATCATATCTATTAATACCAAAATCTTAAAAGCCCTGAAAATCAGAAGTTTGCTTTCCTCTAAATCAACTGGCTGCAAAATTTTACTTGATCTTAACTCACTTGGTGATATGACCAAAATAACATGAAGCTATTTACAGCTTTTCTTTATCACATTTATTAAGAAGGGCTATACTTTTTGCTATAGAAATATTAAAAGTTTTAATTGCAGGGATTGCTCCAAACTCTGCAAGGAGGGTCATATAATATATAATATCTATACACTAACAATTTTCTTAAACATGAAAAGTTATGAATTCCAGAATGTACATGACCCCAAAAGTTTTGAATGAGATGATGTACAAGTATAAAAAAATAAGGATTTATATAGGAAAAACAAATGCCAAATTTAAGACGTGGTTACCTTTGAGGGGGAAGAAAGGGAGAATGCTATTGTAAGGTTTATACAGAAGATCTCAATGTATTGTCAATACTTTATTTCTTAAGCTGGCTAGTAGTTGTATATGTATTTGTTATACTAATTTGTAGTCTCTTTTCCATATTTTTAAACTTCATAATAATAAAAAAAAGTAGCCAAAAGAGAAATTAAAATAGTGATATAGCTATATTGGAAGTGCATGAAAAGAGGAAATGAGAAGGTGGTTTAAATGTGCTAAATCTTTTTTGGTCATAGCAGGAAGACCATAGAATATGAATACATTTTCATAAATCAAAAAGCAGCTCCAATGCAATCCCTATCAAATTACCAATGGCAGATTTTACAGAACTAGAGCAAAAAATCTTAAAATTTGTATGGAGACACAAAAGACCCCGAATAGCCAAAGAAATCTTATGGGAAAAAAATGGAGCTGGAGGAATCAGACTCCCTGACTTCAGACTATACTACAAAGCTACAGTAACCAAGACAATATGGTACTGGCACAAAAACAGAAATGTAGATCAATGGAACAGGATAGAAAGCCCAGAGATAAACCCACGCACCTATGGTCAACTAATCTATGACAAAGGAGGCAAGGATATACAATGGAGAAAAGACATTCTCTTCAATAAGTGGTGCTGGGAAAACTGGACAGCTACATGTAAAAGAATGAAATTAGAACACTCCCTAAAATTATACACAAAAATAAACTCAAAATGGGTTAGACCTAAATGTAAGACTGGACACTATAAAACTCTTAGAGGAAAACATAGGAAGAACACTCTTTGACATAAATCACAGCAAGATCTTTTTTTTGATCCACCTCCTAGAGTAATGGACATAAAAACAAAAATAAACAAATGAGACCTAATAAAACTTCAAAGCTTTTGCACAGCACAGGTAACCATAAACAAGACAAAAACACAACCCTCAGAATGGGAGAAAATTTTTGTGAATGAATCGACAGACAAAGAATTAATCTCTAAAATATGTAAACAGCTCATGCAGCTCAATATTAAAGAAACAAACAACCCAATCCAAAAATGGGCCAAAGACCTAGACATTTCTCCAAAGAAAATATACAGATTGCCAACAAACACATGAAAGGATGCTCAACATCACTAATCATTAGAGAAATGCAAATCAAAACTACAATGAGGTATCACCTCACATCTGTTAGAATGGACATCACCAGAAAATCTACAAACAACAAATGCTAGACAGGGTGTGGAGAAAAGGGAACCCTCTTGCACTGTTGATGGGAATGTAAATTGACACAGTCACTTTGAAGAAAAGTATGGACGTTCCTTAAGAAACTAAAAATATAATCACCATATGACCCAGCAATCCCACTACTGGGCATATACCCAGAGAAAACCATAATTCAAAAAGACACATGCACCCCAATGTTCACTGCAACACTATTTACAATAGCCAGGTCATGGAAGCAACCTAAATGCCCATCAACAGACAAATGGATAAAGAAGATGTGGTACATATATACAATGGAATATTACTCAGCCATAAAAAGGAACGAAATTGGGTCATTTGTAGAGACGTGGATGGATCTAGAGACTGTCATACAGAGCGAAGTAAGTCAGAAAAATAAAAACAAATATCGCATATTAACGCATATATATGGAACTAGAAAAATGGTACAGAGGAACCAGTTTGCAGAGCAGAAATTGAGACACAGATGTAGAGAACAAATGTATGGACACCAAGGGAGGAAAGCGGCTGTGGAGTGAGGGTGGGGATGTGATGAATTGGGCGATTGGGATTGACATGTATACATTGATGTGTATAAAATTGATGACTAATAAGAACCTGCTGTATAAAAAAATAAATTAAATTAAAAAATAAAAGCAGCTGTACACGCATATTTTTTAGAGATGTGGAGGTAACTAATATACTAAACAACAAAAATAAGATAGAAGTCATTGCCTTGGACTCCCTGGTGGCACAGAGGTTGAGAATCTGCCTGCAAATGCAGGGGACACAGGTTTGAGCCCTGATCCGGGAAAATCCCACGTGCCGTGGAGCAACTAAACCCAAGCGCCACAACTACTGAGCCTGCACTCTAGAGCCTACGAGCCACAACTACTGAGCCCACGTGACACAACTACTGAAGCTCGCGCACCTAGAGCCCGTGCTCCACAAGAAAAGCTACTGCAATGAGAAGCCCATGCACCACAATGAAAAGTAGCCCCTGCTCACTGCAACTAGAGAAAGCCCGCGTGCAGCAACGAAGACCCAACAATGAAGACCCAATGCAGCCAAAAATAAATAGCTAAATTAATTAATTAAAAAAAAAAGAAGTCATTGCCTTTAGGAAATGGGAGTGGGACTGGGGCAGAGTGCTGTTGCTTTTAAACATGTCCATATATTACTTTGATGGTAACTTTAAAAATCAATGAACATTGGTACATTTTAAAGAGATTATGTGGACGAATAACATCAGTTTTTGTTTTTATAAGACACAATTTCTGCTCTTTTATAATAAAATGGTGTTTATTAGAGGGTTATTGTGCTTTAAGAAAAATTATTATTATAAGAATAAAATGGAGTAGTGAATGTGAAATTGCTGTGTAACCTGTAAATCATTATATATGTAGATGTACATAATAGCGAATAAGAGTACTTGCAAATAAAATACAAATTCCTCCTACTTAATAAAACATAAGCTCCTTCAATGTAGAATCACTCTTTAATATACTACATGAAACTTATATAATCTTGGTTACCACTAAATATTACTAAAAATACATATAAATATTACCACAGAATCTTTTGGTGGTGGATACACCTTTCCAATTGTTGTCATTGTTGTTCTCCTTTTCCTTAATCATTAAGAATTGTCAAACTTCTTCCAAATCATCACTTCCAGGGCTTGCTACCTTCTCACTCATAAAATCGTCAGCAGAATTAACATTAATTTTAACTTTACATTTCAGGGACCCTCTATGTTATGATTTCAAAAGTATATAAAAACAAAGTTAGGCATTGTACCATTCTGCATTGTCTCCCAAGGGACAATGTCTCCTTTATGGCTCAGTGCTTGATATATCATTGACCTGGTATACCTCTATTTCCCTCCACTTCTTCTTAACCAAAAGCTCCAAGGCCCAGATCAAATGCCTTGATCACTCTAAGGAATTTGTTTAGAGGTTTGTTCTAATTTGAAACAAAGAGAAGAAAACCTTACTTGGTCTTTGAGGCCCATGCCCAAGAATACCCACAGTAAAATAGGTGTTAGAGGACAATTATAATGTATCACTTATTGGTTCACTCATTCATTCAGTCAAAAAATATCTCAGAGCAACTACTTTGTGCCAGAAGTAACAATATTTCACTTGCCATGTTTCTAAAAGAAAGAATATGCCTCACTGTAGAAACAGCCAAATCCTATTACTAGGGTCAAATCATAGATTCATAAAAATAGTAAATATCTTAGTTTCAGAATTTTAGCTATGATCTAACAGAAGATGAGAAGCAGTGCATTGAGACTAAAGGCCACAGACTCAGAAAAAAGGAAGATACGGCTGCATTTTGACCATAGAGCATAGACTTGACCTGCCCGATCAATTCTTTCCCTTTCTGGAGATTTTTAAAATTATGGGCAAAACATGAAAATTATCCTCTTAACAAACTTTTAATTGTACAATATTGTACTGTTGACTATTGGCACAATGTTGTACAGCAGATCTCTAGAATTTAATCATCTTGCTTCACTGAAACTTTATACCTTTTGAATATTCATGTTCTCGAAGATCTTTGAGCTCAAGCACAAGTTTATAGTATCAAAAAGGTTAAGTATTAAAAACAAATAGCATTTTTAGCTTTCTGGAAATATTCCTTCTGAGTAATCACATTCAGTATTAGTTGTGAACATCATAGAAAATATATTTATTTTCATCTATGAATTATACAATGGCTAGTACTGCCTTGGTTTTCTCTGTATCTCTTGCAATATTTGCTTGGGAACATGACACTATTAGGTCCTCATTTAATTCTTTCCCCTAATGGAAAGAGAAAATAGAAATAAAATTTTCCTCTTCTGTGTCTTGAGGTCCACATCCCAAATCTAGCTCTATTTCCTATAATTGTCCATTGAAACAGGAATACTGGTGAAGATTTCAAGTTACTATTAATAATTTTAAATAATCTGATTAAGAGAAATGGGTTTCAGGGGGCGTGGTCATTTTAATTCAGCTTTCTCTTTCCTCTTTTATTTTTGTTTCTCTTCCAGTTTTATTGAGATTTAATTAACACACAGAACTGTATAAGTTTAAAGTATACAGCATAATGATTTAACTTATATATGTTGACTGAAAAAAAATGCACAACGTGAAAGTTGTGAGTTAAATTTTATGTGTGGCAAAATGAGTACTACAGCCCGGGAGACAGCACTTCAGATAGCTCCAAAGAGGTAGTGGGGGAGGGTCAGTATGTATGTGATATTGGTGAAAGGGGAGTACATGCAATCAAGCACATATTTTTTGCAGAAGTTTGCTGCTAGTCTTGGGAAGGTTACTGCTAGTCACGGGGAGCAGACGTCACCATGAAAGATTTTAGTGCTTTTCTAGATATGAGGAGATGCAAGAATTGGGCTCATAAAACAGTTTCCTGGGGCCTCCCTGGTGGCGCAGTGGTTGAGAGTCCGCCTGCCGATGCAGGGGACACGGGTTCGTGCCCCGGTCCGGGAGGATCCCACATGCCGCGGAGCGGCTGGGCCCGTGAGCCATGGCCGCTGAGCCTGTGCTCCGCAGCGGGAGAGGCCACCGCAGTGAGAGGCCAGCATACTGAAAAAAAAAAAAAAAAAAAAAAAAAAAAAAAAAAACAGTTTCCTGAAAATATCTACCTACCTGAAAACCTGTTCTGCCAGTAATTTAATCCTTGTAGAGATGGATGGCAAGTGCCAATATCAAGTGTCAATTTGTAGGTGACAAATACATCATGAAATAATTACCAGAATAGTTGACATCTATCATCTCATATAGATACAAAATTAAAGAAACAGAAAAAATTTTTCCTGTGATAAGATTCACTCTCAAGAATTTTCATGTATAATATACAGCAGTATTAATTATATTTATCATGTTGTACATTACATCCTTAGTACTTATTTGTCTTATAACTGGAAATTTGTACCTTTTGACTGACTTCATCCACTTCCCCTCTCCCCTCTCTTTTCTCTTTGAACATTTTGTTTTTGACCTTTCTCCTCAATATTTAAAGAATAACAATAATAGTCTGGCTCTTTAATGAATAAGTATTGAGTAAATTAATTGGTTTATTTTCATGATTAAGAAATAAAAGACTATATCTAAGCAGATCCTTTGGTCTAGTTCATCTTTGTAAATGCCTTAATTTTAAGCATGTGAACACAAAAATATACTAAGTCTTCACATTTCCATAGATAGATGATAGATTGATAGACAGATAGATAGATAGATAGATAGATAGATAGATAGATAAACAGACATAGGAAGGAAGGAAAAGGATGAGGAAGGAAGGAAGGACAGAAGATACTAATAACCATCATTCAATTGTCCTACCAATTCCATGGTTCCTTACTTAAATTTTAGTACCTAATTGTCCCCATGTTTCAGTCTTCTCAGTGTTTTCAAGCAATTCTTAAATTATTTCTCATTTTTCTCCCTATTTTGCTATTTGGACTACAGGACTATTATCTAACTCCAACTTTCTCCTGGTTATGTATCACAACACTCACCTTTGCAGTCCTACCTTTTGAATAGAGCCATATCCTTTTCTAACATAACTAATCTAGAGAAATTTCCATTTTTATAATAATTTTAAAATCTCACTGCCTACATATCTTACTATTAAGGAACACTTAAAATAATTACTTTAATGCAAGACGCTATATAAAAGAAAACCTCATGATAACTATATATCTGTAACTACATATTAAATTTACTTATATATGTACAGCGTTATATAATCACCAAAGTGTACAAAGTGCAGATACATGATCATGTAGCATCTGATGGCTGCCCTTATGCTGAAAAGAGTGTTTTCAGAAATAATTTCCTGCCACATTCCTGACTGTATTTGCAGCCTGAGTTGATCCCCTTCCCTGCTGTTCTCTGATCTGCCCCTGGGTTACTAACAGCCCCAACAGACAGACTGGCTCGTGCTACCTGCTGCTCAGACACAGATTAACTCACTACCAGCCATATGGGCTAGCGACTTCAAAAATTCCTCTCCTTTTGCTTTGGGCTCTTGGGAAAGTTAATGGATAGTTTTCTGGTGGAGAGAAAAACAACCTGGTGGTGAGCAGGCTGGGCAGTAATCACCTGCACCCCACACAACTGGCACCTCCATCTGCCTTTCGGCCGCTATTTGTGTGAAGGGAATGGATTACTGCCTTTGGTGCTACTCCTGTGTGTCAGCCACCGCCATTTGCCTCAATTAGAAAGTCAAATGATTAAACACCTAATTCATATTTATATTATTTACAAAGATTACTCAATGCATCCATTGTTAAAGGGGGTCTCAAAATATTTCTAGAGTTAAAAAATATATAAATTATTTTGATCTATTTTGGCAAGTGTATTCAAACAAAGATGCTTATTTTTAAATGTAGTAAATAAATGCTCTAACAAATAATGTATGGAAGTTGAAAGATCATAGTCTCTAAGTTTTCTTATTTGGGTTCATTGTGACTTAGTTCCCTTTCCATGCCTTATTTCCCTCTGAAATATCTAAATTTGTGAAAGTATGTTGTAAACTGTACCAAAGCACAATTATAAAATACCTTTGTTTAATCATAAAATATAGTTGTTAAGTATTGCCTTTCTGGAATTCAAAAGCAGAGGCTATCAAGGAAACTTTATTCTAAATATCAAAAGTATTAAATATTTTTCATTAGCAAGAAATCGATAATATGATCATAATGTTAACAAATCCAAGTGTTTAGCATTGCATCATTCCTCAGTTCATCTTGATCCCTGTTCCCCCCCAAAATAGCCTTTTATTGGTTTTACAGATAGAATAATGAAAATCAAATAATTGGCCTTAGAATCAGTAACTAATAAAAAATGTTTTATTTTATGAAAAGTTTTTTTCTACTTTAGAGGAATAACTTTCTCAACCTTTTGGGAATGTAATAACTATAATATAAAGCAAGACATTTAATATTTAGTCATTTTTGTGGAGATAATTTAGAATGATATAAATAATTAAATTATTTCTAATGGTTATCTTTCCTTCATTAAATCTCTGATTTCTTAGACTTAGAATCCCGTGAAGGAATTTTTTAAATGAATAAAAATTCTGTTCTATTAATAAAATAATCTAACAGCTTAAATATTTTTGCAAGGAAATATGATATATAAAAAATTGTGCTTTCAATTATTTTTTTCTCAAGTTTTATTTTTTATTTGAATTTGCTGGTTATTAAGGCTTTGTGGAAGTAACATTAATATTAATTTGGTATTTATTTCCATAGGTAAAAATAATATCAAAACATTTTTATTTGTTATATATAATTTTTTCTATATTATGTGTTGTGTAATGTTTATTTGATTGTATACATATGTGTGTACACATGTGTATGTGTGTCTTTAACAATATACCTTTGGCCAGGTTTATAGTACTTTAAAAAACTGGTATTTACTCAAAATAAGTCATGCATTCTTTCTAATGGGATTGTATTTTACTATTCTTCCTACTCTTTATTTTTAAATATTTAAAAAAGTTGCGGTATACATCTTAATTGACTTTGTATACCACTGTCTATCAGAATTTCACATTATTAATTACAATATAAATTTTTATTATTATATGATTGAATGGGAGAAACCAAAAATAAAGGAGAATTTTGTGTTCTCTTCCTAGTAAAATATGACAAGTTATTACACTTGCTTGGTGCATTACAAATTAGAACAAGTGAATAAATTGGTGAGAGAATAAATGAACTGTAAATGCTTACGAAGGACAGAGCATAGCTAATATTTTGAACAGTAACCCCAGCTAAAATTTATTGGGTCCAGTACTTATTTTAAACTATACATAATATTTCCACTAAATTGCAAGAAGATTTGGGACAAAAGTTGAAATCATTGACTATATATTATTTTTAAGCAATCTTAATATTAAAAAACAGTCCACAACTTCTTGTTGGACAGAATTGAATGCATGCATTCTTCTCTGCTCCTCCCTAATAAATACAACTATAAACCCTAGAAATAATGTAAGAAGCTACCAAAGGAGAATGCTGAAATGTGGTAAGAGGAAAGCCAAATAATTTGGTACCCTAGGACTAGTGGAACAACTTAATGAGATGAAGGTTTATGACTGCACCTGACACACACACATATGCTGGAAGTGGACCCAGAAGTTTCCCAACCCCCATCAAGCAACAGAAGGCAGCTCAATTGGCTCATTCATTTCCCTAATTGAACAGGGGTTCAAATAAAAATTATAAGTACATGATACTCAAGACGATATTTAAAAGTAAGAAAGGTAAAAAGAAGTAAGTGGAAGCAAAATTTCTACACTTCATCTGAAGTGGTAAAATGTTGATACCAGTAGATTATTATAAGTCACATATGTATACTGTTATACCCAGAGCAACCAATACAAAAACTATATAAAGAAACACATTCAAATACACTATCACATATAAATGGAGAAAATCCAGTTAAAATTTTGTTGAGCTGGGATTTGAACCTAGGCAATCTAGCTTGAGAGCTGTGCTTTTGACTTCTGTGCTACATTTTCTCTCAGTAGTTAGACACCACATATCTGCAGAAATGAGTAAAATAGCTAATACTATTGTCCACAAATCAGACACAAAATTAAATCATTTTCATGCATTAGTATACTTAATTCAAACAATACTCCCATAGGACAGTTATATTTATCCCCATTTTACAAGTAAAAAGTTGGAGCATTTAGAATTTACTTGCCCATATTGGTGCTGAAAACTCGATCTCTGTGCACTGGTGATGAATTGAATCACGAAGACAGAGTTTTGGGTGAAGTAGAAAATAGTAGCTTTATTGCTTTGCCAGGCAAAGGGGGACACAACAGGCTCATGCCCTTCAAAAATTGTGTGTCTCAACCAGAGGGAATTTGGCAATAAATTTTATAGCAGTTGTTCAAGGGCAGGGTTGCTGATAAGGATCAGGGTGTGTACAGTGCCTGCATTCCTTTAATCTGTCCTCAGGCAATCTCCTGAAAAGCTTCTGTGGTAACTCAGGTGGTCTCCTAATCTTCTCTGAAGAATGCTTCATCAGGGAGTTAGCATCTTCCATTTGTTGGGGGTTTAGTTCTGCAGAAGAACTCAAAGACATTATGTGTATCTCTTGAGGCGGAACCAGGACTCTGCCCCAAGGCTGCACTATTGTTTCTTGACTCCTCCTCCCTTGTCTCTGCATCCCCTCCTTTCCCTTAATAGCAACTGTTTGAACCTGCCCTTTGGAACTCAGGGAAGGTCATGGAGGCTGGAGTCTATTTCCTACAAACAAGAAATGGGGGTTACAGACTTCCATGCCCAACAGGGTCCTGCTTGGTTTCAGTATTGACACGACTATTAAATAGAAGAATCATGGATTTTAACTCAGTTTGATTCAAGTGTTCACAAACTTACCTACTGTGCATGTTGCCTCCCAAACAGGGACTATTTTTGGTAAGAAAGCATATCTAAAACAAACATGGCTGTCACCTATCCTACTGTTTGGGTTTTATAATGGTTAATTTTATGTGTCAACTTCACTGGTCTAAGGAAATACCCAGATAGCTTGTAAAACGTTATTTCTGGGTATGTCTGTGAGGGTGTCTTCCAAAGAGATTAGGATTTGAATCAGTAGACTGAGTAAAGAAGACCCCCTTCACCAATGTGGGTGGGCATCACCCATTGAAGGCCTGAATAAAATAAAAAGGCAGAAAAAGGACAAGTTCACCTTCTGTTTGAACTTAGACACCCATCTTCTGCCTTCAGACTCAGGCTTTTGTACTCAGATCCAGACACCAAGACCACCTCCCCCACCCCCTGACTCATTTTCGGCCCTTCAGACTCAAACTAAATTACACCCCTGGCTTTCCTGGTTCATCAGTTTGTAGATGGCAGATCATGGGGTTTCTTGGCATCCATAACCATGTGAATCAACTGTTGTAATAAAATACTTCTCTCACTCTCTCTCTCTCTCTCTACACACACACACACACACACACACACACACACACACACACACACATATATATCCTATTACTTTTGTTTCTTTGGAGAACTCTAATACAAGCTTATAATTACCCAGAAGCTGGAATGAAACAGCAACATATTAATTCTAAGAAAAGCAAAGTGAGCTTATTAGGAATTCAGTTTTTGTTTCATGTCTAAATTATTATTAACCTACCACTTGAACTTGGTCAGTTATCTATTGGCTCTCAAGGTATTTTTACTTTGGCTTACTGACTAATTCTTTAGGTTAAAAAATTTGCATTTTCTGATTTAAATGAGAAACTCAGATCATTTTCTCTTTGGAAATCTTTTGTCACTTTCCAGAAAATTTGAAAACAGCTTGCTAAAGAGCTGACTACCCTAATAGTTTACTCTGGAGCACACTGTTGTTAGCTCCTTAAACTATCTCACCTGTGCCCTTTATGCCTCTTTTGTGCATGGACCTTCATGAAATTAGATCACAAGGTCTTAGTGGTATCCCAAGATCGACTCCATTCTTGTGTGCCAAGAGGAAAAACCAGATAACAAAAAGAGTATTTGAGTTTTTGCTCTTAAAGTATTCAAAAAGATTCAATACTAGTGTGTGAACAAATTAACAAGAAAGGTAAATGTTTTTATTTGGTTAAAATACAGTTATCTATTTTAGTCCATCTTTGTTGTGACAAAAGAACTCAAGTAAATACAGCCTGAATTTGAGCTTCATGCATTTACATAGGAAGCTATGGATGTAAGGAGGGAAGAAAGACCACATAAAATCCATAATACAAGACATTTATGACTTAAAGAACATGTTGTTAAGATGTTGAAATCCTATAACATTTTTAAGAGGACAGAGCTGCTCAGATTAACAATAATTAAAATACAGCAAAATTGTCAGGTATAAATCTCTCATCACCTTTTATAACCTTGTAGTATAAAACATTTTCAATCACAGTCAACAGCCAAAAAAACACTTCAGTGAAAGACTTTCACTGGTCAGCTCAGCTTGGGTTACTAGACAAGTCAGCTGGTAGTGTCCATGAGCAAGTGTGGCTTGCTATCTGGGTCTCCAGTTAGGCGAGGCCACTGCCTATGCTCTGAAGTCAGGACTGACTAGGCTCCAAATTCAAGTGAGGCTTCTGCATGAGCTTCCTGATCAGGTGGAGCTGCTGGCTATGCTCTGTGGTCAGATGGAGGCACTCACTATGTTCTGCAATCACTTCTGGTCAGTCAAGATCACAGGCTGTGTTCCCTTGCAGGGTGGTGCCACTGGTTGGTTGCTATTGGGCAGGGCTATGGGCTGGGTTCCACAATTGCCCCTGGGCAGGGGTGGGTGGGTGGAGGTGGGCTGTCAGGTTATGCTCCATCACCAGATAGTGCTGCTGGATGGACTCTGTGTTCAGGTGGGACCGAAGGTAGAGCTTCATGTGGCTTCAGGCTGTTCTCTGCTATTAGGTGGAGCTGCAGGCTATGCCCTATAGTTGGGTGTGGTCACAAGCTGGGCTTCTTAATTACAGTAGACCTCTGACTGTGCTCCACTATTGTGCAAGGTCACTGGCTGGGCTCTCTGGTAGAGGAGGGTCTCCAGTTGTATCCCCCAGCTGTATCACACAGAGACTATGCTCTGTGAGTGGAGTCACTGGCTGGGCTTCTTGTCTAGGAGAGGCCACAGGCTGTGCTCAGCAACCAGTCAAGGTCATAGGCTGGGTTTTGCCACAGTGCAATATCATCAGCTGGGCTATGAGGCTACCCAGTATCGCTGTCCAAGCCTCCTGGTCATGCAGGGCCAGAGGCTATATTTAACAGTTGGGCAGGGCTGCTGGCTTGGCTCTTGGTCCAAGTGGAGCTTTAGGATGGGCTCTGGGGCTACCTGGGTTCTCTGGCCAGGTTTCCTGGTTAGGTGGGACTGAAGGCTATTCTCAGCAATTGGACAGGACTGTGAATTGCTTCCCTGCCCAGGTGAACCATTAGAACAAGCTCCATGTCTGGGGGCTCAAATCAGGAAGAACTACCAATTTTGCTCCCTGGCCAGATGTGCTCACTGGCTGGGCTCTGTAGATAGGAGCCACTGCTGCAAGCAGGAATGCAGTGAGCCAAGATCTGAGCCCTGATTGGGATTGACATATATACACTAATATGTATTAAATGATAGCTAATAAGAACCTGCTTTTTAAAAATAAAATAAAATAAAATTCAAAAAATTCCAAAAAATAATACAAAATAAAAACTAAAATATATATATATATATATATATATCTGAGCCCTGATTGCTCTAAGACCCATCTCCCTTCTTCATTTCTATCTGATCCCCAGTTTTCAAACTCTGCAGATTCCCCCAGTAGTTCCCATGAGACTTGAGTGGGCTCCCCAAGAAGCATCCCACAATACTGGGGGAGCTGGAAGTACACACTGGGCTCTCTTTTTGCCACTGGAGAAACTATAGGCTTAGGGGGGCCTTCTTGGTGCTGTGCCATGCCAGCTAGGGGAAGGAGTAATGCAGTCAGAGTATAACCGCTTCTCTTATGCTTCTAATGTAGTCCTTCTCAGTCTCTGTGGTCCAGGGGGAGGGCTTCGGCCTCATCTCCAAGTTCTGGAATTTTCACAGTGGTGTATTATCTATGAATAGTTGCTAGTTTGTCTTCTTGTGAGAGGGACTGAAGTCAGGAATGACCTATGCTGCTGTCTTGATGATGTTACTCATCGCCCTGGAATTTATATATGAATAATCATTTATATGAAGCACTTCGGTTTCACAAGGCTCTTCTCTAAAGCGCGATTATGAAAAATGAATAATAGGTACCTGGGTGTTGCTTCCTTGCTATTGATTTCCAGAGGGTACTTGGTACTGATGAGTCTGTGAAGTAGGGAAGTATATTGTTTGGATGCCCTTAAAGATGCCCTTCTATCACTAAATGTGACACTGAATTTAGGAACAAGAAAAATGTCTACAATTCTATCTTGAGTGAGATTGGCATCCTAAGAGGTAACACAGAGGTGAAAGATGGATCAATGTTTAGCTACGTCTTTTCTTGATTCAAGCCATTCTTGTATAATTGTATAAAAAGAATTTTACCCAGAACTAGATACTAAAAATAAGTTAAATTGAAAGTTATGCTTGAGTCATTGTAATATTTAAATTACAGCCATTTCTGAATGGACTGCAACCCACCACACAAGTTCCTTAATTTTACTGTATTAGAAAGTTCTTCAATTTTTATCTAAACTTCTCCATGCAATTATCTATCTATGGAACAATAGTGGAGTTCGCATTCTTTTCAAATGCACATGACACATTCACCAGGATAAACAACAACAACAAAAAAGACAATACATTTAAAAGGACTCAAATTATATAGGGTATGTTCTCTGATCAAAGTTAATAAGATTAGAACCAACAACAGAAAAATATTTGACAAAAATTCCCCAACTTTAGAAATTAAAAAATATAATATGTGAAACTGAATGAAAATGAAAACAACTAAGCAAAAAGAATAAATGTAGAAAACCAATCATCTAAGCTTCCACTTTAAACTGTTAGATGAAGAACTAACTAATCTCAAATTAAATAAAAGAAATAAATAGTAAAGATAAGAGCAGAAATTATTAAAACAGAATCTGGAAAAAGAAAAAGAATCAAATAAAAGCTGCATTTTTAAAATAAAAGGTATAAAAAATTGACATACTTCTAGGGAGACTGATAAGGAAAATAGAGAAGCTTAAAATACTAGAAATGACAGATGGATATCACTAAAGCACCTCAAACATGAAAAGGATAGCAAGACAATATTATGAACATCTTTATGCCAATAGATTTGACAACTGCAGTGGACTGAGTGTTTGTGTTCCTCAAAATTTATATGTTGAAATCCTCACCCCAAATGTGATGATATGAGGAGGTGGACCCTGTAATCAGGTCATAAGGGTGGAGCCCTCATGAAAGGGGTTATTGCTTTTCTAAGAGGGACCACAGAGAGCTCTCTCATCCTCTTTTTCTACTGTGTGAGGATATAACAAGACTACACTCTGCAACCATGAAGAGGTCCTCACCAGAACTTAACCATGCTGGCACTCTGATCTCAGACTCCCAGCCTCTAGAACTAGAAGAAATAAATTTATGTTGTTTATAAGTCATCCTGTCTATGATGCTTTGTTACAGAATTCTTAAATGACTAAGACAACAACTTAAGTGAAATGGACAAATTACTTAAAGATATATAGATAGATAGTTATATATGTATATAGATATAGAGATATATAGATAACTTCAAAAGGGTTAGAAAACTTATATAGCTCAATTCAATTAAAGAAATTGGGTTCATAATAAAAACATAGTTCAGGTCCAAATGGCATTATTGGTGAATCCTATTAGCCTTGTAGGGTAGAAATAATACAAATTCTTTTAGAAATTGGAAGAGTGGAAACTTCCCATGTCATCTTATTATATTAAAACAAAACAAAGACATTACTAGAAAAGAAAACTATAAACTAATATCTTGGAATGAATAAATAGTATAAGTGAGGGTTAATCCAAAAATGCATGATTGGTTTAACATTCAAAAATAAATCAAAGCTATTTATCAGAATTGGTAATATTGACAGAATAAAGGGGGAAAACCATATACTTGTCTCAACAAGTGCAAGTGTACTCTCGCACATTTCTAGTAGGAACATAAAATTATACAACCACTTTGGGAAACAGCTTGACAATTACTTATAAAGTTGGAAACACACATACTATATGATCCAGCAATTCCATACCTAGATATTTACCCAAGACAAATGAAAAAATGTGTCCCTTCAAAGACCTATACAAAAATGTGTACAGCAGCTTTATTCATAATAGCCAAAAACTGGAAACAATCAAATGTCCAAAAACAAGTGAATGGCTAAATAAATTGTAATATATACATAAAGGAATAGTACACCACAGTAAATTAAATGAGCTACTAATGAAACCAAGCAGGACTTTGTGGGGCTCCTGGGCACAAAAGCCTTTCTGTGTCCCCCATTTCTTGATTACAGGAAACAGGCTTCATTCAGCCTCCATGACCTTCCCTAAGTTCCAACAAATGGGTTCAAACAGTTGCGAATTGTGAAGGGAGACAAGGGAGTAATAGTCAAGAAACAATAGTGTAGCCTTGGGGCAGGGTCCTGGTTCCCCCTCAAGGGATATACATAACATTGTCTTTGAGCTGTTTTGCAGATACAGAAACCCCCAGCACACAGGAGAAGTTAACTGTATGTTGCCCACAAACATGTAGACCCCAGACGGGTTGGAACCAGAAGGTTGACAATGCTGACTACCACTTACCTCACCACCAACCAATAAGAAGAATGTCCACGAGATGATCACATCCTCTTCAAACCATTACTAGAAAATTCCTCACTACCTCCTCCAGATCTGGACATACAGTTTTGAAGGCATTAGCCCCTGTGGCCCCCCTTGCCTGGTAAAGCAATAAAGCTATTCTTTTCTACTTCACCCAAAACTCTGTCTCTGAGAATTAATTCAGTGTCGGGGTACAGAGGCCAGATTCAGCTTCGCTAATACATGGTGAGAAAAATAGCCAGACACAAAGAATGTATAGAGGATGATTCTATTTATATGTAATTCTAGAAAAGGTGAAATTAAGCTATTGTTATCAAAAGCAGGTCAATGATTGTTATTGGTTTGTAGTGGGGTGGATTGACTTGCAAACAGCATGAAGAAACTGTTTAGGATGCTGGAAATATTACATACCTTGATTCTGATGGCATTTACAACGTTTATAATTTCCAAAACCTAGCAAACTACACTTAAAATAGTTCCAGTTTATTTTATGCAAAGTTTATTTTAACAAAGTTGATTTTAAAGAATAGCAACAACTAGAAATTTTTTGAGGACTCTTGGTGCCCAAAGCTTCACAGTCAAGGCTGTACATGGCTTCTCCCTTTCCACAGTGTAATAAAGCTCTTCTCATTCAGGTGCCAACCAGTCCACCCAGGGTGCTGAGCCCTTAATGAAACCAGAGGCTAAAAGGTGATCCCAAACCACACCACAACTGCTTACTCTGGAAAAAAGGCACCAATACCCCTCCAGAGGTAATCCTCTTAAGGATGTAAATTCGCAGGAAACATTTTTTGTGAAGTCCCTCCCCTGTTCAGACATTCCTGTAGTGTCTGCTTTTTTTCTCATTCTGAGGTTTTGTTTTGTTTTTAATCCTTCTCAGTATGATGATAGATTTATAGGCTGGTAGGGCGGGAAAGTAGGTAGATTAATGAATTAGTTCATTCAATACCTAACAAACTTTATCAAGCTCCAAACACTGTGTGGCCAAAGAGTAGTAAATGGACAAATGAGGCTCCTAAGAGATGAAAAAAGATGCAAATTGGAGGGAGACCTGGTGCCCTATCTTAATATCACTCTTATTCAGTTCTCTTTAAAATCAATTTGCAAAGGATAGTGGCCAAGGAAAGGAAAGGATTCTTTGTAAAGTATCAGTGTTCAAGTGAGAATATTTGCACTAGGAAGTGGTAATCTGGGCCATGTCAGAATTAGTGTAGTAAAAAGACAAAGGCTTGTGGTTTAAGACAAACGTGGTTTTGGGGGAAAGAAAAAATAATTTTCCATCTACTCTTCTAGATTCTTGGCTGAGACACCCCCCCCCACACACACACACCCCATAACAGAAGACAGATTACCTGGAGAAAAATAAACAAAAGTTTAATGATATGTATACATCACGTACACTTGAGAGATACCTAGGAAAACTGAGTAACTCCTTGAAATGGCCCAAGTCACCACCTTAAATATCATCTCCAGCTAAAGACAAAAGGTGTTGGTGCGGGGGGGGGCGGGGGGGGGGAAGGCTAGTTTGGGGAGGTTACCAGGAAAACACAGTGAACAAAAGTAAGTTTTTAATGCAGATTTAAGCCAATGCCTTCTCCATTGATAAAAATTTCTAAAGGTGACTAAAAGATATAGTCACTTTTCTCTTCCTGGTACAGAGAGGGAGACACCCTTACAAATAGAGCTTACCCTTATAAATAAAGTTGTCTGTTACAAAAGAGTAATTTCTTAATTTTCAGAGCTTCACCCACGTCTATTTTTTTTTTTTAATTAATCAGCCTAAAAGTATTCCTATGCCGTAGAGGCATACGTTGAGGTGACAAATTCTACTTCCCTT
This sequence comes from Phocoena phocoena, assembly GCF_963924675.1. Taxonomy (NCBI): domain Eukaryota; kingdom Metazoa; phylum Chordata; class Mammalia; order Artiodactyla; family Phocoenidae; genus Phocoena; species Phocoena phocoena. The sequence goes on from NC_089222.1 coordinate 69,014,809, forward strand.
CAATTTCAGGTCAAGCTCTGGTTTTTATTAGCTTAATGAGTACCAATTTTTTTTTTTTTTTTGCCAACCTGCAAGGTTTGTGGGATCTTAGTTCCCTGACCAGGGATTGAACCCGTGCCATCGGCAGTGAAAGTGCAGAGTCTTAACCACTGGACCACCAGGGAATTCCCTAATGAGTACCAGTATTTCACCAGATTGGAAAACAAATGTAAGTTGCTTTATGTCTTACTTTGGAAAGCTTGAAAAAAATGAAAAGGATTTACAAATCAACATTATGGGATTAGCCAATGTAAGCTGCATACTTGAATAATATATGTTTTATAATGCATAATACTCATACAACATTTTTTTCATATTTTGCATAACTATTTACTATGAAACTTAGAAATGATTGATCCATAAAGAGCCAGAAAAAGAGACTGTGGTCAGGAGACCTCACAACAAATGGGATTTGTTGAGTAATTGCTCAACTTTCAATATTTTCTGTGTGAAAGGTGCCTTTGTTAAACTTGACCGATGTAGTCTATTTACTTGGCCAAGTTTCTTAACCTCCTTAGGTCTCTATTTCCTCACCTGTGAAAGGGCGAAGAACACCCATTTTAAAGTTCATTAAAGTGCTAAGAACCCTTACATGTGTTCATATCAATGTTTTTAACTGAAATAAATGGAGATAAAGTAATAAGAATTTATTTCCCTAGGAAAGCATCCACTGGTAGCATATAATTCTCCATCTGAACAGCTCCCATAGACAGTCATGGGTCAGCCTCTGCCATAATATTTCTCTAAAACTTTGTCATTATTACCACTAAGGGAGTAGTAATCCCAGTGCCCCTGCTGTTGGGATTACTTTGTATCTCAGAAAGATAGTTTTTAGTTACCTCTTTTGCTTATTCTTTAGATTTGTTGAACATAATGACTATGAATTGAAAGAAAACCATTAGCTGGTCACCAAAAATCTACTAAATATCCAACAAAATATGCCTTAATATGGATAATGCCATCTAAAGGAGACTTGCCCTGTAGAAATAAGTCCACAAGTTAAAATTTTTGGTCATTTAGCTCATGTCTTAGAGTTATCAAACTATATCTACTCCAGTAGCTTAAATGGCTGTATCTTTAATGAAATTTAGGTGATAATTTGCTCCAGAGTAACCATTGAGATTTACCTAGTTCCAAAGCTAATGACTGCATGATTAAACTTGATCAATCAATACCCATTGGAATATTGTATAATATAATATTGGTAGTTAGCAAATTTACACTGATGTGCGTTTTAAAAAGCATACATTTGCACAATTAGCCTTTGGGTCTGAAAAGTTTTTTTAACCTCTTGTTTAAAATGTCTTTTTTTTTTTTTTAATAAGATGCTTCTGAAAATGTAGATCCAATCATTTAAATAAACCTGTATATATTTATGCAAAAGAATGAAAGAAAGAAAGAGAGAGAGAGGGAGGGAGGGAGGGAGGAACGAAGAAAGAAAGAAATAGAAAGGACTCCGTCTCTCTCAGTTCATAGCAAAAGGTAGAGCTTATTACCATCTTCTTAAATGTGAGCTGGCTTTGTGATTGATTTTTACCAACAGAATGTGGCAAAAGCAATCATTTGAATATTCTGATATCAGGCTTTAAAATAATTCGGAGCTTCCACTTCCTGCCTCTTATAATCCAGGTGCCAGACTCTGAGAATCCAAAGCAATACAGAGACACTATACGGAAAAAAACCAAGGTGCTCTTGTCACAAAGCCAGGCTGACCTCCTAGCCTACAACGAACACCAACTACCAGCCATGGGTGAACCACTTTGGCCATTCTAGCCTAATTTAGCCTTCTGGTGACTGCAACCCCAGGTATTACCATGTCGAGCAGAAGAACCATCAGATGAGGCCAGCAAACATGTAGAATGGTTAGGAATAATTAAATGTTATTTTTAAGTCACTAAGATATCATTTATTATGCAGCAATAAATATTCTATATAAAAATTGATACCTAGAAGTGAAGTACGATCATAACCATAATGTAAAACATGTGGCATTAGATTTGGACCTGCGTGGTAATGAGGACACTGTTAGGAGAGGCTAAAAAGTGTAAAGAAATTGTTTTCTGAGGCAAACAAAAAGGTGATTAATATTATGCAGTGTTGTAATGTTTCACAACATTCTCAACTATGAAAACATGGAAGATGGTAAATGTACCTAATGAGTTTGGGGATCTGTCTGAAGAGATATCCAGGCAGAATGTTGAAAGTAGAAACTGACATTTTATTTTTTTTAATCTGCCAATAGAAAGAAACAGATGAGCTAAATTTGGAAATATTCACTTTTCAAAAAGAATTTAGAAGAAATTAAAAAATTGCTGGGTTGAAAAGTAAAAACACATGAAAGATACCCAAGATAAATTAAAACCCAGGGGCAAACATCAAATCCAGGGTCTACTAGTAAAGCATAGCCTAATAGTTGAGGGCAAAACCAAAACCACAGAAAGTAAAGCTAAGAGCTATGGAAAGCTATTCTCTGCATCTTGAATTTTAACCAAGGCAGTTGCAATGTGTGCCCAGCTAGATTTCCAATCTGCTATGTCTCAGTGACTTCTTTGTGTCTCCGCTTTTCCCCCCTTTTTAAACATGAATGCATGCATCATGATATCATGATCAGTGGGGCAGTTTTGCCTATGTATTTCACAGTTGTTCAACTCAAGAAGAACTCTATTTCAGGAACTGCACCCAAGGAGTAGATTCTCTGCCTTGACGTGACTTAGACTTTGAGCTGATGCTGTAGAGGGATAAGAGCTTGGAGAGGTCTTGAAGAGACATAGTTTATTTTTCATGTGAGATAAATGTAAATAACTTGCGTCCAGAGGGCATACTATGATGGTTTAAACATGTGTCCACAAATTATTTGATATTGCTCCTTTCAAAGGGTAAAGTTAGTCACCCTCCCCTTCAGCGTGAGCTGTATTTAGTGACTCATGTTTTACTAAAGCCTGTGGCAGAAGTGCTGGTGCAAGAGTGAGATCATAGTAGACATTGTGAAGTCAACTTCCCTCATGGATCACTCGCTGGGAGAAGTCAGCTACTGTATTATGAAAACACTCGAACTGCCCTATGAAGCAGCCCTTGTGGTAAAGAGCTGAAACCTCTGGGCAAGAGCTAACAAGAAACGGAGAACTACTTCCCACAGGCTCATTAGTGAGCACTGAAACGGGTCTCGTAGCCCTAGTCAGAACTTCAGATAATTACAACAATGGCTGACGTAGTGTTAGCAACCGCTTAAGCGACCTCCAGCCAAAAGGAACTTCTAAGTTCTTGACTCACAGAACAATGAGATAGTATTTGTTGTTTTAGTCCATTAAGTTTGGGGGCCATTTGTTATTCCTTGTTACATAACTAACATCATCATTCATAACTTATGGGGTGATTTTTTTAAATAAATAAAATAAATTTATTAAAATAAAAGAAGTATAGTTTAACATATTCAACAAAACTACACTGGCACTTTTTTTTTTAAACAACTTTATTGGAGTATAATTGCTTTACAATGTTGTGTTAGTTTCTGCTGTATAACAAAGTGAATCAGCTATATATCCCCATATTCCCTCCCTGTGCGTCTCCCTCCCACCCTCCCTATCCCACCCCTCTAGGTGGTCACAAAGCACCAAGCTGATCTCCCTGTGCTATGCGGCTGCTTCCCACTAGCTACCTATTTTACATTTGGTAGTATATATATGTCAATGCCACTCTCTCACTTCGTCCCAGCTTACCCTTCCCCCTCTCCATGTCCTCAAGTCCATTCTCTACTTTACATCTGTGTCTTTATTCCTGTCCTGCCCTTAGGTTCTTCAGAACCTTTTTTTTTTTTAGATTCCATATATATGTGTTAGCATACGGTATTTGTTTTTCTCTTTCTGACTTACTTCATTCTGTATGACAGACTCTAGGTCCATCCACCTCACTACAAATAACTCAGTTTCGTTTCTTTTCATGAATGAGTAATATTCCATTGTATATGTGTGCCACATCTTCTTTATCCATTCATCTGTCGATGGACACTTAGGTTGCTTCCATATGGTGATGTTTTAATTTAGTAACATTTAAAGTTTGAGGAGTTAATATTTAAGAAGAAGAATCAGGGAGAAAGAATACTCTTTCAGTGGCAAGCTTTAATGCATAATAAGTGTGAAAACGTAATAAATTAAATAGAGTCAGGAGACAGAAGGGTGAGCTCTCATACCCTGCAACTATAGCAGACCCAAAAGGAAGAAGTCCTTGGCTGGCAAGGACTCAACCAATGAAAAGTCAAGGACTCGGGCTTCCCTGGTGGCGCAGTGGTTGAAAGTCCGCCTGCCGATGCAGGCGACACAGGTTCGTGCCCCAGTCTGAGAAGATCCCACATGCCGCAGAGCGGCTGGGCCCGTGAGCCATGGCTGCTGAGCCTGCGCGTCCGGAGCCTGTGCTCCGCAACGGGAGAGGCCATGACAGTGGGAGGCCCGCGTACTGCAAAAAAAAAAAAAGTCAAGGACTCTCTGGTCACTATAGATCACCCAACTTCCTTTACCTCCGTATAAAAGCTTTCTCCTTCCCTTGCTTTGAGGGCTTGCTTGTGGCTCACCACAGTTGCAGACCCTGAACTGCAATTCTCTGCTGATCTTGAATAAAACCACCTTTTCCTAGAAATATCTATTAGGTCAATATAAGTAAAATCTGTCAACAAACAGGAAGTCATATTTTCCTAATTGGAGTTATTACTGAATTCATATCCATCTAGACACTCAAAGTTGTTTGAACTTCCTAAGTATGATCATGGAAAGGAAAGGGTTTAAAGTCAGGTACCATATATATAATTAAGAAATTAATAAAAATGTCACAAGGTTTTAAAGAGAATTTTTTTTGCATATAATTTATTCAACTCATCCAGTTAAATCCAATGGTATGATACACATTTTGAATTACTATCTAACTCTCCATTTCAAATGGGAGATTTCCTTCTTTCCAGCCTGATTTTGATGTTGCAAGAAATTAAAGCAAAATGTTGAAATCTTTGACTTTCCTTAGAATGTATGTACCACCAACATCCAGAAATCGTATCCAATTAAAAATAATGAAGAATAAGATAATAAACATGAAACAGAATGATGATACAGAAAAAAGGTAAGAACATTTTTATAAAGTTACAAAGCACCTGTAATAGCCTTTATATGAACAATCTTTAATTACTGAGAGCAGAAGAAAAAAAAGAAAACATTTAAATATTCTTCTTGTTAGATATCAGAGGAAAGGTAAGATGTTTATCTTCAGAGATACATTTTTCCTGGAACCAAACACAAAATGTATCTAAGGATTTCTTGTATATGTGACAGCATGAATAATGGCTTCTTTGTACTGTGCAACATCTGGATCAAAAGAATAGGTCTTCTACAGACTATCTGTATAGGCTGAGGGAGCAGCACTAAGTGACGAAGCAGTGGAGGCATATATTCTGGGAATTGAGATCAAGAGGCCTAGGCAGTTCAATTCCAATTCTAATCATTTTATATATAGAAATGAAACTTGGAGTCTACTGGTGTATTAGCATAGCTCTTTGTTCATCTGCCTGAAATATCTGGCATCTTACACAAACCCCTCCAAGTGTAGTATTGGTGATCAATTCACAGCAGAATTATCTCTTATGTGACTGTTGTGCTGACAGTCTATGTGGCTGGCTGAAGTGACAGTTTGAGTCAATGAATTTATGGGAAATAAAATTATCACTCTCTTTTTTAAAAGCCAGCTTTGTGTTTTCACACAGATGTAAAACGTTCTCTCGCTTTTCACAATTCAGTGATGCCACAATGGCATTTTAAGTTAGTTTAGAGCATAGGGATTATATTTAAACATATATTGAGCTCCGTGTGTGTGTGAACATGCACCCATGTGCATGTGTCTGTATTCCATATCCAGCTAACATATTACTCATCTTTTAAAGCTAAAACTCAGAATATAATTTCCCCCTTGTGATTATTCAATTCAGGATATAAATTTATGAAAAAGAAAACTGTGAAGAATGGCTAACTAATTAGCAAATCAAGGTAAGTGGAAATAAGCACACATTCCTCCCCTGGGCCTCATGGCTTATAGCCCTAGGGAAAAATCAGTAGGTCCTCCAATAACAGTTTAGAAGAGACTCCTCCCACTCAGTTTCTCTTATAAACTACACCCATACAGTCACACATGTATAGTCATAATGTCCAAGAGTCACCAGTAGTTAAATGCTTTTTATATGCCAAATACATTCCTAATAGTTTTATATGTATTTACTCATTTTATGTTTACAACTTTCCTATGTGGAAGATATTATTATTACCTGCATTTTTATCTATGAGGAAACAGGAACACATGAAAGTTAAGTAACTTATCCAAGGTCATACAGCTAGTGAGTGACAGAGCCAGCATTCCTGTCTCTTCAATCCAGCTTTTATTCATTACATCACATTGCATACTTTTCGCAGTATGTGTTGTACATTTTACCAGAATAATCTTGTATATTTTTTCTTCATAATTTAAAAACCAGGTGAATCTGGGGAAATACTCACAATAAGCTACCAAAAGATTATGTCCAGTTTGAGTTCACTTAGAAAAAAAATACATATACACGTATAATTTTCATGTCTACATAACTAAGTTTTCTTTAGCTTTTCCCATGATTATATTCTATTTTAAATAACTTCTGACCATGGGAAATATGTTTAGTTTATTTACAAACATATACTTTACACCTTTGTTTTAATAGCCAATTTGTTAATGGGAGCTAAATTTGCACATAAAGTTGGTTGGAAAAGCAAAACACAACTGAATCAAAGACTTAGTTCTGGTTTTGTCTAGGACCCTATATTGAATAAATACATAGCTGGAGGTTGGGGATGGAGAAAGGCTACTCCACACTGACTATGCCATGCCTCATCTTGTACTAGCACCTCTAGTTTCCTAAGCATTCATAATATATTTAATACATTACATTGGGAAAGACAGGTTAGTTTTCTGCTTAAGAGTAAAAGAAAAGCACTCTTTGACAGTATCACAGTATGAAAGGTAGAATGCTTCAGTGAATAAAGCCTGAATCTTCATATCATTAAACTTGGATTTAAATAATCACCATCTCACTTATAAGTCATGTAAACTGGGCCAAGTCTTATCAACAGTTTTGTCTTGGTTTCCGCATTCATATCAGGATCAAAGTTTTTGATATATTTGTGTGAAATATAAAATTTAATTTCATCCGCAAAAGTGAAATAGCAATTTACTTACTGATTTCTCTTTTAAAGAGCTTGAGGACAATAAATTTAATTTTCTTGAAGTGTTTTTTTTATTGTCATTATATTATTAGGCAATTATTTATATGAAACAGTAATTCTCAATTCAAATAGCAGGAAAAACCTCTACTTGTCCAAATGCCTTGGTGCTTAAGTTATTTCCCTAGGGCAAGAGAAGTTCTTTACTGAAATATAAACAGTCAGCAGATTTTAGTAATATATTGTGAATCCAACAAAAAATTGGATTAGAAGGCCTTAAGGCAGTTTTAATTAAACAGAACAGGGACACCTTCATAAACCCAAAGTCAGAGTTATGCTCCCCTTTGACTTCTTCTTCATCTAGGAGAGTCTTTATTTTAAGAAGATAAAATAAGTCCAGAGCTATAGAACACCAACAACATCCAATCTAGGGAGCCCCTCCAGGAAGGCAGAACTTTATATATGGGTCATCACGACCCTTCTAAAGAGCAGAAAAAAATTCACTGTTTTGTCTAGAACCTCAGATGACAGAATGAAGAGAAATCATTCAGCTGTTGGCAGGACTTAGGCAATACTGAAAAGCCCAGGGTAAAGGTATAAGATCATCTCTAGGAGATGGAGTCCCAGAAGATTACATGCATGATTCAGTCGGCCTTGTAGGTAGCCATCCTAGATCTCCACTATGCTTTCTTTATGGTGGAGGCAATATGCTTTCTTTCTATAGTCTTCTCTTTAAAAAAAAAGAAAAAAGTTAAATTGGTGAGGGTAGGAAGAGTGATTTTTCCCCCCTTTTGTTTAAGCATGTCCAGGGACTAGAAGACTCCCATTAACTAAGAGAGCTCACTCTAAAATAAGACCCCTCTGTTATTTCAAGGGTGCTTCTTTATTCTGAGAATCTCTGTGTATGGGGAGGGGTGTTCTAAACACTGGAAGCCTTAAAAGAAGGCCTGAGAACCAGGATGAAGAAAGGCATTTGATTCACAGAGAAAGGATGGAAGGTTTCAAAGGGAAGAAACATTTAAAAGTTGATGCTGTGTACTTAAAAACAAATATGAAAACTTTTGTAACCTAATCATTTTACCAAGGATAAACTCTACAAGGTAGCCTCAAATAAGTGTCCTTTTTCTCTACTTCTCACTTACACCTGTCTAGCAACTCAACCCTAAGTTATTATATCTTATAAATATATTTCAGGTATGTACTGTGATTACATCATAGATGCCTAATATTTTAAATATTTTTTGAAATTTTAATCAGTATTCTGAGAAATCATTGCAATTTCCCAACCTAAGGGGAAGACAGGGAAAGCCAGCCAAGTTACATCAGAGAAGGAAACCACGTGGTGAGATATAGTGGAAAGAGGACAATATCTAGAGTTAAGAGATCTAGGTTCTCATGGAAGATTTTCCACCTAGCAGTTGTATGATCTGGTCTAGTTACTTCACTGCTCTGAGTTTCTGTTCCCTCACTCACTTGTAAAATGGGGTACCAGTCCACAGAGAGTTGACAAAAATCACACCAGGTAGACTAGTCATGCAAAGCCTTGCTGTAATCTACAAAGTGCCATATAAATGTTAGGGTATTTTTCTTACTTAAATTTTTCTTATTTCCTTATCTGATTATGTTAATAGAGAAATGCTATGGCTATAGATTGGATGTCTGTCATTAATAGAAGTATTGCTGCATGTAAATGAACAAACAAAATTGACTAACTTTCATTGGGTGGTAAGAAAATTTTTGATTTTGAAAACAGAAAAACTTGAGTTCAAATTGTAGTCTTTTCTTTTCAATCATTTAACTTTATTTTTCACTTTTATAAAATGTGGTAAGATTTGCCTCAAAGAGTTGTTATAGGTTTCTGCCATAATAGAAGGGTGCATGCAGCCCACATAAGAGGCATTCCTTAGAGTATCTGGTTCTAGTGGCCAGGAAGGATTGACTGAAAATAAGGGCATGGAAAAATGTATTATATACATATGGAAATGGAAAAAGAAGCTGGAGTAGGTATACTCAAATCAGACAAAATAGACTTTAAAACAGAGATTGTAATAAAAGACAAAGAAGGGAATTGCATGATGATAAAGGGTCTATCCAGCAAGAAGATATGACATATGTAAATATATATGCATCTAACGAAGGAGAACCAAGATATATAAAGCAACATTAAGAGACTTAAGGGGAGAAATTGAAATAAATACAATAACAATATAGGACTTTAACATCCTATTTACATCAATGGATGGATCATCCAGTCAGTAAATCAATAAGGAAACATTGGACTTAAATGACACTTTAGGTCATATTGACTTTATATATATATATAACATTCCACCTAAAAGCAGCAGAATACATACACTTCTCAAAGGCACATGGAACATTCTCCAGGATTGATCACATGTTAAGTCAAAAAACAAGCCTTCAAGAAGATTGAAATCATATTAAGCATCTTCTCCAGCAACAATGGTATAAAACTAGAAAATCAGTCAAAAGAAAAAAATGGAAAAGCCACAAAAACATGGAGACTAAATAACAGGCTACTGAACAACTAATGGGTCATGGAGAAATCAAAAGATGATCAGAAAATACCTAGAGACAAATGAAAACAGAATACAGCATACAAAAATCCTGTGGGATGTAGCAAAAGCACTTGTAAGAGGGAAATTCACAGAAATGCAGGCCTACCTCAAGAAACAAGAAAAATGCCAAATAAACAATCTAACTTTATATCTAAAGAGACTAGAAAAAGAAGAACAAGCAGAACACAAAATTAGTGATGGAAGGAAGTAATAAAGATGAGAGCAGAAATAAATGAAACAGACTAAAAATATCAATATAAAAGATCAATGAAATTAAGAGCTGGTTCTTTCAAATGATAAACAAAATCAACAAACCTTTCAGTAGACTAACCAAGAAAAAAGAGAAAGAACTCAAATAAAATTTAAAAAATGAAAGAGGAGAGTTACAAAGGATCATGAGATTACTATGAACAATTATACGGCAACAAAGTGGACAACCAAAAATAAATAAATAAATCCCTAGAAACGTACACTCTTCCAAGACTGAATTATAAAGAAATAGAAAATCTGAATAGACTGCTTACTAGTAAGGAGATTGAAGTGGTAATCAAAAATGTCCCAAGAAACAAAAGCCCAGAACCAGATGGCTTTGCTAGTGAATTCTACAAAACATTCAAGGAAGATTTAATAGCTATCCTTCTCAAACTCTTCCCAAATATTGAAAAGGAGGGAAAGCTCCCAATAACATTTTAAGAAGTCAGTATTAACCTGATACTGAAACCAGATATTAACACCACACACACACAAAAAGTATTGCAGGCCAATGTTCTTGATGAACATAGATGTAAAAGTCCTCAAAAAAAAAAAAAAAAAAACAGCAAACCAAATCCAACAATACATTAAAAGAATCATACACATGATCAAGTGAGATTTATTACAGAGACACCAAGATGGTTCAATATCTGCAAATCAAGGTGATACATCATATTAACAAAATAAAGGATAAAAATCAAATAATCATTTCAATAGAGGCAGAAAATGAATGTGATAAAAAATTTAACATCCATTTATTATAAAACTCTCAACACAGTGGATATAGAGGGAATATGCTTCAACATAATAAAGGCTATATATGACAAACCCAGAGCTAACATACCCAAGAGTGAAAAGCTGAAAGCTCTTCCTTTAAGCTCAGAAACAAGACAAGGATGCCCACTTTTGCCATTTTCCTAGCCACAGCAATTAGGAAAAAGAAATAAAAGTTATCCAAACGGCAAAGGAAGAAGTAAAATGTCACTCTCTGCAGACGGCATAATAATATGTGTAGAAAACCCTAAACACTCCACCAAAAAGCTGTTAGAACTAATAAATGAATTTAGTAAAGTTTCAGGATACAAAATCAATATATACAGAAATCTGTTGGCATTTCTATACACTAATAACACACTCACAGAAAAAGAAATTGTGAAACCAATCCCATTTCCAATTGTATCAAAAAGGGTAAAATACCTAGGAATAAATTTAAACAAGGAAATAAAAGACCTGTACACTAAAAGCTATAAGACACTGATAGAAGAAATTGAAGAAGACACAAATAAATTGCAAGATATTCCATGTTCATGGACTGGGATAATAAATCTTGTTAAAATGTCCAAAGCAATCTACAGATTCAATACAATCCCTATCCAACTTCTAATGGCTTACCTCACAGAACTAAAATGAATAAATTTAAAACTTTATGGAACAACAAGAGATTCCACTGGGGGAATCTCACGTATGTCCCCAGTTCCTATCTGGATAATTCTGTCTTCAGACACTTATCATTTGGGAAGAAACCACACACACAACTTCTAACTTCCACTCTATGAATCTACCTTATCTTTTTAAGGAAGCCTACTATGCACCCATTAGAATTGTTTTCCCTCTAGGACCTACTCTCATTTCTGGAAACTCTAAGTTATTCATTAAAGAACACCCTCCATGGGTGTCACTAAGACAGTATACAGTGGCCTTTGACATTCCTAGATTCACAGGATAGTCCAGGGTTGTAAGGTCGCTTAGATACCCCAAGACTTGGAGACCATTCCAGAGCTGGCATGCACATACTAAGTCTGCTCTTTTTGGAAGTACGAGCTGCACACAATTTTGGTTTTCTTCGTGTCCAGCTGGTAACCCATTTGATCACTTACAAACATACACACACTTACACGTGCACACATCACCTCTCAAAGACATGTATAAGAATAGCATAAAAGCATGTTTTGTGGAAAATATTTTCCTGAAAGGCTACCAAACATGTAAGATCATCTGCGTCACAATGAAGCTAGCATTTCATATAATAATTTAGATTATTAACATTGTGCATTTCTCTCACCCCTATCCCCATTCTCAGATTGTACACTCATGATAGAATTAAGAACTAAGCCTTTTCCTGGGTCATTTACTACCTGGTGATTTCTACTTTAGCTGTGAATGCACCAAGCTAAAGACTTTTAAATGCCACTGATAAGAGCTTAAGTTGTTAGATAAGACTTAAAGCTTCTGCTGGTGGTCTGGGAAGAGGGGATCGTTTGTGGAGGGAAAGGTATCTTCTTTAGTTAATTGCTATTATTGTTATTGTTTTTTCATCATGGTTGTCACCATGATTCATTATAAAATCAGTACACTTTCCATTTGGCGTTATGGATAGATTTACTATAAACTTTTACGCAATAATTTACATTCAGTTTAACACTTTATTCTTGTATTTTTTTCCTCTTTATATATTATATATATATGATTATGCCTAGAAATCTGTATATGGTGTTAACTGAATGAGATTCAAGGGATTTACATTCTAATTTTTGGCTTGGTAATAGATAGGAGATGAGGGGGCATTCATTCTCAATCAAGCCAAGACCTTGTATCTGTTTTAAATCGAATTGCTATCAGCAGAGAATTTGTTTATCCAAAGCCAAACCATTGAAGACCAAATGGATTAGACTGGGGTGAATGCCATCTTCACTTGAACACTTCAAGTGAGATTATTAAGGATTTTCCATTCCAGGTACACTACTTAAAATATTGTGGCAAGAGAAGCAAGAACTCAAAAATTAGACTCTGCTTTTAGAAACTTTGGCAACTAATCATCCCTTCTTTTGTAAAATAAGGTTTTCTCCTACATAAAATGTGTTTTATTGCAATTTACAAAACAGCCATCCCTTTAAATTAAATCATTGTTTATCAAGGGAAAGTTAATTGAAAAACGTGTTTTTCTAACTAAATGGAAGCCTGCATCATGCAGGCAATAAACATTCTTGCTCCTTCTTCTGAGACTGCCATGGGAATAAAATAGAAAAAGGAGAAAAAAGCCCCACACAGCCCTGAAGTTGTGTCTGGCTTAGGAGCCAAATGGGATTTTGAAGCGTCAACGTTTTCTATTCACTTCTAAATTTAGCACCCACAAGTTTCCCTATTGGCAAATGGTGTTCCCCAAACCCAAGTGCAAGCCATTTTTGAGGAATGCTGTGTCAGTTGCTCCTTGTTAACAGCCATAGCTAATCTGCCCCACTGGACTGTTGGCAAAACTTTATTTTATAGTTCCTGGATGTCCATTCAGTGTAGGATGAAAGTGAAATGAAGCAGTTGGTCTATAACACCAGTACATGAAATGTGGAATAGAAATATTTCCAAATGCAAACAATCTCTGGATCAGGACTCTGAAAGGTAGCATTTGTGTCACAGGCCTATTCCTAAAAAGGTCACAGTTTTTTAATTCTTTACTTCTTCTCTTGGTGATAGGCACAATTTTCTACAGATAGAATTTTACACACCCTCTTTTGTGTTCCCACAGCATTTTTCTGGAACCCTTGAAACCCTTGTAGATTATCAAAGCCCTGCCGTATAAGGTTGATTGTTTTTTAAGTATGTCTCATCCACTTTTCAGTGAACTCTTGGTTTTATTAATCCCTAAAACCCTCACAGAGCCTACTATGAGCTTTACTTACAGTTTATGTTCTGGAAATATTTCATAATGAATGAAAATGACTGTTTTCCACTCCGTCTTACTTATTGATCACCTACAATCTCCCTGATGTTTAGAGTGGTGAAGGTGGTTCATAGGTAATATCCATTCACAAATCTATAAGCTAGTGCCATCTCTGCACTTGGAGTGAAATGTGGCCAGGAGAAAGGGAAACTTTGACATTTTTAAGCATCTCCTTTGTGCCAGAATCATTATCTCATTTAATCTTCTCCCAAATCTTGTAAATATATAATATTACTTCCATTGTTTTAAACGAGGGAACTAATGGGACTTCCCTGGAGGTCCAGTGGTTAAGACTCCACACTTCCACTGCACGGGACACAGGTTTGATCCCTGGTCTGGGAACTAATATCCCACATGCCGTACAGAGCAGCCAAATAAATAAATAAATAAATAAATAAAAGAGGGAGCTTAAGTTCAAAGGGAAAAAATCACTTGCCCCAAACATGCAACTATTTAGATAAGTTAGATAAGGGATTCACACCTAGATATCTGACTTTAAAGCATATGATTTATCCACTAAACATAATGTGGAGGTAGAAAAATTGTGTGGGCATTGACAGATAAGCAAAAGCCTGAAAATCAGTCCATTTTAAGAGAAAGTTATATGGAAAAGAATACTTGCTGACTTAGAATCTTCTCTGAATTATTTCCATATCAGTAGAACATTTTTGTAATTTGAATGCTGAAACTGCATTAGAGTGAGAGCCAAACTTTGCACATTTGATTGCTGAAAAACCTGCCTTACCATTTTATGAAGCAATTATTTTTAACTTTTACTCAACAAAATAACATTATCTAGTGGCACCTGATTACTTAGCATGTGTTCAGTAAAAAAGACCTTTTTTTTTAACATTCCAAAAACAATGAAATCAGAGGTTCATAAAAGATCATATGTTATAAGGATACTCCTCAGAAATCCCCTCACCTATATAACACTGAAGAGGAGCTCTTTTCTCAAGAATTCTAGAGCTTTTACTCAAAGAGATTCTGCTTCTCAGTGGTTGAATTAAGATTATACAAACAATAAGTAAATTCTTATATAATCCATTTAAGTGACTACAAATTAGTTCATAGTTGAAATATTTGTACAAAGTATGAGCAAAATGCACTCACCTATACACATACACACGTACAGTCTCTCCATAAAAGACTGGTAGGGAAATTAAACAGATTATTCAAAGGTCACAGAGCAAATGTTAGAGATATAAAACAAGATGGTGGCCAAAACCTCTGTTCATTCTTCCCAGTTTTCTTCAAAATTCAATCTGTATAATAACTTTGATATTAGAATACTTGTGTAAGTCATAATATCTCATAATACCCTTGTGAATTAATCAGAATGTTTCATTTTTCATAAAGTTGTTGACTTGCTGACTAAAGTTCACAGAAGTTTAGTGATTTTGCGGGGGAGAAAAAGTGGAAATGGATAGATAGATCACTCATGCATTCTTCACCCTCAGCAGGTAAAATTTGACTCTTGAGGGGACAAAAATAATCTTACTTTTTAATCCATAAATTCAGATATATGTACAGTGCCTGAACAGATATACAGTATATCTATGGTATTTCAAGTTTTACCAAAGGATAATTAGGAAAAGATATCTAAAAAGGCTCCTTGGGAGGAGATAATCTTTTAAAAGTTTAAAAAACAGAGAGAGAGAGAGAGAGAGATTGGGGCAGGATGTGACACACACACTCAGATGGTTGACTATGGATATTTATTTTGTTATTTTTTTATTCTTTGAGAATACAGTAATTTTTTCCTTAGCTTTTTTTCTGTTTTAAATTAATTTATTTTATTTTTGGCTACGTTGGGTCTTTGTTGCTGCACGTGGGCTTTCTCTAGTTGCATCGAGCGGGGGCTACTCTTCGTTGCAGTGCACGGGCTTCCCATTGCAGTGGCTTCTCTTGTTGCAGAGCACGGGCTCTAGGCACGCGGGCTCAGTAGCTGTGGCTCGCGGACTCTAGAGCACAGGCTCAGTAGTCGTGATGCATGGGCTTAGTTGCTCTGCGGCATGTGGGATCTTCCTGGACCAGGGCCTGAACCCCTGTCCCCTGCACTGGCAGGCAGATTCTTAACCACTGCGCTACCAGGGAAGCCCTTTTCCTTAGCTTGGATGAAAGGTTGAGGATTAAACTCACCTTGTGCTTGAAGACAGGGAAATGAGTTTCTAGTTGCTATAAATTTGTGCTCTGGTCTCAATGGATTACCAAGGTCTATTGTGAAAGAATAATAACAGTATTTGGTTTGAGAAGAGAATTACTTCTGAGGGAAGGGAAGTAGGAAGGCAAAAGGAGGTCATAAGATGGAAAGAAGAAATAAATGAAAAGCATTACTAAATGGGAGCCTCAGAAGCTCAAGAGCTGAATGGAGAAACTTTGCTCAAAATGGGAGATTTGCAGTCCATTAAGAGCCAAGTGGACCTAATCAAAGAGCACTGTAAGAGATGACTTTCAGGAGGCCAGGAGCCAATTGGAGTCGCTTTTCCTGTTTGAAACACAGTATGTTTTATTTGTTTGACATTCTCTTCCTCTTTTCTTTACCTGGTGAAGTATTTCCTATTCTTCAAGAACCAGCTCAAATATTCCTCCATGAAACATTCCCAGACCCTCACAGTGAACTCCAATTTCTGGTTAATATGTTACCACCCTGTAATATTCATTTAAAAGAGCATTTATCACATCTCATTACCATTGTTTATGACCAAAGAGAGTGACCTTTTTAATACGTGAGCTGTTGGATTGTGTGTTGACTACTACATACATTGTACGTAGTAGATGTGCTCTACCTGGTACCTGAGCAAGTTAAATCAGTTATGGGCAGGGGGAATTATGCTTAGTCCCAAACTCCCTACCTATCCATATGAGCCAGTTTAATTGAGAACTGT
Organism: Phocoena phocoena; assembly: GCF_963924675.1. Classification (NCBI taxonomy): domain Eukaryota; kingdom Metazoa; phylum Chordata; class Mammalia; order Artiodactyla; family Phocoenidae; genus Phocoena; species Phocoena phocoena. Next base: position 69,031,499 of record NC_089222.1, read on the forward strand.
TAACTCCACAGTCTTAAAGAAAGAAAATTACCTGTATATTTTTTTGGATAATGCAGACAGCCCAGCAAATAGGGGCATCAACTCCCTACTCCTTCAGGGAGGACACTTACAGTCTGGAAATTCCCCTGCAGAATGAATATAGCTGGTGATAGATACAATATCAATGCTTTCTCCTGGACTATGTACCACTGGATCCCTATTTTCAGTTGTATATTTAAAATGAAGAGCTTGGGAATTCAGTTGGATCTCAAAGCATCATCCTTATGACACTGTCTTATATAATGAAATTAGAGTTTATTTCCTTCTTGTTCCCACTACTCTTGTACGCTATAAGGACATGATTTTCATTGACTTATTTCTTCAAATGTTTTAGGTTACAGGTGGGGGATTAATTATCACTGGCTTTTTGACTGAAAGAGCATTTCTTGTGAAACATGGTTCTAATCTTTATGGACTCATTTGCCTAACTGAGCTTGGTGAAGCAAAATTCAGGACCAAAGGAATTAAAACTTTCTTGCAGTCAGAAATTCTTAGGAATAGAATATTATTATTTGTTTTCCCCCCACAAACTTGATATTTGTTCTATTTTCTTTACCCAAGAATGGAAAATCACAAATGAATTTTAAAATTTTTCCTAAATACATAAATGTATACCCCAAATAGAAGATTCAGTATGAGAAAGGAAATAAGGAATTCAGGTTAATAATCACAGCTGGGGAAGAAGAGAAGGAAATATAACCAAAGTTGAGTACAGGGGTGATCACAAATATATTTGTAAGTTTCTTCCTTTAATGAAGATCTGAGCAAATGTTAGTACTTATTAAAAGTAAGCGACTGGGTCACAGATGTGCCCATATTAGTATCAATTCTTGTCCATGTGTGAAATATTTAACCATAAAAAATAAAGTTTTCAATAAAATAAATCCCCTAGGCAGTGAACTGTGCCTGGTACTGACACTTGTCTATGCAATGGCCATTAAATCATTTTCTTTTTACCTAACAGATCTATAATTTTCTTCACCCTCCTTTGAGCAACCTCATCCTTTAGGTGGTCTGGGCCTCTCCCCATCTGTAAAAAATGAAACATCATCTTCTTGCTAATAATTGTTTCAGGCAAAGGAATGTAATGCAATTTGGGCCAGTGAGAGGGAAGGGGCACCAGAGGGAGTTCTGGAAACATTTTCTAGATTTGAAATAGAGTCACATGAAGTAAGTTCTCTTCCCTACTTCTGGGCTTTGCTGTCTACGTGTGATTCCTGGAACTGCTGCTGTCACCCTGATACCTGGGGAGCCCAGCCTTGAGTGGTAAGTGAACATGCGGACAAAGGCAGAAAGATGGGGAATGGAGTAAGTTAGTTAATTATTGAATTAAATAATCATGTAACTCTCTACACTTTTTGTAATGTGAAATGACAAATATTCTTAAAGCTATTTTTTCATTGAGATGGCTAAAAACTTCCTAATTGATATATACTCGTTTGTTGACTTATTTTTCTATTGGATTGTCTACTTAGGATAAATTCTCAATAGTAATTACTTTTGATTGCTCTTGAAATATATTCAAAAATTCCTTTCCAATATAATAACTAAAATTCAACAATGTAGGAAAATGCAGAGACTATGAAAAATAATGACCATAATGATAATTTTGTGGGTAACAAGCCATGTTAAAAACTGTTGAGCGGGGCTTGCCTGGTGGCACAGTGGTTGAGAGTCTGCCTGCCGATGCAGGGGACATGGGTTCGTGCCCCAGTCCGGGAAGATCCCACATGCCGCGGAGCGGCTGGGCCCGTGAGCCATGGCCGCTGAGCCTGCGCATCCGGAGCCTGTGCTCCGCAACGGGAGAGGCCACAACAGTGAGGGGCCCGCGTACCGCAAAAAAAAAAAAAAAAAAAAAAAAAAGTCTCCTTCAAGAAATTTACTTTCTTTTAGGGGAAAAAGAATAAATAGTACTTCTCCTTCACTTTTCTGCAGGTTTCTTATCTCTTTCATATATTCAGGTTACAGACGAGGAAATGTCATCTCTCTTTAATTCACACTACGCAAAGCCAGAAATAATAGTGTTTTCTGCTTGAATGCAAAGCAATCATTTATCTGCACATCCCTGAAAGGACTTAATTTGCTCAGCTAGTCAGTATTCTGCCTCTGTTAAAGGAACCCGGGCGCACTCTTGGACTTTTAACTCACATTTCTCCCCCAGTTCACCCACACCCCACCTCTTGCAACTTCCCCAAGTAAGAACTGGCTGCCAACCTCTCCCCTTCACCTTCTTTAGGTTAATTTTTCTGTGCTCTCGATACCACCAGTGCTTAGTCTCAAACTTAAGGACTCACATTTGCCTAAAATAAATAAGAAGCAGAGGGAACAGGCAACCAGCTTGCTTGCCACCTTTTCTGAGAGCATGACATAATGCTGTCCTATTCAGCAAGTGCTACAACTGGCTGACAGACATTTAAAGAATCTCAGTGGTGAGAGATGAGGAATGTCCCAGCTAGGCCTGGCAGCAGAATCCAAACTCACACACAAGAAGCTTTTTAAAGGCACAGTGGGAAGAATTTTTAATGTTTCCATTCAGAGGGGGATTTAACAGCACATTGACAAACCACCTAGATATTTTGCTCTGCTCAGAGCTAGAATGTGTCTTTTCTTTTTCTTGTATCCTTATGCTATTCTGCACAGCTCTGAACAGGTTCAATACTATTAAACCTCCACTTGTTCTATTGGCATTTCTTAATTTCTAGCCTGATTAAAAAGAGAGAGAAAGAATTAAGAATTTGAAGTAGCACACTTAAATAAAGTTCTATTATCTAAGAGTGATTGGCAGATACTATCTATTTATAGTCTGGGAGTCTATAAAATTATTCTGTAAATGTCTTCTCCAAATTAATGCAATATATTAGGTAAATAAAAAACATTTTATTTTAGGACTGAGGGAGATAATGAAGAAACACCCAAGAAGGTGACCAATTAAGACAATGTATTACATACATATGTTATGTGCATATAAACATGCATATGTGTATATATGTACCACAAACAAATGTACGTGTTACTATGCATATGTAAACACCATATGAGATGTGAAATTACATACCATTCCCATTTATCTCACTTCTGTGTCTCAGACTCTTCTGTAAAATAGAATTGGCAAGTCTCCAGTGTTTCTTTATAACTTTATAATGAATCTCCAAGCTTTGAAGATTTTAAGTTCCACAGACATTCAAGGGAAGAAGCTGATATGGGCTGACATAGTTACAAAAATCTTTATGGAGGAAGAACTCAAACAGAATATTGAAGGGTAAATAGAATGTGTTAGTGACAGTAGAATAGGTGGAAGTAGACTTTTATGAGATTAAGCTTTCAGAAATGTTATCTATCCAGTAGTGACAAATATATAATTAAAACTTTCAGTGGTTAATGGAGTTGGGAGAGCAAGTGACCAAGCCCTGGTAAAGAAGGGGACCTGCTCTCCTCCCGTTGTCACAGAAAGTAGGGCATATCAGGATTTCCTTGAGATAGGATCCTAAATCCTAAATTGTTCCAAGGAATAAGTTATAATCACAAATTTGTGCACCAGATAGAGATACCTGGCAAATGAGAATTATTTTTCAGCAGATGCTTTAGCTCTGGGTCAGGGAATTAGGCTTGGTAAGAGTTCACCAGGTTTTGTATCCAAGAGTTGCTCTAGGAACTTCAGGGATCATGAAGACAACTCCTTTCCCCCACCCCAGCTTTATATCACTTTTATATCATTGATATATAACATTGTGTGAGTTTAAGGTGTACAACATGTCAATTTGATACACTTATATATCACAAAATGATTACCACCATAGTGTTAGCTAACATCTCCAGCATGTGACATGATTACCATATCTCTTTTTTTGTGGGAAGAATATTTAAGATGTACTCTCCGAGCAGCTTTCAAGTATATAACACAGTATTATTAACTACAATTGCCATGCTGTACATTAGATCCCCAGAACTTATTTGTCTTATAACTGGAAGTTTGTTCCCTTTCCCCAACATCTCCCACACACACCCCTAGCCCCTGGTAACTACCATTCTACTTGATGTTTTTGAAGTGGTCTTTATTGGATGTCTCCAAATTCAATGAATCTCTGTAGTAAGTAGTTGCTCTCTTTGTTCTATGTTTCATCAAATCATCTCAGTTCAGAACCATGTGAAGATTTACCTTAGAAGAAATAATCAGGAAAATAAAGACTGATGGTTATTGGATATATAACCTAAGAATAATCTTCATGATACATTTTTAAGTGAAAAAGAGCAGGTTACAGAAGACAGAGTACTTTATGATTGTGCATAGACACAGTATATCCCACAAACTACCAATGTGAACTTGAAATTTATCTTTGGTAAGATTACAGAGGGAAAGTTAGTAACAGTATAGCATGAGGTTTCCCAGAAGTAGGAAATGGTGATAATGTAGAGCTAATATGGAACGAATTCATTGTACCAGCTAAATATATATTGTTTTCTTAAAATTATTAACTTTGTAGATATGGAGTTTTACAAACAATTATCAGAAACAAAATAGAAACATAAAAAGAATATTGGGTCTAATTAGAATCTGGGTTGTATGAGCATTTGGGCTATTAACCAAGCAGGTGTTATGTCTGGAAGCAAAACCTTGGGCCAGACTTTAGGCCCAAACAATATCGAATGATCAAAGATGCTCTAGCCAGGAAGTAAAAATAGGGCTGATTGAAATGAATAAATGTATTCCTAGAGAAAAATGCAAGCGTAGAGGTTAAGGCTAATGGGAGCAGAGTGGAGGTAAAGAAGTGAGGCTGGCCAAGCACAGGGCTGCTGAAAGAATTCTTCCAGAAAGCCTGTCATTGCTTCTGCTCGTTCCTGAATATTCAATGTGCAAATAGTTTGAAAGCTCTGACCATGGCTGCCGGCAAAGGCATGATATAATCTATCCAAAATTTAATAAGCATTTCATGCTATACTTGAGATAAGATGGAGAAGTAAGGGCTGCATGAAAATTCATATAGATGAATCCATAATTAACTGAGTGAACATATCCAGGAAGTGACTACAGAATCTTCACATCAACTTGAAGGAAGCTTCCCTAGTGGGATACCTAGTGATCTATGCATGCTTCTTCCCCTTTTAACATGTTTAGTAACAACTTGAATGGAGCTATTAGAACTGAGGAACTAAAATACAAAAGTGAACTATAGTGACAGGCAAAATGAAATATGTTTAAGATATTACAGAAATATTTAAGATTCTATACTAGGAGAAATCAGGAAGATCTAAATGGCAGAAGGTATGTGTTATATTCATAGACTACAATATTCAATTTCATGAAGATAACATTTCTATCTAAATTCATGTATAGACTCAATATAATCCCAATCAAAATGCCAGAAAAATGTCTTTTTTTCTAGAAATTGAAAGTGTTTCTAAAATATGTGTGGAAATGCAACATATCAAAATAACATAAATAATTCTGATATAACATATAAAATAGGACTTCCCTGGTGATCCAGTGGTTAAGACTCTGCGCTTCCACTTCAGGGGGTGTGGGTTCGATCCCTGGATGGGGTATTAAGATCCCACATGCTGCACAGCCAAAACATTTTAAAAAATACAATAAAATGGCTCACATCAAAATATAACTTATAACAAGCCTTATACTAAACTTAATATAACACAAGCATTATCTGTCCTAAAAACAAGACTTACACACACACACACACACACACATCTATTAATAAAATAACTGTAAAATGGGGGGGCGGGAGAGACAGATGGTATTTCCCCACATGGCGCTGGTTCAGTTGAATATCCATGTTTTTAAAATACATGAATATTGACCACTACCTCACACCATACCCAAAGCTCAACTCCAGAAGAACTGTAGATCTAAAAGCAAACAGTAAAACAATAAGAAAAAATGCTTCTAGAAAATAGCATAGAAGAAAAGTTCACGTCCTTGGAATAGTCAGTTTTCTTAAGCAGATTTCTTAAATACTAACCATAAAATATTAATAAATTAGTCTTTGTTAAAATTAAAATCTGTGGTTCATCAAAAGATATTATTAAGGGTGAGAAAAATCAATTGAAAGACTGGAAAAATATTTGCAATACACATGTACTAGTTGTATTGAAATATAGAAAACTCCTGCAAATGAATAACTAAAGGACATAAAACTCATTTACGAAATGGACAAAACACTAAACAGTCACTTTAGAAAACAGGATATACAGCTGCCCAGTAAGTACATGGAAACGTCTTCAAATCTGTAGTTATTAGGAAAGTGCAAATTAAAGCCACAATAAGCTACCACAACCCGCCCACTAGAATGGCTTAGATAAAAAAATAAATAAATAAATAAAAAAGAAGGAAAAGAACACCAACTCTTAACAGGGATGTAAAGCAAGTAGAGTTCTCATACACTTTTTCTGTGAACGTAAATGGATACATCCATCTTGAATATCCTTAATGTGTTTGTTAAATCTGAATATGTTATGCCCCAAGACTTAGTTATTCTAATCTTAATGTATAAACTCAATACAATGAGTGCATCTATGCACCAAAAGTTACGTATGAGAATATGAATAGAAGCTACATTCATGATACCCAAACTTGGAGAACAAATTGTGAAATATTCACTCAATGAAATATTATACATAAATGTAAAACAAAGAATTGCTGCATGCAAAGGCAAGCAGACATAATACTGAGAAAATGAAACTAGACATAAGGAAGTACATATTATATAACTCATCTATATAAACTTCAAGCACTAGCAAATCTAATCTGATGGTAGAAGCCAGTATGTATAGTGCTTCTATGGGGGTGGTATTAAGTGGGAGGGGCCATAAGGGAGGCATCTAGGTATAGGTAATGTTATAAATCTTAGGTTAAATGGTGGTGACATGAAAGTATACAGCTCTAAAAATTCATCCAGTTGTAACACTTAAGATTTATGCATTTTATTATTTGTATGTTATATTTCAATATAAGAAAACTAAGAAAAATATTTTTAAAGCATTAAAAAATTGAATCCATGTATATATAGAAATGTAGGAGCTTAACCAAGAGAGCTTTATGCTTCAATGCAAGGTTGGCTTGTTTTGAAAATCCATCAATGTTATTCACTACATTAACAGGTGAAAAGGAGAAAATATAATCTCAGTATATATGGAAAAATGATTTGATATACCTCAAACCTATTCATGATTTAAAAAGACAGACATGAAGCTAGGAATGGATGAGAACTTTCTTAACTGCTTAATTTATAGAATGTATTCATTTCTTAAAAAACTTCAGCAAACATCATATGTAATCACAAAATAGAAAGTTCTTCCCCTGAAACTGGAAACAAAACAAAGATGTTTGTTATCAGCACTTCTATTCAATGGTGTATAGTACATCCTGGCTAGCACAGAAAACACAAGGAAAAAAAAAAAAGTATACTGATTGGAAGAGAAAAAATAAAACTTAGAATAATCATAGACAACAGATTGTAGGTACTTTTCAGTTTTCTATTTATACAGAAAAAAATTATAATTACAAAATTATGAATATTAATGCATAAAATAAATGATATTTTTCTATAGCCACAACCAGAAAACTTTGTAAACTACCATTTAAAATAACATCAAAAAACTTCACACAACTATGAATGAATAAATATTTTTTGAAATGAGTAAAAATGCTTCACACAGAAAACTGCAAAAAATATTACAAGAATTTTTTCTTTTTTAAGTTAATAAAGGAATAGTCTATGTTCAGGATTGTAAAGGTGTCATTTCTCCCAAAATGTTTTATATGTTTGTTGCTAACCCGATCAATATTCCAGTGAAGGTTTTTTGAAGTTGGCAAATTGAGTCAAAGTTTATGTAAAAATCCAAAGGGGCAAGTATATTTAAGATTATCTCAGAGAATAAATGTGAAAGAATTATATTCCCAGTTGTTAAGTCTTATAAAACTCACGATGAATTTGAGTATGTAGTATTTATGTAAGTATAGACAAAAATACAATGGAACTAAAGAGAGTCCAGAAACGGACTCACCCATATATGAATACTTAGTTTATAAAAATGACTCTGAAGGGGCCTCCCTGGTGGCGCAGTGGTTGAAAGTCTGCCTGCCGATGCAGGGGACACGGGTTCGTGCCCCGGTCCGGGAAGATCCCACATGCCACGGAGCGGCTGGGCCCATGAGCCATGGCCGCTGAGCCTGCGTGTCCGGAGCCTGTGCTCCACAATGGGAGAGGCCACAACAGTGAGAGGCCTGCGTACAGCAAAAAAAAAAAAAAGAAAATGTAACATTAATGTAGTTGTACAGCCTAATAATATTCCATAGAAAGCCAACATAACCAAAATCTCTGCAGACTATGGTGTGACCAAAAATGGGAATTAATGTACCCATTAGGCAAGACTGTGAATGTGTATTTCTTTCCACATAAACATGAACTGTTTTTGATCTTCTTTACTGATGGGGATTGAGGATAATGCATTCCCCAGACCAGTAATCACAGACCAAATGACAAATATTTTGTAGAGCCCTTTCAGTAAAAACACCACATCTACCGGAGCAGTCACACTTGAGACTGAGGTTACTCAACGTTTTTGGTAGTTTACAAAGATCTGCCACAATTTATCTGGTTTTCATAGGAGCCAAACAGGTAAATTGAATAGGGAGTAATGAGGACTCCAAAATCTGTGTCCTTTAAGTCTTTGTTTGTAGAACTAACCTCTTCAGTTATTCCCAGGATATATTGCTTCTGCTTTACTATATTGGATTATTAACTACAAGGGGGAGGGAGCAGTTTTAGAGACTTTCACCTGACCCTTTCTACCATAATGGTTTTTACTAAACAGGTCAGAAAACCTAAAGCAAGTGAAGGAGCAATCTATACAGAATTTGGGGACAAAGCACTCCCAGGTACCTCAAAATAAAGACCTTGACTTTTGAATATGTTTGGAGTGTTCAAGAAATGCAAAGGGTCCGGTTTGTCTGAGTGAGCAAGGGGAGGGTGATAGTGAAGACTGAAGATTTTATTACACAACTCACAGAGACTGATAGGTTATGCAGATTAAAGAACTCATTAAGAAAGGTAAAGATTATAAAAACAATAAACTTGATCTATTATTCACATATATTCTCTTATATTGAACAATTGGTGAATACACATTAATTTAAGGCAAATATAGAACATTCATGCAAGCTGATGACCATAAAGCAAACTTACTTTATTATAAAACTATCATGGAGCTCACATTCTATGAAATTAAGTTAGACATATAAACATTGAAGACAAATTCATCAACCAAAAAAGTACAGTTGGAACTTTAAAAAAATGTTACGTAACTAATGAATCAATTAATATATCGTTAAGATTAAAGAGTGCTTAGAAGTGAATGGTAATTAAAAGGCTATATAGTGAAACCCATGAGAAACAATTAAAGCAGTAATGTAAAGGAGAAATGTAAGTTTTAAATCATTAGATTTTGTGGGAAAAAGGCTAAATATTAATGAGTTATGTATTGAAGATAAATAAACTGAAAAAAGAAAAATAGAATAAACCCCAATATCATAAAGGTCAGAAGAGAAAGTAATGAATTAAAGAACTAATCTACACTTAAGAAGATAAACAAGTCAAGAGCGATTTCTTGAGAAAAACTAATCAATTGACAAATCTGAAAATATACATAAAGAAAAAATCAGATTTGGCAAATAGTTTGTTACATTGTCTCTGACCAAGGAGTAAGTCCTCAAAGCAAAAATAGTTAGCTTTAAGAACTGTGTACACAAAAGCATTCTCCATGTTCTAATTGTTCATCCCTTTTATGGACATTAACTGGGTCTCTTAAACATACACATTACATTTTTCTAATGGGCTGATTCATTATTAATAAAGAAACCAGAAATGTGCTAAAAAATATGCAAAACACCTCTCAGTTTACAAACTTAGATCTAAATTTTCAGCAATTGAACACGTATACAAAGTGTAAATGTATAACTTACAACCAATAGAAAAATTTAGAAGACAAAATTCCTTAAACAACAGCTCATTTTTTTTAAATCCTATTCAATTTTAGGCAATCTTGGGAGAGCAATCTAAGTGCTTTTTTCAGACCAAGAATAAAACTTGCAGTCTCGTTTAACACATTTACTGTTATTCAAGTTCAAAATGCAAGCCCCATTGTCCATAAAAAAAGCATACTTCCTTCACCCATAAAATTTCATTATCTATTATTTGGGACAGGAAGCAGTTTACACTAAAATTTTAAATTAAATAAACAGTGAATTTATCATGTCTCAATATATAAACCAAATCTTTCTCATGTATTGCTCTCCAGATACAGCAATGGCAATGATAATAACTCCTTATATTTCTCTCACACAGTAGAGTTCATAAAACATTTTACAAACCTTGTTTCATAAAACTCATCTAGTCCAATGTATTTAATTTAATCTTCATCAAGGAGAAAGAAAATATTAGGAATTCTGTTAAAATCTTACTATGGTCCCCACCTAGGCCACCCTCATGATGGATAAGGTCCATCAAAATAAGTAGCCAAATCTCAAGTCTCCCCCATTTCTCACTTTATATCCAGAAATTCCTTTTTTCTTTTCCCCTTCTCTCAGGGTTCTTTATTTGTGGACTCTAATCATCATTCTACTCTCCCCCCTTTTCTTTCCCTCTCATTTGTGCACTGCCCCAGGGCTTGGAGGTACTCCAAGCACAGTGAAACCATGAAGAGCTCACCACCATCATCCCAGTTTAACACTCTTATTCACCACCACTGCCGTCCCCTCCCCTACTCCGCTTCCCCCTCTCTTCTCATTTTCTAACTCCCCTCCCCTCCCTCCTTTCTGCTTACTATTCAGATTTAGTTCTAAGACAAAATAAACCTTGGCATTGGTCATCAGCAACCCTTCTTTCCCTGTCCTCCCTGCTTTACCACCGTTTCTCCTCTACCCCAACCTTTCCCAGTGCTTAGAGGCTTGTGAGAGGAGATTAAACTAATCCCATCCACCGACAAGCTCACTAAGCAGTTCCTGAGTAAAGTCCAAAATTCCTGCCAAGCAATAGAGCTGGGGGAAAAATTAATGTAACAATCTGCACATAACAGGGATAGATTTTCCGTGAAAATTCTTTCTCGTTTAATAATCCCATATAAAATCAGGAAAAAATATGAAGCATGGAGGGGAATATAGGGACAATTCGTTTTTTTTTTCTTATTAAACATAAATTAAGCAACTAAGTATGTTGGCACCATGGCACTTTTTTTTTTAAAGTAATTTAACCTACCCTTTTTCTTCACAAAATGGGAATGAGTGTGTAAATAGCCAACATTTAAGTGGTTTTGGATTGGTTCATTTGCTAATTAATACTTAAGAAAGTAGAATTAGAAAGACTGGGCAGGAGTAAGGCAATTTCAGAGTGTGGTGCCTGCAGCATATTGATGCCTCTGTTCCTTGCTCCAGTCCTGAGAGACAAGGAAAGCCAGTCATCACTCCATCTTTAAAAGGAGATAGGCCACTCCTACTACCTTCTTCCAATACCTTGGTTCGCTCACCCAGTATACATAGGTTTCTCTAGAATACAAGCCTAAAAATATAATCTGATAGGTAATATTTCAATCAGTATCTTGAATACCTTCAGATTTCACAGCATTTTTACTTGTTTTCAAGGAACTAATTTGAAATAAATTTGCGTCTCAAAAGCTGAGGTAGGCAGAGGCAGTCATTGCCAGTGTCTGTGTAGGGGGTAAGAAATTTCTATTCAAGCAAGGGTGAATGCAATTGGTAATGTTTAAAAAAAAAAAAAAAGTGGGAGGAGTTCAAGGGGAAAGTTTAGCCTCAAGGGTAAATCTATGATTTATATTCTTGGCATTCATTATGCCAAAGAATTCCATGTTTAAACAAAATGGAAAGGGTTTTTTAAAAAATAAAAGAAATAAACAAAAAGAGCTCTAAAGACACAACTGAAAGGCTGAAACCACATTGAGGGTAACAACCAAGAGAAGTGTTAAATATTATCTTCTAGAACAAGGAAAGTCCTAACCAACTCCTCTAGTATTTAAGAAAAGGTACTGCTAAATGAGTCCCCCAAAAGTGAATTGTATTCAGAAAGGCATTTAAACCACAGTTATGCAATGTCAGAGTCCCCAAAGCAATAGATCTTTTCCAAATACCTTCATGGTTTCCTTAGAAACTTTAGAAAGAAAGAAAGCACTGAATTTGGTATTCCCTTTATTATATATATATTTATATATATATATATGTGTGTGTGTGTGTGTGTGTGTATATATAAAATAATAATATATTATATATATAAAATAAAGTGAAATATATATATATATATATATATATATATACACACACACACAATAACAGCCATTGTGAATTCTTGATGCCTCTTGGCTATTGATAGGAACAAAAAAAAAAAACCTTCATCATTTCACCAAGTGTTTACTGGACACTTATTCTTGGAAAATCACTATGTTTGACAAAAAGTTCCTGAATCCAAGAAGTATGGCTTTGGAAATATTTTTGTATTATAATTGTTTTTATAGTTACCTTTCTTAAGTTTAAATATATACATATTAACTCCTACTTCAAATTGAGATTGTATAGGGGTAAATGATATCGTACTACATGGATTATTTCAGGCATATTTCATGTGATAAACACATGGGAGAAACAATCTATTCTGTATTTCCTTGTGTAATATTTTCATTAATATTCCAGTTGTGAAATTTGAACTATTATCAACCACATAAATTTGCCTAAAACAATACAATACAATATGCTTTCTTTCACATGCTGTGTCGTCATTGATTCTCACACTTTCTGGAGTAGGAAGAACATGTAATAATTGCTGATGAGAACACTGATGGACACAATGTTTCTTTTTCTATGATGTGATAACAACCTACTGAGTAGGGGCTCAAAATTAGTTTGTCTTACTTCTGTCTCATCTTCTTAATACATAGAGCTGGCTGTAATCCCACTGATAACTCACTCTCAGCAGACTGTGTCAGCAGCTTCACTTTGCATGCTACCCAAGAAGGAACAAGAGAGACATCAGGGAACCGCACGCACTCACTTGTATCCTTTATTTCCAATTAATGCTGCTGGTTTAATCACCCTCCCTCCCTCCTTTCCTTTCATTCACAAATATTTATTTTGAACTTAAAAAAATGAGTCAGACTGGAGATACAGCAATGAACACAACGAAGTTCCTCCCTAATAGAATGTATAAAATTGGACAATAACGCAATAAACTTATAAATGTATAATGTAGTAGTGACAAATATTATGGAGATAAATTAACAGAAAGGAATAAGGGAGTGCTAGGATGATGCCATGTTAGAGTGGTTAGGAAATGCCCCTCTGTTCAGATAACATTTGAGCAGAGATTCAATGGAAGTGAGGGAAGGAGTCATGCTTGTCCAGAGCAGATATCTGGACAAGACAATTTTAGATGGATGGAATAGCAAGTACATGCCAAGGAAGACGAGGAGGCTAGCGTGACTGCAGAGGGGACTTAGAGGCAGAGCAGGGGCGTGCGGGAGGTGACAGGGCTCAAGTGCAGAAGGACAGCAGAGGGAAAGCTCATAAATGGCTCCTCAAATGAGATGAGGAGCCACTGGAGGTTTGTGAAGAAAGGAGAGACATGATTTGATTTCTACTTTTCACAGATCACTAGGGCTGCTGGCTAGAAAATAGCCTAGAGGGCAAGTTGGAAGCCTATCAAATGGTTACTGTAATACAAAGTACAGATGAGAAATAATGGTGACTTGAACCAGGACAATCGTGGTAGAGATGGAGAGAAGTGGTTTGATTTTGGATATATATTAAGTTAAACTATTTGAAATTGATGTTTTTAGAGGTAAAAAATGGTCCAGATTGGCAATTTAATATGGGTATACGTAATATTTGAAGGTAATGCCAAAGGTATCTTGCTATGAATCAGAACTACTGTGTGTGGAAAAAAAAAAAGTACATCGAAGCTAATTGCAAGGTTTTTTGAGCTGAACTCAAATAGAAGAATCCTTAACTAAGATGGCGAGGACTGCTAGAGGTAAATTTTAGAGGCCAATCAGTATCTTCTCTTTAATATGTTAAGTTTAAGATGCTTATTAGTCATTCAAGTAAAGACATCAATGGCTTCCCTGGTGGCGCAGTGGTTGAGAGTCCGCCTGCCGATGCAGGGGACATGGGTTCGTGCCCCAGTCGGGGAGGATCCCACATGCCACGGAGCGGCTGGGCCCGTGAGCCATGGTCACTGAGCCTGCGCGTCCGAAGACTGTGCTCCGCAATGGGAAAGGCCACAGCAGTGAGAGGCCCGCATACCGTAAACAAACAAACAAAACAAACAAAAAAAAATATCAAGTAAGCAGCTGGATGTATTTTGGAGCTTGGCAAAAGGTTCAAATTGGAGATACAAACTAAAGAGTATCCCCTATGAAGAGTCGTCTCAAAGCCATGTGTCTTAGTCCATTTGGGTTGCTATAACAGAATATCATAGCCTGGGTGGGTGGCTTACAGCAACAGAAACTTATTTCTCACTGTTCTGGAGGCTGGAAAGTAAAAGATCAAGCAAGGTCCTGCCAGATTTGGTGGCTGTGAGGGCTTACTTCCTGGTTCATAGTTGGCTGTCTTCTTGCTGTGTCTTCACATGGTTCAAGGGGGAAGGGAGCTCTGTGGGAATTCTTTTAAATGGTGATGAATCTCAATTATGAGGGTTGAAAGGTCTACTCTCATGACCTGATCACCTTCCAAAAGCACCACCTGCAAACCATTACACTGGGGATTAGGTTTCAACATGTGAAGTTGGGTGGAGTGGGACACAAATATCCAGTGTATAGCATTCCACCTCTTGCTTTCCCAAATTCACATCTTTCTCACAGGCAAAATACATTCATTCCACTGAATAGCCCCAAACATCTTAACTTGTCCCAGCATCAACTTTAAAGTCTAAATCCAAAGTCTCATCTACGTATCTAGATCAGATATGGGAGACACTCAAGGTACACTTCATTCTGAGACGAATTCCCCTCCAGTTGTGAACCTGTAAAAACAAACAAATTATGTTGCTTTAAAAAATACAATGGTAGAACATGTATAGAATAGACATTCCCATCCCACAAGGGAAAAAGGAGAAAGGAGTGACAGGTCCCAAGTAAGTCCAAAACCTAGCAGGGCAAATTTCATTAGACCTTAAAGCTGGAGATAATCCTCTTTGGCCTGGATGTTCACTGGGAAGGCTCTTTAGTAGGCTTTCAGCCAGGCCTGCCCTTAGTGTTCTCCCCAGGTTGGGTTGCAAGGCTCCTAGCAGCTCTCCTTTGAAATCTAGGGAGAGGCAGCCATGTACCTGGGCCCTTACACGCAGAGCACCAGTAGAGAGGTATTGTGGGGATGCTGCCAAAGTTTGTTGCCTGCACCCTCCAGCAGGCAATCACTCCAGTCAACCCAGGTGTCTCTCTAGGGCCCAACTGAACTATACTTAGCTCCTGGGGTAGCTGAGGAACTCCATGGATAATGGCATGGGCGCTGGAGTGTGAGAAGCAGAGCCTGTGATGTAAGGCTAGACAGCCTGGGATGAAATCACCTACATACCTAGTGTACATAGTGAAGATTAGCATTGTGACAAATAAGTTACAGGACTCTGAATTGCAATCCATCTGTGCCACGTACTATGTCTCTGTGCTTAGAAATGTCATTTAATATAGTCCCATGCCTCAGTTTCCACATCTGTAAGATGGGGATAATGATATTAGTGCTCACATCATAATGTTGGTGTGAGACTTAAAAGAGTTAATGCATTTAAAGTACTTAGAACAGTGCCTGGCATACAGTAAGTGCTATATTAAGTATTAATTATTCTTTCCCCATCTTCTAACAGATGGAGAAGGTTGTGTTGGGAGGTTTAAAGCCAATGCTAAGTTAAAGTGAAAACCTATAAGCAATCTCACCTTCGATGCTAACCTATTAGCATTTCTTCAGGGGAAAAATCATGATTCTCAGTTCATCTTCATAGTTCTTACAATCAGAAGATTCAATAGCAATATGATAGATTTGTATCTAAGCTTTGGGAGCTGTGTTTGTCTATTTTACAGTAAAGCTAGGAGATAACTTATCATGGAATGTTCACCAGATGCCAATTTAAACTGGAAACTCATTTACCCTTCCGAAGATGAAGTAATTAACATTTATTAAGCTTCTGCTATATACAAGAAATTGTAGTGAAGAGGTAGTGTTAAGAACACAAATATCGATTCCACTCTAGCAGTACTGAGAAAGAGCTTTGGAGTTGGGCAGAATTGTAGCTGAGTTCTGTCATCACTGCTTGCTTTGGGGAAAGACTACTCAACATGCCTGAGCCTCAGATTCTTCATCTGTAAAATAGAAATAATAATGACCTAACTCATATTGTAGTTGCTTTATTAAATAAAGTTTGCCTTTAATTGGTTGGGAAAGAAAACCCAACAAAGGTAAAATACTTCAAAGACAACTTGTAATAAATACAATGATTAATGAAGACCAAAAAATGTGTACCACAGGAGTACAGAAGAGAAAGAAATCTTTTTCCAGAAAGGTTTCAAAGAGAAGGTGGCCTTCAGTTAGCAAATAAACATGAGAATGTGTATTTCATTATATCAGAGACAGTGGCAACAATGAGGGAGAACTCACAGAATGTATAATGGTAAAATATATATTTTGACCAGAGTGAAAAATACTTGAGGGTGAGAGGATAAGGAGAAATAATACGGGAAACTGGTTGATTGGAAATAAATTTAAAGGGTATTGATAATTCTGATATTCTGATGAAGATTTTGAACTTCATACCTGTATTAGAGTTCTCCAAAGGAACAGTACCAGTAGGAGGTATATATATACAGAAAGAGAGAGAGATAGAGAGAGAAAGGAACAGTACCAGTAGGAGGTATATATATACAGAAAGAGAAAGAGAGAGAGAGAGAGAGATTTACTCTAAAGAATTGTCTCATGGAAAACAATATGAAGGCTGGCGAGTCCCATCTGCAGGATGACTGGGCAAGCTGGAGATCCAGGAGAGACAATGGTGTAGTTCCAGTCTGAGCCCAAAAGCTCAGAGAACCAAGAAGGTCTATGCAGTGTAGTTCTAGTCCAAAGGCTGGCAGACTCAAGACCCAGGAAGAGTCAAAGTTTCACTTTGAATCTGAAAGCAGGAAAAAGTCAATGACCCACTTTTAAGATAGTCAAGGAAGAAGGAATGCTCTCTTGCTGGGGGGTGGGGTGATGGGTCAGCTTTGTTGTTCTTCAGGCTTTTACATGATTGGTTGAAGGAGGACAATCTGCTTTACTCAGTCTACTGATTTGAATGCCAATCTCATCCAAAGATACTCTCACAGAAACACCTAGAATGATATTTGACCAAATATCTATGTAACCCCATGACCCAGTTAAATTGACATAGAAAATGAGCCATCACAATACCTTTGTCATTTGGAAGTCATTGAAAGCTTGGAAGCAGGGAAGTACATCATGAAGAAAACAATGCATTAGGAAGAAAATCATGAATGGATTTCTATGTAGTGAAGTAGAGGGAGAAAATACTATGTAGAAGCCTAAAATGAGGTAATAATAACATCAATCCACATGGAAAGAGGAAAAGATTAGAAAGAAAGTGGAAAGAAAAAGTATGTTGTGCCATTTGCTTATATATATATATATATATATATATATAGCTTTGACATTCCATGAGTCTCCAGGTTTCTAGACTGTGGTGTGATCCAATAAATTCCTATGATTAGAGACAACAGGCAAGGAATCCACATAAAGAATATACCTTCTGTGGGCTTCCCTGATGGCGCAGTGGTTGAGAGTCCGCCTGCTGATGCAGGGGACACGGGTTTGTGCCCCGGTCCGGGAAGATCCCACATGCCACGGAGCGGCTGGGCCCGTGAGCCATGGCTGCTGAGCCTGTGCGTCCGGAGCCTGTGCTCCGCAACAGGAGAGGCCACAACAGTGAGAGGCCCGCGTACCACAAAAATAAAAAAAAGAATATACTTTCCACAGTTAATTTTAGTTGACTATCCAACAGCCATTTCCCCTGTTTTTTTGGTTGAAAGAACTTATTCATTTAATAAATATTGACTGCCTCTGTGGACAGTGTTCAGGTGTCCAGAGGCCAGGTAAAGAGCCACCTGGAAACTGGACCCCTCTCCAGCCCCAGGGTATTGATTTTAATTAGTCTCTGTCAGTCCTGGTAATTCCATTCTTCTTGACATTTAATGGTTGAGAAACAGATATAAGATGCAATTTTAGCCAATGAAATGTGAGAGGTAATTTTCCAGGAGTGTTTTGGTAAGGTTTTTAATTTTTTTTTTCAGCCTTAAATGATGCAAAGTAGGGCTAACCAGAGGGAGAATTTAATTAATTTAACTATATTAAAATTATGAACTTCTATTATTAATAATGTTCATAAGATACCATTAAAAGATGGGAAAAAATAGTCCACAGAAATGGAGAAGACATTTAAAATTATATCTTAAGCAAACGGCAAATTTCAGAGTATACAAAGAAGTCCTACTGATTACAAAGAAAAGACAACTCAGCAGAAAAAAAAAGACAAAAGTTTTGAATGCACACTTCACAATATGATATAGATATAATTACAAAACAATAGAAATATGTCTCCATATAAAACAATCAACAAAATATTTGTATGTACAAAATTTGTATGTATAAAATCTTTTATATACATATAGTATCTATAGAAACTTTATAAAATCTACATATACGTATATATGTGAAATATTTTGTCTGTGTTTATATTATGTTGAATATTATATATTATATAAAAAAGTGTTCAGCCTCACTGGTCATCAGGAAAGTGCATAATAGAACCACGATGCAATATTAACATATATCTACTAGAGAGTTAAAATTTTAAAAAAGAAACTACTAAGTGGTGAAAAGAATGTAGAACAACTAGAATCCTTATAAACAGTTAATGGGAATATACATTAGCAAAACTATGGAGTTTTTCTGCTGTAGCTACTAAAACTGGACATACATAAACCTTATCTAGCAATTTTACTCCTAAGTGTATATTCATTTCTTCATCAAAGAAAAGCAGTTATTTTTTCATCAAAAAACATGTTCTAAAACTTTGTTCCTGAAGGGTCTGGGCCGTTAGTAATCTTGCCTGAATTGGGTTATTGTAGTTTTCTGTTGACTTTTATCACATGATATGGTATCACATGATTTGACATTGCTAACAAATGCCCTAAGAAATATCCTATATTCCAGACATATTCTTTCTTACCTCCATTGTGGAGTAGCAGTCTAATTTTCTCCTGGTAATCAGTATCAATCACCCAAAGTAGGCCCTGTAGCAGGACAAAAGTTGTTTCTCAAAAGAAGAAGCTATCCATAGAGAATGGCAGGGCTTTGTTCCAAAATCCTGAGTCAGCACCGTAATTGACTTCTAGTGGCCTGCCTAAGACTCAAACAGCATCCCTACCTGACACTGTCACTTCAAGCACCAGTAGATCTGCTGGATCATATGACACAAGTGGAAGAGCAGCTTGCACAGCAGCCTACACCTGTTTCAGAGCCTTCTTGCTCTGGGCCTCATTCAAAACAGATAGCTTTTTGGATCATTCAATAAGTGGGCTGGAGTAACATATGTAAGTGAGGAATATGTTGTCTCCAAAATCCAAAGAGGTCTACTAGGCATTGTGCCTCTTTTTTTGGTTGTAGAAGGGACAAGATGCAGCAACTTATCATTTGCCTTAGAAGAGATATCTCCACATTCCCACACAACTGGGTCCCCAGAAACTTTGCTGAGGTAGAGGTCGCTGAATTTTGTCAGATTTATTTCCCACCTTTTGACGTACAAGTTTCTTACCAATAAGTCTAGAGTGGTTGCTATTTCTTGCTCACTAATGTAATGGACCAGTGTGATTGATGGCTATCTTATGGAAAGGAAAGGCAACCAAGATCCTTGTGAACTAAATTATGACATAGGACTGGAGAATTGATATACCCTGAGGTAGGATGGTAAAGGTGTGCTGCTGGCCTCGTCAGCTGAAACCAAGCAGCTTCTGGTGGTAGTTACTAATAGGTATGGAGAAAAAAATCATTTTCCATATTAACAGTTGCATGTGAAAGGATGTGTTAGTTTGATCAAGCAATGAAACCACTTCTGGTGCAGCAGCTACAATTGGAGTTACCAGCTGGTTAAGTTTATAATAATCCACTGTCATCCTCCAAGATCCACCTGTTTTCTGCACAAGTCAGAAAGGCAAGTTGAATGGGGATGTTATGGAAATCACCTTGAAGTCCTCGATGATGGCACTAATCTTTACCATCTCTGCAGGAATGCAGCTTTGTTTTTAGTTCACAATTTTCCTAGGTAGAAGTAGTTCCAGTAGCTTCCACGTGATCTTTCTCACCATAGTAGTCCTCACTCAATGAGTCAAGGAACTAATGTGCAAATTCTGCCAGTTGCTAAGTATGTCTAGTCCACTTATGAATTCCAGTACTGGGAAAATAACCATAGAATCAGTTTGGGGACCTACTGTTTGACAAACCTGAACTAAAATTTCATTAATCATCTGATTCCATAAGTCCTACCCTGACTAGTGGACCACAGCAATATTTTGGGTCCCTTGAATTAGTGTCAGTTCAGAGCCAGTGTACAATAATGGCTAATTATTTCCTTTTCCCTATGTATAGTCACCCTGGTAAAAGGCCGTAGGTACCTTCAGGGAAGGCTAGGAGAAAGATTAACAGTACACATTTTTGACAGCGTGGTAGGGTCCTTCCTCAAGAGGACCCAGCCTCCCCTTTATTCAAGAAGTTTGGGGGCTATAGACTGGCTCATATCTAGGAATTAATTGATTGACCATGACTCAGTTTTTATGATTCAAGTTAGACTTTAGTTCACTTAACCTATAACGATCCCATGTACACAGATCACGTAAGAATTTAGTAGACTGTCCACTATTTTACTTCTAGGACTCTGCAAGGCTATTGTGATAGCTGCTTTGACTCTGCTGTCCATATGGCAACCACAGCCACCTTGCCTTTTGTAACTAATACCACCACTTGGCCCCTGCCACCCTGAAATCCAATTATCTCCATTATACTTACATTTCCTAATTCAGTGACAGCAGTTCTCACAATAATTTCTGACCTGTAGAAAAGAGTGACCAAGAAGCTCTTCAAGGATGCTGGTCCTCCCCTCACAAACTTACTTCTTAACAGTCTTGTAAGGTGAGAACTCTGGACCTTGCAGGGGTAAATGGGCAGGTCTTACATGATAAATACACTCTAACATTCCAGTTTCCCTAAGCCTTTGATCATTTTACCATATACCTAAGCAGTTCTGGCATTTCAACTAAATTTAGTGTAGGCTACCTTTTGGTCTATTTTTTGGTTTATGTTTCAGTCAAACCAAAGAGAAAGAACCCTTTCTAACCTTCTAAGCTGCAACATTTAATTCAGAATCTCTGTTTAGTGGGTCCACATCAATAAATTCAACCTTATTTAACTTTATGTTCCTTCCACCATTATCCGATGGATCAATATCCATTCCCACACATATTCCCTGGATTTCTGTCTGTATAAATTGGAGAAAGCTTGTAGTTCTTTTGGATTATGGCGCACCTCTACATGGAATGCATTTCATACCTCAACTTTCAGGGCTTGCTGGGACTTGAGTCTAGTTATAAGTCTAGAAGCAAAGAGGGGTGGGAGTGGGGGTCTTGAAGAGAATCAACAGTGCCTTGCAATTATATCAGGGAAGGCCATTATAGTTTCTTTAGGCAAAGCAGGGTTATTCTTCTTAGACAGGGATGTAATGGAATCCTCTACTGGCAAAGAAGACTCATCAGAATTCATGGGTTTAATGTTTCCAGCTTCATTAAGAACTTCCCGCATGTTCCCATTCCCATTTTGAGGATCTCGTTCTATCCCAATTAATGCCCTTATTTTAATAGCAGTACTCTGTGATGTTGAGAATTCAATTTGCATTGTAATTCAGCCACTCTCAGGATGAGGCCCTGGGTTTGGTTTTCAACAATTTCAGCTCTGCAGCTAAAGGAGATAAGGGGTTTTTTCAGGGCAGACATAGAAACTTTCAGGTCATTTGTGAAGTGCTTGAGCTGATAATTTGAATCCTATGCTCATCCTTTTCTTTCTCCACTTTGTCCAGCACAGTTAGGAGTAACCAGCCAATCTCATTATACTTATTAGTTTGACAAAAATGTTCTAAGGTATTAAATATACCATATTCCTACATTTATGTGTACACACATACACATTTCCCCTCTTTCTCTCTCTCTCTCTCTCTCTGTGTGTGTGTGTGTGTGTGTGTATGTATGTATATATATGAAACTTCAATAAAAAATGTTTTCAGTTTTATCTTTTTGAGGACATAAAGAAGTCTCTTTTGGTGCCTGACATTGTGTGTGAAAATGTTATTTCTGAAACTGCTACAGCATGATGGAACTAAAAGGAGATGAGACTTCACAGGTGGAAAGAACCTGGGCCCTTGATGACATTAATGGAATCAACCTTCAAATGCCCAATCACTAGACTTCATATTATATGAAATTACAGATATTCTTATCATGTAAGCTTCTTTGAGTTGAGTCTTGTTTACTTGCATTAGATTATTTTAATGGATACACATATTGTAGAGAGCTGACAGGAAGTATTTGAGTCAATGCATTTTAGTACAGGAGAAAACACTTTGGCATCATATACTTTCATTTGATATATTGTTATGAAGCAAGCTGTGGCAGTGCCAGAACTAGAATCCCGATCATCCTATTTTTAAGTTCATTGTTGTTTCTTCTGCATTACTCAGTGCATGAATGTCGTAAATATCTTTCATTGTTCTGATATCAAGGGTCTATTATCCATATGTGCTGGCCTTCAGTTCTTACCTGAAAGATAACCTGAAATCATTTTTAAAATATTTTGCCGATTAGTAACTAGTGGTTTCTAGATGTGACACTGTCTTACTGTACCAAAGACACTACTTTTTTCCCTCCATATCCTGACATTATATAAAATAAAAATTCTTGAGTTAACTCATACTGTTTCTTAGCTATCCATCTCACAGATGTGTTGTCCAAAACTATCATCTGTTTCACGTAGAGCACATCCATCTTATCCGTGAAAGTTTCAAAGAATAACCCAAGCTGAACTGAAATTAGGTTTTTGTCACATCTTTCCAATCTGTCAATTGTTGAGGATGAAAGATGATTGGCAAAAGGTATGGCTTGTCAACTTTTCAATAAAGCACAGTAAAATCTGGAAAGATAGATGTTATGATGACCAACGTTTTCATGTACTATATTTCACATACACACAAACACTGACAAGTTTAAATAGTTTTAAATAGTCAGCAAATATTCAGTTATGTCATTTTTCTAAAATTTTAAGAAATTTTTTCTGTCCTATTGAATTTTATCACTTAGAATACCACAAAAAATGAAATTATAGAATATTAGACATGATTTGAATGTAGGGATAACTGAATCCAAGCCTATCATTTTAAAGTCGAAAAAACTGAGGTCTGACAAGGTTCATAGAACCGGTAAGAGGGAGAGTCGTGACTCGACACTTTCAGTTTTTTAACTAAAGGTAGGTAGAATATCAAGCTACTGTTTAACTTGCCCAAATTCTTCCAGTTAAAACATGAGGAAGCCAGGATTCAAATATAAGTCTCTTTGATTCCCAAGTTCACATTTCCAGCCATAAGTTTGTTTATTCCAACCTAAAATTGTGAAGTTTTACCATCTGAGTCTCAGTAATTAGTTCACTTAGGAAATAATTGTGTGCCTTTTAATTTCTAGACATTTGGCAAAATACTAGGTATTTAACGATGAATAAACAATCATGATCTTTAATTACATTAAACAGACAAAGTGTGTAGATAGTGCGAGAAGTGTGGAGATAGTGGAAACAGGAAACAAGATAATGTTATCTGCAAAGACCAACGTAGAGTGATATTCTGTGACACCAGAGGATTAGGCAAGAAGAGTCTTGGTTTTGATTTGGAGGAGGGTTGACAGAAGGAAATAGTAGTGGAATGCAGCATATCAGAGAGAAGGAATGGTATGTATAAATGCTCTGAATTTAAAAACAGCTGTATATGTTGAATGAACTGGAGCTGGTGCATAGTGAGCAATTGAACAGTGGCATGGAATGAGGTTGGAGGATAGGAAATGAAAATGTCATGTGAGGATTCATAGTCTTTAGCTAAGAGAGAGGTTTGGAAGTGATACCATGAAATATTTGACAGAGAGCAGATGTACAGTCATCTTGGAAAGTCAGTAGATACAGTAAGATTGCTAGGCTATGTTGAGAACTTACATAAATTTTGAGATCCTGAATTTAAAGTGCAACTATTTGTGGTAGATTAGTAAATGGTCTCCCAAAGGTATTAGACCCTAGAGCTTGGAACCTGTGAATGTTAACTTACATTGTAATGTTTTTGCAAGATGTGATTACGCTTAGTTTCTTGAAAAGAGGAAATTATCCAGGATTATCCAGGTAGACTCTAAATGCCATCACAAGTATCCTTATACACACAGGAGAGGAAGATTGTACACAGAGAAGAGGAGGGGGCAATGTTACCACAAAGGCAGAAACTGAAATGATACAGCCACAAGGCAAGTAGTGGCAGCAGTCACCAGAATTTGGAAGAGTCAAGGAATGTGGAATATTCTCTACAACAGCCTCTGGAAGGAGAATGGTCCTGACACCACCTTGATTTCAGTCCAATGATAATGATTTCCGACTTCTAGCCAACAGAACTGTGAGGGAATAATTTTCTGTTGCTTTAAGCCAACTAATTTGTGGTGATTTGTTACAGTAGTGTTAGGAAACTAATATACCCTGGAAACTAATATACTCTACCCTGGTCCATGACTCTTTCCGGCTGCTCTGCTGTAGTCGCAGAAATAATGGATGGTTGAGTTATTTTTGCAATGATGATGGGGGCAGAAAGGGAAATGGAATCCTGGATATTTTCAAAATAAAGATTGAATAATTATAATAGTGAAACATGGAGTCTAAGCTGGTCATAAGGGAAAATGAAGATAAAATGAGCTGGTAGATAATGAAAACAAAAAGACATTGAAGATTAGAGGTCATGACTTAGTTGAAGAGCCATTCTAAGTGTACAGTACGTGTTAGCATTCATTAAATGCTGAATGAAATTAAATCAAATACCAAGTTCAGAGTTCTTGTGTATTGCCAAGCTCAAAATTTAGCACTGAATTATAATCAGTGGAGACTACAAAACTGGAGGTGTTGCAAACTGGGGACCTCACCAAGGAAGCCATTTCCCAGAGTTACATCAGAAACTTCAGCCTGTACAATGAACACTGAAATATTAGAATCAGGAGCATACCTATTTATAAAATGCTGGAATCAAGTACTCATTGAGAAATTAACATAAGAATGAAACACTTTAACAAATATTTTCTTTCTCTCCATATTCCTTCTGCATGAGGAAACTGTTTTAATGTTTCCTGAGTTAAAAAAAAAGTGTCCTCTAAAGCAGAAGTCAAACAGCATTAACCAGACACTCCCCTGTCATTTTAGGTCAAAAGATAAAATACTCAGAATGCACAGAAAGAAGAGAAACTTTACATTTGGGAAGAGTTGTGGGTTTTGTTTTTTTTTTAATTAATTAATTTTTTATTTTTGGCTGCGTTGGTCTTTGTTGCTGCGTGCCGGCTTCCTCTAGTTGCGGTGAGCAGGGGCTACTCTTCCTTGTGGTGCGCGGGCTTCTCGTGGTGGTGGCTTCCCTTCTTGTGGCACACGGCCTTAGTTGCTCCGCGGCATGTGGGATGTTCCGGGACCAGGGATTGAAGCCATGTCCCCTGCATTGGCAGGCAGATTCTTAACCACAGCACCACCAAGGAAGTCCTGAGAGTGGTGTTCTTAAGTTTTAGTTGGAACTTTCTAATTTAGTTGTTTTTCCAAAAATTAATTTATAAAATTGTATTTTAAGTATAAATAGATATATGCCTCTGAGACTCACTTTCTATACATTTCTAGATAGAATGTTCATAAATACATTAGAGACTATCAGATTACTTTTGTTCATAAGCATTTATTCTAAGTACATTATCTTCATGGTTCTTAAATCATTTTTATTGTAAAGTACTAGACATAAGCTTTAATTCTATTCCAGATAGCTCAGCTCAATTCAACTTAATATGAAACTACACACAGTATTTACTGAACATTATTTTGTGAAAGCACTATGCTTGACCTAAAGAAATTTTCAGGCAGAATTGACCCTTTGCTCACAATACTCTCACACTTAGTAAAGGTGAAGTTAAAGGAATATGATATTCTACTAAGTGAAGTAGTCAGTATGATACCACTTATATGTGGAATCTAAAATATGATACAAATGAACTTATTTACAAAACAGAAACAGACTCAGACAGAGAAAACACACTTATGGTTACAAAAGGGGAAGTGGGGTGAGAGAGGGATAAATTAGGAGTTTGGGATGGCAGATACAAACTACTATATATGAAACAGATAAACAATAGGTCCTACTGTATGATACAGGGAACTACATTCAATAACCTATAATTAACCACATGGAAAAGAATATGAAAAAGAATATATGTACATATATGTGTGTGTGTGTGTATACACACACACACACACACACATACATATATAACTGAATCAGTTTGTTGTACACCGGAAATTAACACAACATTGTAAAATAACTATATTTCAATTTAAAAAAAGGAATATGATATTCTCTGAACTAATAATTTCATAAATTTGTTCTCCATCTGAGCCAACTAATCTTTATTCTCCCTGTTACTTCACAGGATCATCAAGAGAGAACAATTTTGGGGGCTTCCCTGGTGGCACAGTGGTTAAGAGTCTGCCTGCCGATGCAGGGGACACAGGTTTGTGCCCCGGCCTGGGAAGATCCCACATGCCACGGAGCGGCTGGGCCCGTGAGCCATGGCCACTGAGCCTGCGCGTCCGGAGCCTGTGCTCCACAATGGGAGAGCCCACAGCAGTGAGAGGCCTGCATACCGTAAAAAAAAAAAAAAGAGAACAATTTTCTGCATGGCCCATCTAGGGATTAATAATCCTTCAGAGCTGGGAACTATAATAAGGAATAGTCTTTACCAAAGGTATTAAGAAATTCTCATTACAAAAGAAGGTTTAGGTTGGGGTATGGAGTTGGGGGTCCTACACCATATCCATATCTGAATCCCTTGTCCTACCCTCTAAATATTTTTTCCCCATTCCCAAATTCTCAAGCCCTTTTACTGTCATTATTCAAATTTCATAGCTATAAAGACCCAGTTCATGCTGATTTGCTGTAGGGCATAGTGCCTTGAAATATGAAATTCCTACCTACAGTCAATGATGTTCTAAATATTTAACAACCAGCTCTGTGATGGTGAACTGAGCCCTTCTTTGTAACATTTGCCAATTTCCATGGTGTAAATACTCCCTACATGGCTAATTTCAAACTGCCAACGTGAAGTCACTGAATGCAGGATTGGAAGGAGATGAGCTGTAGTTCACTATTATCTAGTGTTTCTACCATAGAGATATAATATATGTAAATAACCTCAAAAGCATAGGTAGCAATAAACTGCAGTAAAATAACTAGGAAGTAATAAGTTTTGAGTATTCATTATCTCTTTTCTTAAATATAATTTACTTAATTGTAAATTTATGTAATTTAATTCTTAAAAAGTTAACAGTCAGCTCTTGTGAGCAGGTATGAACTGACACCAGAGTCCACTGACTGTAACCTTATCAATATGGTATTTGTGGTATATCTCACTGTTTTATATCACAACTCCCTGTTTCTTTGTTTTGTGCCATGTTTCGTAAGAGTATATCTGAGATAACTTGCTCTGAAAAGGCATAAGGAGAATAAACTTTCTGAGACTTATGCCCTGTATGGTAGGGAGAATTCTAAGATGACCCTCAAATGAGTCAAATTCTTGTATAGAGCCCTACCCTTGAGTGTGGGTGGGAAACTGTGACTTGCTTCTAGAAAAGTTGATGGCATAGTCACTTTAGAGACTAAAAGATGACATCTTAGAAGATCGAATAGACAGTTTATCCTCCTGATTTTGAAGAAGTAGGCTGCAATTTGTAAGAGAGCTTATGAGAGGGCCACATGGCAAGAAACTGAGGGGTCTTCTAAGAGCTGAAATTAGCCCCCAGATGACCCAGGAAGAAAGAGGAGACATCTGTCCTATAACCACAAAAAACTGAATTCTTTCAACAACCATGTGAGTTTGGAGAGAACATGGAGCTCCAGAAAGGAATATAGCCTAACTGACACCTAAATTGTTCCTGTGTGAGGCCCTGAGCAGAGAATCCAGTTTAAGTCAGGATGGGCTCTTGACACATAGAAATTGGTCAATGTAGATAGTTTTAAGCTGCTAAGTTTGTATAATTTGTTATGCAGCAATAGGAAACTAATACACTATTTATACTTGAATGAGAACATTCTAGTATAAAAATCAAATTGAAAATTTTCTGCAGAATTTTGAAATCTTGTCTCTTCCTGTGTGACCGAGATTTTTTAAATGCCATGTTGATTCTTATTCCTTTATAGGTAAACTTTTTTGCCTCTCTGAAAGCATTTAAAAGTTTCTTACTTATTCTTGTTTCTCTGAAATTTCATGAGAAAATGCTACTAAAAAATAACAACTTTATTGAGATGTAAATCATATACCATACAATTCACATATTTAAAGTGTAAAATTTAGTGGTTTTTAGTGCAGTCACAGAATTGTGCAACCATAACCTCAATACGTTTTAAAACATTTTATGACCTCATAAACTCCATCCCACTAGCAGGCTTCCCTATGTTCCCCCAATCCCTCCAGCCCTAGACAATGACTATTTTACTTTATGTCTTACAGATTTGCCTATTCTAGATATTTCATATAAATGGGATCATGCAATATGTGGTCTTTTGTGACTGTATTCACTTTGCATAATATTTTCAAGGTTAATCCATGTTGTAGCATGTATATGTACTTCATTTATTTTAACTAATAAATATTTTATCTCATGATTACATCACATCTTATTTATCCATTTATCAGTTGTTGGGCATATGGATTGTTTTTACTTTTTGGCTATTATGAGTAATGCAGCTATGAACATTTGTGTACAAGTCTTCACTTGCACATTTTTCAATTGTCTTAGGTATACAGGTAAGGGTGAAATTACTGGGTTGTATGGTAAATCCATATTTTAAAACATTTTGAGGAACTGGAAGACTGCTTTCTCAAATGGTTGCACCATTTTTCATTTCTACCAGCGGTACATGATGGTTCCAATTTCTCTAAATCCTCACAACAACTGCCCTTTTTGATAATAGATATTTCATTGGCAGAGAGTAGTTTCTCATGGTGGTTTTGATTTGCATTTCTCTGATGGCTAATGATATTAGCATCTTTTAATTTGCCTACTCTCTACTTGTATTTACCCTCTGGTAAAATGTCTCTTCAAATACTTTACCCACTTTTAATTGGGTTGTCTTTTTATAACTGAATTGTAAGGGGTTTTCTTTTATGTATTCTAGATCAAAGTCTTTTATAATATATGATTTGAAAATGTTTTCTTCCATTTGGTGTGTTGTCTTTTCACTTTCTTGATGGTTACCTTTGAAGAACAATTTCTTCTTAAAACATGACTGTTTTCTTCTAAGGGTTTTATAGTATTAGCACTTACATTTAAGTCTTTGGTCCATTTTGAGTTAATTTCACTATATGATGTGAGACAAGAGCCTAAATTAATTCTTTTGAATTTGGCTATCTAGTTATCTCAGCATCATTTGTTGAAAAGACTATTCTTTCCTCACTGTATTATCTTAGCACCCTTGCCAAAAGTCGGTTGACCATAAATGTGAGGGCTTGTTTCTGGATTCTCAAGTCTATTTCATTGATCTATATGCCTATTCATATTGCAGTACCATGCTATTATGTCAAATCATTAAAACCATACATATCTATCAATGGACTACAACTGGGAATTCGGAAACAAATGTTCACGTTTATGGTCAACTGATTTTTGACGAGGGTGCTAAGATAATACAATGGGGAGAGGCCACTGGATCTGGAATTTTCTGGTGGGCAGTTTTGTTCTTACTATTTCAATATCTATATTTGTTCTACATCAGTCATAATTTGTCTTTCTTCCTGAGTCAGTTTCAATAATTTATGTCTTACTAGGAATTTGTACATAATATCTAAGTTACTAATTTATTGGCATACAGTTTTTTATAATATTCCCCTCTGTGCTATTATTGTTATATGTAATACATCTATATATGTTATAAACCCAACAACACATTGCTATAATTATTAATTTTTATAATTTTATCTTTTAAACAAACTGACAAAAGAAAAGAAAGTTTGATTTATAGAGTTTGTAATACTCATCTTCTTATTTGCCATTTCTGGTCTTTTCATTTATTACTCTGGATTCAATTTACCATCTCATGATATTTCCTTCTCCAAACTGCTTTTTCTTGCAAGCACCACCTTTGTGATGTTATTGTAAAATATATTACATTTTCATATGTAACAGGTCCAACATTATGTTATATACATATTATTTCATATGATTACTTTATAAATCAGTTAAGAAAAAAAAAAAGAAATATATATGTATACGATCTTTTACCAATACATGATAACCTTTAACAGCACTCTTTTTGTGTGTGAATTTGAATTAACATTAGGTGATTCTTTTAGAAAAGAATTCTCTCAGTGTTTACTTGGAAAAGTCTTTTTTCCACATTTTTTTATTCCTAGATATAAGATCCTTTTGATAAAATTTAATTTTATTTATTTTTTTATACAGCATGTTCTTATTAGTTATCGATTTTATGCATATTAGTGTATGCATGTCAATCCCAATCTCCCAATTCACCCCACCACCACCACCACCCACTTTCTCCCCTTGGTGCCCATACGTTTGTCCTCTACATCTGTGTCTCTATTTCTGCCCCGCAAACTGGTTCATCTGTACCATTTTCCTAGGTTCCACATATATACGTTAATATACAATATTTGTTTTTTCTTTCTGACTTAATTCACGCTGTATGACAGTCTGTAGATCCATCCACGTCCCTACAAATGACCCAGTTTCATTCTTTTTTATGGCTGAGTAATATTCCATTGTATATATGTACCACACCTTCTTTATCCATTTGTTTGTCAATGGGCATTTAGGTTGCTTCCATGACCTGGCTATTGTAAATAGTGCTGCAATGAACATTGGGGTGCATGTGTCTTTTTGAATTATGGTTTTCTATGGGTATATGTCCACTAGTGGGATTGCTGGGTCATAAGGTGATTCTATTTTTAGTTCTTTAAGGAACCTCCATACTGTTCTCTATAGTGGCTGTATCAATTTACATTCCCACCAACAGTGCAGGAGGATTCCCTTTTCTCCACACCCTCTCCAGCATTTGTTGTGTGTAGATTTTCTGATGATGCCCATTCTAACTGGTGTGAGGTGAAACCTCATTGTAGTTTTGATTTGCATTTCTCTAATAATTAGTGATGTTGAGCAGCTTTTCATGTGCTTCTTGGCCATCTGTATGTCTTCTTTGGAGAAATGTCTATTTAGATCTTCTGCCTATTTTTGGATTGGGTTGTTTGCTTTTTTAATATGGAGCTGCATGAGCTGTTTGTATATTTTGGAGATTATATTGATTCATTGGCAAATATTTTGATTCATTGGCAAATTGATTCATTGATTCATTGGCAAATATTTTCTCCCATTTTGAGGGTTGTCTTTTCGTCCTGTTTGTAGTTTCCTTTGCTTTGAAAAAGGTTTTAAGTTTCATTAGGTCCCATTTGTTTATTTTTGTTTTTATTTCCATTACTCTAGGAGGTGGATCAGAATAGATCTTGCTGTGATTTATGTCAAAGAGTGTTCTTCGTATGTTTTCCTCTAAGACTTTTACAGTGTCCAGTCTTACATTTAGATCTAGAATCCATTTTGAGTTTATTTTTATGTGTGGTGTTAGGGAGTGTTCTAATTTCATTCTTTTACATGTAGCTGTCCAGTTTTCCCAGCACCACTTATTGAAGAGACTGTCTTTTCTCCATTGTATATCCTTGCCTCTTTTGTCATAGATTAGTTGACCATTGGTGCATGGGTTTATGCCTGGGCTTTCTATCCTGTTCCATTGATCTATATTTCTGTTTTTGTGCCAGTAACATATTGTCTTGATTACTGTAGCTTTGTAGTATAGTCTGAAGTCAAGGAGTCTGATTCCTCCATCTCTGTTTTTCTTTCTTAAGATTGCTTTGGCTATTCGGAGTCTTTTGTGTCTCCATACAAATTTTAAGATTTTTTTGTTCTAGTTCTGTAAAAAATGCCATTGTTAATTTGATAGGGATTGCACTGAATCTGTAGATTGTTTTGGGTAGTATAGTCATTTTTTACAATATTATTTCATCCAATCCAAGAACATGGTATATCTCTCCATCTGTTTGTATCATCTTTAATTTCTTTCATCAGTGTCTTATATTTTTCTGCATACAGGTCTTTTGTCTCCCAAGGTAGGTTTATTCCTAGGTATCTTATTCTTTATGTTGCAATGGTAAATGGGAGTGTTTCTTTAATTTCTCTTTCAGAATTTTCATCATTACTGTATAGGAATGTGAGAGATCTCTGTGCACTAATTTTGTATCCTGCAGTTTTACCAAATTCATTGATTAGCTCTAGTAGTTTTCTGATGACATATTTAGGATTTTCTTTGTATAATATCATTTCATCTGCAAACAGTGACAGTTTTACCTCTTCTTTTCTAATTTGTATTCCTTTTATTTCTTTTTCTTCTCTGATTGCCATGGCTAGGACTTCCAAAACTCTGTTGAATAATAGTGGCGAGAGTGGACATCTGTGTCTTTTTCTTGATCTTAGAGGAAATGCTTTCAGTTTTTCACCATTGAGAATGTTTGCTGTGGGTTTTTCGTATATGGCCTTTATTATGTTGAGGTAGGTTCCCTCTATGTCCCCTTTCTGGAGAGTTTTTATCATAAATAGGTGTTGAATTTTGTCAAAAGCTTTTTCTGCATCTATTGAGATGATCATATGGTTTTTATTCTTCAATTTGTTAATATGGTGTATCACATTGATTGATTTGCGTATATTGAAGAATCCTTGCATCTCTGGGATAAATCCCACTTGATCATGGTATATGATCCTTTTATTGTGTTGTTGGATTCTGTTTGCTAGTATTTTGTTGAGGATTTTGGCATCTATATTCATCAGTGATATTGGTTTGTAATTTTCTTTTTTTGTAGTATCTTTGTCTGGTTTTGGTATCAGGGTGATAGTGGCCTCATGGAATGAGTTTGGGAGTGTTCCTTCCTCTGCAATTTTTTGGAAGAGTTTGAGAAGAATGGGTGTTAGCTCATCTCTGAATGTTTGATAGAGTTCACCTGTGAAGCCTTCTGGTCCTGGACTTTTGTTTGTTGGAAAATTTTTAATCACAGTCTCAATTTCAGTGTTTGTCATTGGTCTGTTCATATTTTCTATTTCTTCCTGCTTCAGTGTTGGAAGGTTATACGTTTCAAAGAATATGTCCATTTGTTCCAGGTTTCCACCTGGAACAGAATTCCACCATTCTGTCTTCCAGGTCACTTATCCGTTCTTCTGCCTCAGTTACTCTGCTACTGATTCCTTCTAGTGTATTTTTCATTCAGTTATTGTATGGCTCATGTCTGTTTGTTTGTTCTTTAATTCTTCTATGTGTTTTTTCTTTAATTCTTCTAGGTTTTTGTTAAACATTTCTTGCATATTCTTGATCTTTTCTTCTATTCTTTTTCCAAGGTCCTGGATCATCTTCACTATCATTATTCTGATTTCTTTTTCTGGAAGGTTGCCTATCTCCCCTTCATCTAGTTGTTTTTCTGGGGTTTTATCTTGTTCCTTCATCTGTACAAAGTCCTCTGCCTTTTCACTTTGTCTATCTTCTGGGAATGTGGTTTTCCTTCCACAGGTTGCATAAATGTAGTTCTTCTTGTTTCTGCTGTCTTCCCTCTGGTGGATGAGGCTATCTAAGAGGCTTGTGCAAGTTTCCTGATGGGAGGGACTAGTGGTGGGTATAGCTGGGTGTTGCTCTGGTTGGCAGAGCTCAGTAAAACTTTAATCCGCTTGTCTGCTGATGGGTGGGGTTGGATTTCCTCCCTGTTGGTTTTTTGGCCTGAGGTGACCCAACACTGGAGCCTACCCAGCTCTTTGGTGGGGCTAATGGTGGACTCTGAGGGCTCACAGCAAGGAGTACTTCCCAGAACTTCTGCTGCCTGTGTCTTTGTCCCCATGGTGAGCCACAGCCACCCCCACCTCTGCAGGAGACCCTCCCACACTAGCAGGTATGTCTGGTTCAGTCACTATGGGGTCACTGCTCCTCCCCCTGGGTCCCAATGTGCACACTACTTTGTGTGTGTCCTCCAAGAGTGGAGTCTCTGTTACCCCCAGTCCTGTCGAAATCCTAAAATCAAATCTCACTAGCCTTCAAAGTCTGATTCTCTGGGAATTCCTTCCCCCATTGCTGGACACCCAGGTTGGGAAGCCTGACGTGGTGCTCAGAACCTCCACTCCAGTGGGTGGACTTCTGTGGTATAAGTGTTCTCCAGTTTGTGAGTCACCTACCCAGATGTTACGGGATTTTATTTTATTGTGATTGCGCCCCTCCTACCATCTCCCTGTGGCTTCTCCTTTGTCTTTGGATGTGGGGTATCTTTTTTGGTGAGTTCCAGTGTCTTCCTGTCAATGATTGTTCAGCAGTTATTTGTGATTTTGGTGCTCTCACAAGAGGGAGTGAGCACACGTCCTTCTACTCCACCATCCTGAATCAATCTGCCTTAGATGTAAGATTCTTGGTTGATGATATTTTTCTTTCAGCCCTTTGGATCTTTACCCTGTTGCTTTACGGTCTCCATTGTTTCTAATGAGAAGTGAGCTAATTCTTTTATTAGTGTTCTTGTATGTGATGAGTCATTTTTTTCTTGCTGCTTTCAAAATTCTGTCTGTGGCTTTCAACATTTTTACCATGATGTGTCTGTGTGTGGATCTCTTTGTATGCATCCTATTTCGAATTCATGGAATGTGTAGATCAATGTTTTTCATCAAAGATGTGAATTTTTCACCAGCATTTTCTCTAATATTTTTAGCTCTGTTAATTTTTCTTCATTTTTTATTCTCACTGTTTTTTTTAGATTGCATAATCGTCTTCTACTTTAGAGTTAATTGATTCTTCTTCCAGGTCAAACCTACTCTACTCAAACCTACTTTAGTAATATTTCATTTTGGTTATTGAATCATATTTTAAATTAATCTGGTAGTTTCAATAATTTTCATTTGATTTCATTTGATTTCATTTCATTTGATTCTTTTTTATAATTTCTATGCCTTTATTGGTGTTCAGTATTTGATAAGATATTGTCATCTTAGCTTTCCTTACTTTGTTAAACAGTTTCCTTTTGTTATTTGCATATAGTTATAATGTCTGCTTTGAAGTCTGTCCATCAAATACTACAACTGGGTCCTTTCTTGTTGCCTGCTTTTTGTTTGTGTATGTATGTGTCACACTTTCTTGTTTAGCTGCATGTCTGATAATTTTTTTCTGGAAGTTTGATATTTTGGGCCATATATTGTAGCAATTCTGGATGCTGATTCTTCTTACCCCTTTCTGGGGCTTGTTTTGTTGTGTTTGGTTGTTACTTTGTTTAGCGAATTGGTTAGATTATTTTAGCGAAGTCTATTTTCATATCAGCGTGAACCCTCTGATACTTCTCTTCAAAGGGTGCAGCTTTGGGCATGCACACAGTCACCCTGGGAGGACAGTGATTTTAGCAGTGTTCTCTTTGACTGTCACTTTCTCTAAACTCTCTGTTAAATTGTCTGTTTACTTTGATGTCTCCCTCAGATTTTAGGCTCCTCTAATTGCAGGCTGATTGCTCTATTGTTTTCAATAATGCCCTGAAACACAAATGGGATTACATTCAGATACAAATAAATCCAAGTAAAAGTAGTTTTTGAGACTAGTCTTTGAGGGTTGTTCTGACCCCAAGAGGGCTCCTTTCAGTCATCTCTTTCTATGGTTCTCTTTGGTCAGCTAGTTGGCTTGCAGTTTAGCTTTTAGTTTGTCATAAAGCTACCAGTCTCCTCATAATTGCTTACCATGAAAACTCCATTTATTTATTTTCCTTTCTTTTACTTTTTCTCCTCCTTTTCCTCCACCTCCCCCTCCTTCCTTTTCTTGTCCCCCTTCCCCTCCTCCTTTTTCTTTCGCCTTGGCAGCCATACCTGACTTTAAGCCTGGAACTTCCTAGGTGTTAACTCTTAATATGAGTGTCCTTGGAAGCAGGCTTCTCAGCTACTTCCTCTTTCTGTATTCTCCTATCTGCAATCCATTACAAAAATTGTTGGTCTCAGCCACAGATGATCTTCTCCTATCCTTTGGTAAAACTTATAAAGAAGAGAGTGAATGTATTTCAATAATGTCAACTTGCACACACACACACACACACACATACACACACTTTCTCATCATCCTCCAATTGCCTAAATGGAATTTCTTGAGTTGGAAAACCCCTAAGAAGGTTAAGGGGATTTCACTGATGGGATGGATGCTCTAATATAATACTGTGAGTCTTGAGAAAACACCATTTTCATATGGTTGGGTGGAGGAAAGATGCAAAACTTTAAGACATTATTTACTAGATTGATGCAGCAAGATTATGGCATGTATATCTTAGAGTTTTGACTAAAAATGAGGTGTCATTATGACCTTTAGAGTTGGGGAAATAAAAATATAAAAAGCAAATGTAAAGAAGTATGTCTAAGGGTTTATAGCTATTGAAGAGAGCCAAAGAAAATCTATAAAGTGGAGTCTATGTCAGCTATGCTCTATTCCTTGTCCTAGGACTGTTTTTATGTTTATTTTTACTAGTTCATCATGGATAATTTACAGGAAGAATGTAGTCCCAGTATTAATTCAAAATACATCTGTCTTGGGAAGATTCAGAATGATAGGTCACTTAAATGAGAATAAAAGAGCAGATAAAAGTCACATGTGGGAAGTGGTATTTAAATAGTTGATCCCATATCAGCTGGAAACGTAGGGCACTATGCAGAGCGTGAGGCTCGTGGTCACAGTTGCAGAAGGCAATATCTGTGTGTGTGTGTGTGTGTGTGTGTGTGTGTGTGTAGAAGAAGAAGGTATGTGTGTATTAGAGGTAGAGTGAATGTGCAGAGACAATCTGAAAGCATTAGAAAGAAAAACATAAAGTCAAATCTGAAATGGTGTTGAGCAGGGCAGGAATTCTTATCTCTTTCCTGTCCCCCTCCCCCATTACTGAATGTGAAAACTAAACTAAATGAGAATCATCTTCTCCTTAGAACATTGCAAGGAGACTTCATAACTGCACTTCCCTATGGTTCCACCACACAACCCCATTTCCAAAGCTCTATTTTCTGCCTCTCTTCATCCAAGTTCCTTGATTTACTTTAATCTGAGATAAAACAAAGACATCTGGAGAAGCTCCAGTTCTGTTTCTCCTCCTGAGAACTTTGTGGCTCACAGGTCATCACCTTTAGACTTCAGGTGGGATCTCTATCTAGCTATCTTGTCGATGCTTTTGTCAATCCCAAGCGTGTTTAGTGACCAAAAGGGTGCTGTAATGTGACACTTACCAGCTACCAAGATGTCACTTGGATTAGGACATTCCCTATGCTAAACCAGCATAAGCAAAAACTGCTCATCTGCAATGTTAATATCCTCTACCAGTAATTCATGTCTTGTGGCCATTTTACCTTTTACAGGTTTCTAAGTGAGTAGAATAGCCAGATAAATTATCTAAATAATTCATTTCATACTCTGGATTTAAATTGCCTTCTCAAAGGAAAGGTAATATGTTGGGTTATTTGCTTTTCTCCTCAGCTCCATTTTTCAAATAAACTGTAAAATGGCACCACCATGTGGTTGAAATGTGCATTGTTCTCAGAAATCCAACACTGCAACAATCCAGTGAGTCAGACCAGTTGTCATTCATTAATTTACTCAACAAATATTTTCTGAGAGCCTACCTGTGCTGGGCTATGTTATTTGTACTGGGAACACTATAAATAAAACAAATGCAGTCTCTGACTCCTTAAATTTCACATTCACTCTTCACATTTTCTTTGGTTAAACAACCTATATCAAACATTAAAATACAAAAGCACATCTTTTTAGTTGTTTTTATTGGTATAAGAAAGAGTGGACAAAATATTAGTCCTGGCTTTGTCATTGACTAGCTGTGTAAAAATACTCACTTTTTCCCTATGGTACTCAGCGTTTTATGGGTTGTCCCAGATAAATGTTTCCTAACTGATAATATATTAAAACAATGAGGATGATTTGCTAAGGAAAAATAAACAAACTATATATTAACATATTCCAAAGTTTGCCTGCAAGGCTGGGGAATTTATAAATCTCTGAATATTATCTATGGTCTCTTTAGGTCCACCTACACGTAAAGTTAAGGTCTGTTGGATTAGGTGATTTCAGGTGTCCCTTCTAGCTATAAAAATATTTGGTTCTTATGATCAGAAATAATTGATAATAGAACCAATCCTGAGGTAAAGCTGCAATCTCTATTCAAGGATCCTGTCTTCTAAGCCCTCCCAATACATATACTGAATGCCATAGTTGCTTCATTACAGCACTGTTTTGCTTTATTGCAACTTCCTGCCCTTAGGGATAAAGTTCTGTGTGAGTGAAGGGACCACATAATGTATTGTCCAAACCAGGACACTTTTGAGAGTGAAATGGGAGGAAAGTTGCTTCAATAAATATTCACTTCATAAATTTAGTATAAAATTAAATTGGTTGATGCATTAAATGAGCTCAGAATAGTGATTGGCCCATAGTAAGCAGCCTATAAATCTTAGTCCTTAATTAGTAATCATGGGCAACTAGCTGTATCTTTCTACCGGTTTTCCTACCATTACCTCTCTTCAACTTACCTTCCACTCTGCTTCCAAAAGTATTTTTGTAAAGTACAAATATTCTGTTCCTTTCCCTCCTGATAAACCTATTAATAGGTAACACACAAATTCTCTTTAATTTGTACTCTGGCTGTATTTCAAGTTGTTCCTCCCCATCAATCTTCACAACACTCACCTTTAATTCAGCTACAGTTCTTCCAAGCCCAAACCCCACTCTTCTACCTCCATGCCCTAGTAGCCTTCCATGGATATTTTGCCTCCTAAATTTTGCCTATCAAAATCCTTCTCACATTTTAACTCTTAGTTCGGGTTCTTCTAAATAACATAAGACCAAAATTTGTTTTTGCATCTCTATTTTAAACTTATGATAATACGAGCTATTTATTAAATTTACACTAAGTGTCAGGCACTTTTCTAAATAAGCTCTTTAAATGCCATTATCTCTCAGCATGTTGGAGAAAGAAACATAGACATATCTAAATATAATTCAATGCAAAGAGCAGTGAGTAAGGCTTATGACAGAAGTTAGACCTGTGTTTGATGCAGAATACCATGGCAGTTGAACACGTGGGCTCCAGAATACGATGACCTGGGTTATAATTCTGGTTCTATAATTTGCTAGTTATGTGACTTTGGGGATGTATTTCTCTCTCTCTCTCTCTTTTTTTTTTTTTGATCCTCTCTGAAACTACTTGAAACTATTTATAAAGTTAGTCACAGTGACAATTTTCATATATGTGATTATTGCGGCACTTAAATTATGAATATCTGAAACAAAAGATTGAATTTTTATTTTTTTTGCTGTTTCCCACAATGTAATCGCAAATGTACTGCCTACACAAGAGAGGTGATTTTTGACCATGTCATTCAAATATTCAGTATGTCGCCAAAGGCTCACATTGAATATTAATGGAGGGATTTGTGGATGTTTCCTGGGCAGGAACATGGAAGTAGCTGAGAAAAATAACTCTGTCTTCAAAAGGATAGCTTCTAAATTCAGAGGTAGCCAGATTCGGGAGACACAGTTAAGCTGACTTGATTGTTCTAAATTTGTGATTTCTTCAGATAACTTTCTTTCCTGCTTGTGGTGTGTTTAATTGGACAATTGCATCCTTTATTTTTTTTTAAAGGGACAAATTCCTGAGAAGACCAAAACTTGATTTTCAGAGGTAACAGAGTCCTTCACAAACTCATTAAGAAGAGTCAACAAAAAGAACTGCAGCTGGTTGATGAATGGTTTCAAAAACACCCCATGAAAATAGTGTTCTGTGAAATGTCTTTTGTTACTTAGGCTGGAATAGGGCTGGAACATGGCAGGGGAGCTGGGGCAGGAAGGTGTGGGGTGAATATCTTTTCTATGGAGTCTAGATCTTTACATAAATAAAGCCAGGGTTTCATTGTGTGATTTGTTTTCTCTCCTGACTTTCCAAAGGGTTGAGCCTTCCCTGACTCCGTGCACATCTGCAGTTGTCTTAGGAAAACATCCGGGGTTAATCCCCAGTATGTCATGCTGGATGAAAGCTGCATCCTTCCAAGTGGTTTTCCATCCTCCTGTCTCCCCACGTTCCTTTGTATGATGCCAGAGTAAACTTTGTCATACAAACTTTGATCACGTCACACCTCTCCTCAAAAATCCCATTGCCTTTGAATTGGGTTAAAACTATTCAGCCTGGCAGTTGAGGATTTTCTCAGTAAGACCAGTCCCTCTTTCCCAGTGGTGTTTCCCCCACTTTCCCTCTCAGTACTTTACGTCCTAGTCAGCTTTTATTTCACTCTCTGATCACACCTACACATTTTTTTCCTCCTCTATTCTTAGGTCTTCATTGATGCCACTTCTCTTATCTGAAATGTACTTGGTGCTATCTATTTCCTAGCTTTTCCTATGCAGGGTGGAACAGCTTTAATAATAAAAAAAGGTAATATCCAGTATCAAGTTGAACTGTGTGAATCACCACATTAGAAATAAGAATTCAAATACTGGAAATTTATTGAGGTTCAGCATATTAATTTATAGAATATAGGTATCTTCACAAATATTACCTCATTTGCTCTTCACAATGACCTGTGAAATGGATGGAACTGAAGCTCAGCAGTGTTCATTGATTTGTTCAGTATCATTTGGGTGGTAAAGAAACGGAGCTAAAATTTGAAATCAGCTCTCCTGAGACCATATATTCCAATTTCAAAAACTATACTCTTTTCACAATGGAACACTGTCATCTCTTCCAGGAGGACTTTTTCAATTTTTTTAAGTTGTATAATCCCTCCTTATGTTTCTTTTTGATATATAAGGCCTACATAAACTAAAAATTGAAAATCTAAAAAAAAAAAAGCCTACATAAAACCCTTATAATGTTTAAATAAAGAAATGCAGCTAAGTATTAATAAGTAATACTGATTAAGTGTATCTTTATTTTCAAATTTTAATTTAGCCTAAATAAATCCTCTGAGTCCAACACAATGCAGTGTATTATACATAAAGAAATACTATACGCTCTTCTAAGAAAATTCAATTAAGCTAAAAAATTGGGTAGCATATTTAGATCATGAAAATAAATTAAAAAGGCACTAGCAGGAAGCATCTCCATCTCTGCTCTCTAGGATTCAGACTTTCCGGTGGTGACTCTCGGAGCAAATTGAGCAAGTTACACATTTTCCCTTTGCCCTAGGAGCAGCAGTCCACAACACCAATGGAAACTCACTGAAAAGTAAACATGATGAATATATTTTTCAGTTCTCAGAATTATAGAAGACTTTTACTGAAAGAGAAGATGCTCTTGTCTACTTATTTAAATGGTTCTTGCCTTCTTGAAGGAACCTAAAACAGGTTCACAGATTTCTAAATTTCCTGCGATTGATTTTCATAATTGTAAATAGCTTTATTGAGGTATAATTTACTTAGAATGAATTTCGATAAATATTCACAGTGATGTAATGCCACCAAAACCTTCGTACAGAATCGATCATCCCAAAAGTTCCCTGGTCTTTTTCAACCAATACCTTTCCTTCATATCTGCCTTATGGCAACCACTGATCTATTTTCAGCCACTAAAGTTTTTAGTGTTCTGGAATTTCATATAAATGAAATCATATGGTATGTAGCATTTTGTATTTGGGTTCTTTCATTTAGCATCTTTTTTCTAACTTTATTGTAGGATTGTTTAGATTTACTAAGACGGCAAAAATTGTACAAAGTCCCCATATATACTATACACCACTTCTCTGACTATTAATATCTTATATTAGTATGTACATTTGTTAAAGTTAATGAACCAATTGATATACTTGTATTAACTAAAGATAATATTCAGATTTTCTTCACTTTTACTCTTGTCCTTTTTCTGTTCCAAGACCCCATCCAGACACCAATTATGTGTGGTAGTCACATCTCCTTAG
Source organism: Phocoena phocoena (assembly GCF_963924675.1). Taxonomy (NCBI): domain Eukaryota; kingdom Metazoa; phylum Chordata; class Mammalia; order Artiodactyla; family Phocoenidae; genus Phocoena; species Phocoena phocoena. The sequence continues at coordinate 69,073,947 of NC_089222.1, forward strand.
GTTTCAATTTGCTGTGAAAATTGTCAGAATTTCCTCATTTTTTAAATTGAAGTATAGTTTATTTACCATATTATGTTAGTTTCAGGTGTACAACATATTGACTCACTATTTTTATGGATTATACTCCATTTAAAGTTATTATAAAATATTGACTGTGTTATAAAATATACCTTGTAGATTATTATATACATGGTAGTTTGTACCTCTTAATCCCCTACACCTATCTTGCCCCTCCCCACCTCTTTCTCTCCACTGCTAAACACTAGTTTATTCTCTATATCTGTGAGTCTGTTTCTGTTGTGTTATATTCATTGCTTGTTTTATTTTTTGGATTTCACATGTAGGTGGTAACATACAGTATTTGTCTTTCTCTGTCTGACTTATTTCACTAAGCATAATACACTCCTGGTCCATCCATGTTGTGGCAAATGGAAAAATTTTATTCTTTTCCATGGCTGTGTAATATTACAATGTGTGTGTGTGTGTGTGTGTGTGTGTGTGTGTGTATCACTTCTTCTTTATCCATTCATCTGTTGATAGACACTTAGATTGCTTCTATATCTTGGTTATTGTAAATAATGCTGCTATGTACATTGGGGTGTATGTATCTTTTTGAGTTCGTGTTTTCATTTTCTTCAGATATATATCCAGGGTTAGAATTGCTGGATCATATGGTAGTTCAATTTTTGGTTATGTGAGGAACCCCCATACTGTTTTCCATAGTGGCTGCATCAATTTCCATTCACATCACGGATGTACAGTTATTACCTTTCCTCCACATCCTCACCAACATTTGTTATTTGTAGCCTTTAAATGCCAGCTATTCTCACAGGTGTAAGTTTTCCTAGGGAAGATCCAAGGGTTTTAATCTAAGAGTAATTTAGCATCCATTTCCAAGTGCAAGTTCTTTCCAGTCAATTTGGGGGAGCAAGATTATTCCCAGCCCATTATGGAATCTTGCTATTGTTCTGTTTTCCCCTTCAGGTTGTTTTCTCCTAGCCTCTGGTTGTGTCCTCTGACGTGTGTACAGATAATACTCAGCTGAAGACCCAAGAGGACCTCTCTGAATATCTCATGTGACTTCCATCTGTGCAACTGCTCTCTTTTCTAGTATCCTGCCCCCAAACTCTAACCACTTTGATCTTTCTGAACTTTGATGTCTGTTTAAATGACTAAATTCTGTCCTTAATTCAGTAAGAATATCAAGTTCTGTTTGGTTTCTTTATCCTGACTGTCACCTAGACACATATTCTAGACATAAGCTGGTGAAATTTTACAGTTTACCTTGCTTCCCTTCTCTCAGAGATCACAGCTCTGCACGGTTTCATGTATTTTGTTCAATTGTCAAGTTATTTAAATATAAAGATACATCTCCTCTCTGTTACTCCATCTTAGCTCAAATGAAAGTTTACATTAATATTGTGCGAGCTTTTTAAAGAATATTAAGTAGTTTTAATATTGTTGTATTAATGGATTTTTCCCACGTAGTATATTAATTCACATGGTTTGCTTCACACTCTGCTTACATTTTTGCTAATTTTATAAGGATGTGCTATCAGTCCCTGTATTAAATCTTAGGAGTTTTTTGGTTTAATTTTATGTGTTTTGCTTTAAACATGGAACAACACAACATAGGATATGAAGTCTAGAGGTTGTAGACCTTTCTGCTCTACGTCACCTGAGTTTGAGTAACACTCAATTCCTCTTCTGGCCAATTTGCAGGATGGGAATATACAATAAATTTAACTGGTGAAATGGAAAAAGAAGAGGTAAAGTTTAGGAGATTAGAGATGTAGGTAAAAACAAATATACCATGAGCTCATGAAAAAGAGAGCACTAATTCTGTATTCTTCACATTGCCTAGTACACGTCTTGTGTATAACAGTCAAATTGAATTGAAAATATGGAAAAAATAATTTATGATCTTATGAGAATTGGAGTAAGTGCTCCATGTAGCCTTTTTTTTTTTTATTCTTTTTTTAAAACATCTTTATTGGGGTATAGTTGCTTTACAATAGTGTGTTAGTTTCTGCTTTATAACAAAGTGAATCAGTTATACATATACATATGTACCCATATCTCTCACCTCTTGCATCTCCCTCCCTCCCACCCTCCCTATCCCACCCCTCTAGGTGGTCACAAAGCACCAAGCTGATCTCCCTGTGCTATGCGGCTTCTTCCCAGTAGCTATCTATTTAACGTTTGGTACTGTATATATGTCCATGCCACTCTCTCACTTTGTCACAGCTTACCCTTCCCCCTCCCCCTATCCTCAAGTTCATTCTCTAGTAGGTCTGCGTCTTTATTCCCGACATACCCCTATGTTCTTCATGACCATTTTTTTCTTAGATTCTTTATATATGTGTTAGCATACGGTATTCTTTTTTTCTCTTTCTGACTTACTTCACTCTGTATGACAGACTCTAGGCCCATCCACCTCACTACAAATAACTCAGTTTCGTTTCTCTTTATGTCTGAGTAATATTGCATTGTATATATGTGCCACATCTTCTTTATCCATTCATCTGTTGACAAACATTTAGGTTGCTTCCATGTCTGGGCTATTGTAAATAGAGATGCAATGAACATGTTGGTGCACGACTCTTTTTGAATTATGATTTTCTCAGGGTATATGTCCAGTAGTGGGATTGCTGGGTTGTATGGTAGTTCTATTTTTAGCTTTTTAAGGAACCTCCATACTGTTCCCCATAGTGGCTGTATCAATTTACATTCCCACCAACAGTGCAAGAGGATTCCCTTTTCTCTACACCCTCTCCAGCATTTATTTGTAGATTTTTTGATGATGGCCATTCTGACCAGTATGAGATGAGATATTGTAGTTTTGATTTCCATTTCTCTAATGATTAATGATGTTCAGCATTCTTTCATGTGTCTGTAGGCAATCTGTATATCATTTTGGGGGAAATGTCTATTTAGGTTTTCTGCCGATTTTGGTATTGGGTTGTTTGTTTTTTCAATATTGAGCTGCATGAGCTGCTTGTAAATTTTGGAGATTAATACTTTGTCAGTTACTTCATTTGCAAATATTTGCTCCCATTCTGAGGGTTGTCTTTTGGTCTTGTTTATGGCTTTCTTTGCTGTGCAAAAGCTTTTAAGTTTCATTAGGTCCCATTTGTTTATTTTTGTTTTTTATTTACATTTCTCTAGGAGGTGGGTCAAAAAGCATCTTGCTGTGATTTATGTCATAGAATGTTCTGACTATGTTTTCCTCTAAGAGTTTGATGGTGTCTGGCCTTACATTTAGGACTTTAATCCATTTTGAGTTTACTTTTGTGTATGGTGTTAGGGAGTGTTCTAATTTCATTCTTTTACATGTATCTGTCCAGGTTTCCCAGCACCACTTATTGAAGAGGCTGTCTTTTCTCCATTGTATATTCTTGCCTCCTTTATCAAAAATAAAGTTACCATATATGTGTGGGTTTATCTCTGGGCTTTCTATCCTGTTCCATTGATCTATATTTCTGTTTTTGTGCCAGTACCAGATTGTCTTGATTACTGTAGCTTTGCAGTATAGTCTGAAGTCAGGGAGCCTGATTCCCCCAGCACCATTTTTCTTTCTCAAGATTGCTTTGGCTATTCAGGGTCTTTTGTGTTTCCATACAAATTGTTAAATTTTTTGTTCTAGTTCTGTGAAAAATGCCACTGGTAGTTTGATAGGGATTGCATTGAATCTGTAAATTGCTTTGGATAGTATAGTCATTTTCACAATGTTGATCCTTCCAATCCAAGAACATGGTATATCTCTCCATTTATTTATACCATCTTTAATTTATTTCATCAGTGTCTTATAATTTTCTGCATACAGGTCTTTTGTCTCCTTAGGTAGGTTTATTCCTAGATATTTTATTCTTTTTGTTGCAATGGTAAATGCGAGTGTTTTCTTAATTTCACTTTCAGAATTTTCATTATTAGTGTATAGGAATGCAAGAGATTCCTGTGCATTAATTTTGCATCCTGCTACTTTACCAAATTCATTGATTAGCTCTAGTAGTTTTCTGGTAGCATCATTAGGACTCTCAATGCATAGTATCATGTCATCTGCAAACAGTGACAGCTTTACTTCTTCTTTTCCAATTTGGATTCTTTTTATTTCTTTTTCTTCTCTTATTGCTGTGGTTAAAACTTCCAAAACTATGTTGAATAATAGTGGTGAGAGTGGACAACCTTGTCTTATTCCTGATCTTAGTGGAAATGCTTTCAGTTTTTCACCATTGAGGACAAGGTTGACTGTGGGTTTGTCACATGTGGCCTTTATTATATTGAGGAAAGTTCCCTCTATGCCAAGTTTCTGGAGGGTTTTTATCATAAATGGGTGTTGAATTTTGCAGAAATCTTTCTCTCCATCTATTGAGATGATCGTATGGATTTTCTCCTTCAATTTATTAACATGGTGTATCACATTGATTGATTTGCGTATATTGAAGAATCCTTGCATTCCTGAGATAAACCCCACTTGATCATAGTGTGTGATCCTTTTAATGTGCTGTTGGATTCTGTTTGCTAGTATTCTGTTGAGGATTTCTGCATCTATGTTCATCAGTGATATTGGCCTGTAGTTTTCTTTCTTTGTGACATCTTTGTCTGGTTCTGGTTTCAGAGTGATGGTGGTCTCGTAGAATGAGTTTGGGAGTATTTCTTCCTCTGCTATATTTTGGAAGAGTTTGAGAAGGATAGGTGTTAGCTCTTCTCTAAATGTGTTAGCTCTTCTCTAAATATTTGATAGAATTCGCCTGTGAAGCCACCTGGTCCTGGGCTTTTGTTTCCTGGAAGATGTTTAGTCACAGTTTCAATTTCAGTGCTTGTGATTGGTCTGTTCATATTTTCTATTTCTTCCTGGTTCAGTCTCGGAAGGTTGTGCATTTCTAAGAATTTGTCCATAAATTCCAGGTTGTCCATTTTATTGGCATATAGTTGCTTGTAGTAACCTCTCATGATCCTTTGTATTTCTGTGGTGTCAGTTGTTACTTCTCCTTTTTCATTTCTAATTCTATTGATTTGAGTCTTCTCCCTTTCTTTCTTGATGAGTCTGGCTAATAGTTTATCAATTTTGTTTATCTTCTCAAAGAACCAGGGTTTAGTTTTATTGATCTTTGCTATCGTTTCCTTCATTTCTTTTTCATTTATTTCTGATCTGATCTTTATGATTTCTTTCCTTCTGCTAACTTTGGGGTTTTTTTGTTCTTCTTTCTCATTGCTTTAGGTGTAAAGTTAGGTTGTTTATTTGAGATGTTTCCTGTTTTTCAAGGTAGGATTGTATTGCTATAAACTTCCCTCTTAGAACTGCTTTTGCTGCATTCCATATGTTTTGGGCCATTGTGTTTTCATTGCCATTTGTTTCTAGGTAGTTTTTGATTTCCTCTTTGATTTCTTCAGTGATCTCTTGGTTATTAAGTAGTGTGTTGTTTAGCCTACATGTGTTTGTATTTCTTACAGACTTTTTCCTGTAATTGATACCTAATCTTATAATGTTGTAGTCGGAAAAGATACTTCATATGATTTCAAATTTCTTAAATTTCCCAAGGCTTGATTTGTGACCCAAGATATGATCGATCCTGGAGAATGTTCCATGAGCACTTGAGAAGAATGTGTATTTTATTGTTTTTGGATGGAATATCCTATAAATATCAATTAAGTCCATCTTATTTAATCTATCATTTAAAGCTTGTGTTTCCTTATTTATTTTCATTTTAGATGATCTGTCCGTTCGTGAAAGTGGGGTGTTAAAGTCCCTTACTATTATTGTGTTACTATCACTTTCCCCTTTTATGGCTGTTAGTATTTGCCTTATGTACTGAGGTGCTCCTATGTTGGGTGCATAAATATTTACAATTGTTATATCTTCTTCTTTGATTGATCCCTGGATCATTATGTAGTGTCCTTCTTTGTCTCTTGTAATAGTCTTTGCTTTAAAGTCTATTTTGTCTGATATGGGAATTGCTACTCCAGCTTTCTTTTGATTTCCATTTGCATGGAATATCTTTTTCCATCCCCTCACTTTCAGTCTGTATGTGTCCCTAGGTCTGAAGTAGGTCTCCTGTAGACAGCATATATATGGGTCTTGTTGTTGTACCCATTCAGCCAATCTATGTCTTTTGGTTGGAGCATTTAATCCATTTACCTTTTAGGTAATTATGGATATGTATGTTCCTATTACCATTTTCTTAATTGTTTTGGGTTTCTTATTGTAGGTCTTTTCCTTCTCTTGTGTTTCCTGCCTAGAGAAGTTCCTTTAGCATTTGTTGTAAAGCTGGTTTGGTAATGCTGAATTCTGTTAGCTTTTGCGTAATGGTTTTAATTTCTCCATCAAATCTGAATGAAATCATTGCTGGGTATAGTAATCTTGGTTGTAGGTTTTTCTCTTTCATCACTTTAAATATGTCCTGCCACTCCCTTCTGGCTTGCAGTGTTTCTGCTAAAAGATCAGCTGTTAACCTTATGGGGATTCCCTTATGTGTTACTTGTTGCTTTTCCCTTGCTGCTTTTACTATTTTTTCTTTGTATTTAATTTTTAATAATTTCATTAATATGTGTCTTGGCGTGTTTCTCCTTGGATTTATCCTGTACGGAAGTCTCTGTGCTTCCGGGACTTGATTAACTAATTCCTTTCCCATATTAGGGAAGTTTTGAACTATAATTTCTTCAAATATTTCCTCAGTCCCTTTCTTTTTCTCTTCTTCTTCAGGGACCCCTATAATTCGAATGTTGGTGTGTTTAATGTTGTCTCTGAGACTGCCCTCAATTCTTTTCATTCTTTTTTTCTTTATTCTGCTCTGCAGTAGTTATTTCCACTATTTTATCTTTCAGGTCACTTATCCATTCTTCTGCTTCAGTTATTCTGCTATTGATCCCTTCTAGAGAATTTTTAATTTCATTTATTGTGTTGTTCATCACTGTTTGTTTGCTCTTTAGTTCCTCTAAGTCTTGTTAAATGTTTCTTGTATTTTCTCCATTCTATTTCCAAGATTTGAGATCATCTTCACTAACATTATTCTGAATTGTTTTTCAGGTAGACTGCCTATTTCCTCTTCATTTGTTAGGTCTGGTGGGCTTTTGCCTTGCTCTTTCATCTGCTGTGTGTTTCTCTGTCTTCTCATTTTGCTTAACTTACTCTGTTTGGGGTCTCCTGTTCGCAGGCTGCAGGTTTGCAGTTCCCGTTGTTTCTGGTGTCTGTCCCCAGTGGCTAAGGTTGGTTCAGTGGGTTCTGTAGGTTTCCTGGTGGAGAGGACTAGTGCCTGTGTTCTGGTGGATGAGGTTGTATCTTGTCTTTCTGGTGGGCAGGTCCACGTCTGGTGGTGTGTTTTGGGGTGTCTGTGGACTTATTATGATTTTAGGCAGCCTCTCTGCTAATGGATGGGGTGTGTTCCTGTTTTGTTAGTTGTTTGGCACAGGGTGTCCAGCACTGTAGCTTGCTGGTCGTTGAGTGGAGCTGGGTCTTGGTGTTGAGATGGAGATCTCTGGGAGATTTTCACCATTTGATATTATGTGGAGCTGGGAGGTCTCTTGTGGACCAGTGTCCTGAACTTGGCTCTCCCACCTCAGTGGCACAGCCCTGACACCTGGCTGGAGCACCAAGAGCCTGTCATCCACACGGCTCAGAATAAAAGGGAGAAAAAGTAGAAAGAAAGAAAGAAGAAGATAAAATAAAATAAAGTAAGATAAAATAAAATAAAGTTATTAAAATAAAAAATAATTATGAAGAAAAAAAATTTTAAGTAAAAAAAAAAAAAAAATGGACAGACAGAACCCTAGGACAAATGGTAAAAGTAAAGCTATACAGATAAAATCACACACAGAAGCATACACATACACACTCACAAAAAGAGAAAAAGGGGGAAAAATTATATATATATATATATATATATATATATATATATATATATATATATATATATATATATCATTGCTCCCAAAGTCCACCTCCTCAATTTGGGATGATTCGTTGTCTATTCAGGTATTCCACAGATGCAGGGTACATCAAGTTGATTTTGGAGATTTAATCCTCTGCTCCTGAGGCTGGGAGAAATTTCCCTTTCTCTTGTTTGTTGGCACAGCTCCCGGGGTTCAGCTTTGGATTTGGCCCCACCTCTGCATGTAGGTTGCCTGAGGGCATCTGTTCTTCGGTCAGACAGGATGGGGTTAAAAGTGCCGCTGATTCGGGGGCTCCAGCTCACTCAGGCCAGGGGAAGGGAGGGGTGTGGATGCGGGGCGAGCCTGCGGCCGCAGAGGCCAGCATGACGTTGCAGCAGCCTGAGGCGCGCCATGCGTTCTCCTGGGGAAGCTGTCCCTGGATCACGGGACCCTGGCAGTGGCGGGCTGCACAGGCTCCCGGGAGGGGAGGTGTGGATAGTGACCTGTGCTCACACACAGGCTTCTTGGTGGCGGCAGCAGCAGTCTTAGCATCTCATGCCCGTTTCTGGGGTCCGCACCGATAGCCGCGGCTCACGCCCGTGTCTGCAGCTCCTTTAAGGGGTGCTCTGAATTCCCTCTCCTTGCGCACCAGGAAACAAAGAGGCAAGGAAAAGTCTCTTGCCTCTTCGGCAGCTCCTGACTTTTTCCCGGATTCCCTCCCGGCTAGTTGTGGTGCACTAGCCCCATTCATGCTGTGTCCACACCGCCAGCCCTAGTCCTCTCCCTGCGCTCCGAATGAAGCCCGAGCCTCAGCTCCCAACCCCGCCCACCCCGGCGGATGAGCAGACAAGCCTCTCAGGCTAGTGAGTGCTGGTCGGCGCCAATCCTCTGTGCGGGAATCTCTCCGCTTTGCCCTCCGCACCCCTGTTGCTGCGCTCTCCTCTGGGGCACCGAAGCTTCCCCCTCCGCCACCCGCAGTCTCTGCCCATGAAGGGGTTTCCTAGTGTGTGGAAACCTTTCCTGCTTCACAGCTCCCTCCCCAAGGTGCAGGTCCCATCCCTATCCTTTTGTCTCTGTTTATTCTTTTTTTCTTTTGCCCTACCCAGGTATGTGGGGACTTTCTTGCCTTTTGGGAGGTCTGAGGTCTTCTACCAGTGTTCAGTGGGTGTTCTGTAGGAGTTGTTCCACGTGTAGATGTATTTCTGATGTATCTGTGGGGAGGAAGGTGATCTCTACCTCTTACTCTTCTGCCATCTTGAAGCTCCTCCTCCTGTACCCTTGGTTTTAATAAATGCTTTGAAATTTGGGGATGATAACAGTGTATTGTTAGAAATGAAAAAGGCTTAATCACAGTTACAATATGCTTTGAAAAGCTGTACTTATATTTGATCTGAAGTGTATATTGGAGGAGGTCATCAACAGGACATGACCTCTGATTGACCTGAGAGCTGGACCCAGGCAATTTGAAGCTTCTCACCTATTCCCCCCCTTGGGATGTACATTCGACCCAGTGTTCCCATAATGGGAGCAGTTTTCAAAGACACAGCCTTGAGAGAGCAATGTGTTCTTGAGACCATCTGGACTGTGTATGTGACTGAACCCAGTTACGGCCTCTCTATAAAAACTTTTAAGATTCTGTCAGGCTGATGCAGAGACCTGCTTGTTTTGCATCGCCCAAGACAAGTCGCATACGTTAGTGCCATTGTTTATTAAACCTGTTACCTACCAATTTGGAGTAATCTCCTTCTTTCTTCATCTTTCCTTGTCTTCCACATTTGGGCTGGGTGGGCGGAGAGGCGCATAGTTTCAGATTTCATGTGGGGACTCCTGAATTTTTGAACCAACAGTGTGTACTTTGAGAAATTCTAATTATGAAACTTAAATTCCTTCAAATTCATGGCTTAAGGAAAATTTGTGGCTTAACAGAAGCATAAAAGGTGTAGCACTTTAGGAATATAGATAATAGATACACATATACATATATATCTTAGTTTACATGCTTCAAAGTATTAATTAATAAATAGTAAATATCAAGGGCAAATCTCTGAGATTTCCCCTATTTATGAGACACTTGATCTTTTCTTTTGTGGTTTATGATTTGCACAAGAATGAGTATGGTTATGTGCTTATTTTCCCCCTTTTATTATACTTTATTCCTCTACTTTAAACTTTTCAAATATACAAAACTTTTATAATCTCACAGCGAAGGATATTTCCTCTATTTATAGCAGTTACAGTTATCACAAAGGAACAAAATATGTCTTGCCTTGCAAATATGCATGACAAATTTCCTAAAGTGTTAATATCATGTTCTTTGAGTAAGAGATTCATTCTTGCTTTTAGTTAATATTTTTATCATCAGAAGGCACTCATCCCTCTGCCAAGACAAAACAAAATGGCATGGAACAAATTCAAGGCAAATAACCTTTCCTGAAACATCAATATTTCTGATGAAAGAGATGAATAAAATATAGGGGTAGATATGGATGTAAAATAAGAACATAAAAAACTGTCCTTTATTTCTGCTTCTCCAGGTCTACTTCTCAAGCTGTAAAGCTATCCTTTTTAAAGTTTAACTAATGCTTTCAAACCACAAATTCAACAGCTTACTTCCTTTATAAAAGGAATCTTAAATATAGGAAGAACAACTGTGATCATAAACATTTCAAATATTATTTTCTCTTCCATTTATTCACTTGTTAGTTTTTTGTTTGGTACTTATTATTTGCAGGCATATGCTAGGTTCCTGCAATACAATATTCTATAAAAGCAATGTAGAATCTCCTTTGAGCTTCTGTTCTCTAGTAGCTTTTTTTTAAAATAAATTTATTTCTTTTTTATTTTATTTTTGGCTGCATTGGGTCTTCGTTGCTGCGCGTGGGCTTCCTGTAGTTGCAGCGAGCAGGGGCTACTCTTCATTGCGGTGCATGAGCTTCTCATTGTGGTGGCTTCTCTTGTTGCAGAGCACGGGCTCTAGGTGCGTGGGCTTCAGTAGTTGTGGCATGCGGGCTCAGTAGTTGTGGCTTGAGGGCTCTAGAGCACAAGCTCTGTAGTTGTGGCACATGGGCTTCATTGCTCCATGGCATGTGGGATCTTCCCAGACCAGGGCTTGAACCCATGTCTCCTGAACTGGCAGGCAGATTCGTAACCACTGCACCACCAGGGAAGCCCTCTAGTAGCTTTTAAATCTTCATGAGTCACAAATCTTTGACCCATGCGTTTTGATGCCCCTTAAAATGTCTAGCATTACACTCTGAATTTATCTATTTATTTCTTTATCTTTTTTTGAAAAAAAACTTCCTCCTTTCAGAGGAGATTGCATCTTCCCAAGACTGAGAACGTGTGTACTTTGCTTGCTTTTGCAAACCCAATACCCAGAACAGAGCCAAGAACAATCCAGGCATATACTGGACACTCAATAAATGCTTCTTAAATAAATAGATGAATAAATGGAATTCTCATAAAAATTCTTATCATATGTGTGCCTAATCTATTCCAGTGTTTTCTTTTACAGATGAGGAAGTTGAAATCAAGACAAATAAATGATTTGTCAAAGGCCATACAGTTGGTTAGTTGCTTTGAAGTAAAACCTATGGCCCTATTCCTAGTAATAAACACTTACCACTAGGCTAATAACTTCTGTTTATCTTAGATATGTGCCTAGTCTAGAGAGAAGAACAAGTAACACCTACTAAGAAACTGAGCTACTTCTGCCAGCTATAAATAGATGAATAAAGCATGCTAACTTTCTATGTGACTATGGATCAGTCACTTTCCCTCTCCAGACAAAGGTATCTTTATCTCTAAAATAATGATTGGGATAAATTATCTGGAAAGTCCCTTCTGGTTTCAATATTCTATGAATCTTTGATTTCTTTTATTCAATTTATATCTTTGGAAACAGCTATGAAAGCTATAAAGAACCTTAAAGACAATCTTGTCTAACATGACAACAATCTATCTAACGCTATACTCCTTGTCTAACACTAGAAAGAAAATGACTTCCACGTGGTCAGTGGAAGGACTCTGGTGTGAACCTCATTCTTCTACCAATCAGTCAAAGTTATCTTCCTTCATACTACAGTATCAACCCAGTAATCACCTTGGTGAGTTTTAGAGATTATATTTTGTTAACCATAATTTAAACTGATTTAACACTCCCTTTAAGGAAAATTATTCTACTAGGTTACCCTATTTTTAAAGTGAAACATAGATAATTGATTTTTTGGACACTGTACAAGGAAAGAAAAAGTCCCATCCAACTGCAGCTATTTATGAACTTTTAATCAAATTGAAGCCTTTGGTATTGAAAGTTGTTTTCTTTTGAAAAAAAAAACAAATTAGGTGACACAGTGAGGAGTCAATGGACCTGAGTTCTAATCACTGAACTCTGTGAGTTACTAGTTATTTGACCTTAGGTTTTGTTTATTTGTGTCCTCTCTAATAAAAAATTAAAAAAAAAACAACAACTATCATCTTATCAGCCTTACAATGTAGTTTTAAAAGTACATGAAGCAGTGAATGGGAAAGCAGTTTGTAAACTCTAAAGTCTTTTACAAATTTCTTAGGAATGAAGTTATTATTTTGAAATAAAACCAAAGTCTTAGAATCATTAGATACTCAAATGTATAATATAATACACCACTATAAGCGTAAATTTATTGTGAACAGTCTGCAACATGGGTTAGATTTTCTTGAGTGTGTGAATGTAAACTTTAAGAAAAATACTTGTGGCAAAAAAAAAATCCTTTTTTGTCATCTGTTATTTTATAAATGCAAAATATGGAAAACATAAAAATATCCTTTAATCCCAATCAAGTGAGTAATTTTTAGTGTCTTATTAGATTTTCATACTATACACTTAATGGAAATATATTATGTTTATAAATTTTCACTTTAGTCCATATGTATTGAGTAATTACTACATACAAGCAATTAATATATCACTTCAGTGTGATCCCATTACAACTAGTGCCTCTATAAAGCATGTAATTCATTCTGCCTTGAATTGGAGTTATAAATCTATCTCCCTCTACCTCCCTCATTATATATTCATGAGCTTTAAAGAGAATATTCACATATTTTTCTTAATTAGCCTGCTTAAATTAGCATTTAAGAAAATTTAGAGATAATTTAAGCCAGATATTTCTTTTATAATTTAAGAAACTGTAAAAATTGAAAGGTCAATTGTGGCAGAAACTGCCTACAAAGAAGCAATTCTACCTTTCAGAACTCTGGTTTATTTATTTTTTTGTTTACATTTATCAAATAACAATATGCTCAGGAAAGATGAACCCTCTACTGCCCCAGGGGTCTAAACCAATCATTGTAATCCCATTTCCTTTGCCAGTGATTAATTTAGACACATGCAGAAGACATGGTCTTGGTCAATGATTTACACAAGAAAGCCTGTTGGAATGTTCTGGAAAATAATTTTCTCCCAGTAATAAGAGATGAGGAGATAAGGAAGGTAAAACTGTTCTCCTTCCTCCTCCCTCTCTCCCTTTCTCCTCTACCTTGTATCATTGTGTTACTGAATTAACAAACAGCTTATTCTCCAAAATTATTGTTCTATAAATTTATAAATTCCTATGGTTTATGCCAATTGCATTTTTTGTTACTCATACCCAAAAGTATACTAACTGAAAATAGAATTTAGATGATAAAGCAGAAGTGTATTGTTGCATAAGGTATAGACACACTATGGTGGATGCGGTATTTTTGTTTTGAAAAAACAAAGTATGTTAAATTTGTACAGTTAAAGCAGATGTCTAAAGTAGGGGTTTTTTTGCCACCCAAAATCATATCTCCTTTCCTATGTCTGGGAAACCTTCCCTCTCATAAAGCAGAAACTTCTCCTGCTGTGGAAGCCAAAAAAATCCCAAATACAGATTTCCTCAGGCTTCCTTATTAAAGAGATTAAAGTATGAGCACAGGACCTCATGTATTGATCCAAGTCTGTACTCTGAAACTAATTCTATGAAAAAGATGAGGAATCCATTCTTGCAAGGAAGGTGTCCTAGTGGAAATAAATTGAGTACTGATGGTGTCAGAATCTGTGCTTTCTCACAGTATATTCGTGAGAATCATTCTGTGACATGACTTCAGGCTTGTTTTTGTCTCATAGTCTCTAAAACTAGATTTCCAGTTTTCTTGGAGCTATCAAATATCATTTTGTCATTTCCTTTTTCAGCTTAAGTTAGTCGTATTAAATCTCTGCTGCTTGCAAGACAAAAGAGCCTTGCCTGATGTATTTGAATGAACTTCTGAGAGCGTCACAGGAAATTATTCACAGAACTCAGATACTCAGATGAGAACCTGGCTCCTGCTTTAGTTTAACTGAACCCAGGGATTAAATGTTGAGATTGTGCCTTTTTTTAAAGAACAGATTCTGTAGAAGGAAGGCAAGTCAGGCCCACCAGTACCAGTAGAGCAAGGTAATAAGGTAAGCATGTCAAAAGAGAGTATGGAGTATGGCACACTTTCATGCTGAAGTTTTGAGTGAGAAATCACATCCCAAAGGAGATTAGGGGTGGTTTCCATACAGAACTAAATTTTACTTTGAAAAGCTTTTCAAATGTCTAATTGCATAGGTTTTAATAAGAATGAAATAACCATTGTAAAGAGACAAATTAAATTTAGGCAAAGGTTGACTTTCAGTGGCTGGATTAGGATATCTCAGCATTCTCGAAAACATAAAATAATTATCTTAAATTTATGATTTTTGTCTCTTTTAAATTCTCCCCAATCTCCATCCCTTGTAATTCCTTGAATACAAGGAGCTTGAACTGTGAAAGTATTTGTTAAAATGAACCATCACAGCATGAAAAAGATATAGTGACTATTAAACTCAGAACTGTGTTCCATTTAGTATTTTAAAACATATACATCATAAGCACTTTGATGTATCTGTTTCAAAACATTGTGATGCCCAGGAAACTATGCAATCCCCCATTGAAAGAGAAGCCATAAACTGGAATATCACAGTAAAGAATAATTTTACATTTTAAAATGAACCCTGCCATAGATTGAGAGTTTAGGATCATAAAACCTCAGAGTTGGAAAGGAACTTAAAAGTCCTCTGGTCTGTTGGTTCCTATGACTTTCTCCACATCAAAAGGACTTTGGGAGCTTAAAACATTTTAGGCTTCACCCTATATTGATGCAGCCAGATTTAGGAACTACTAATCCATCTAGATCCAACTGCACAACCTTCAGACGCATAGTAGGTTAAAAATAACAGCAGCAAATATTAATTGATGGTCTAAAAGTATATAAGAAAGATCATTTGGGGTAAGTTCCTGTTTACTATTTTGATAAGTTCATAAGAAGTAACATAAAAGAAGAAAGAAAGGAAGACAGTAGTAAAACATCTGGAAAGTTAGAAGGATATGGAACATTCAAGTGTTCTTTTGTTTTTAAGAAAATAGTAAGGGCAGCCAACTCTAATGCAGTTTAATCTTTCCTGCATGCACAATACATTTCAGATTCTGAGAAAACAAGCAGTGGAAGTTAAGAGGGAAACTTCTAAGCTACTTCTTGCTGCTCTGGAAAATAAAAGTCATATTACTGTATCAGATAGAATTAGCTGTGGAAGGGAACAGGAGAGTCAATGTAAATTACATGATTCTCTCAGCAAATGCCAGAGTTGAACTCAAGAAAAATAGTCAAGATAGAAGGGAAAGAATATGATGAAATGCCAGCCATGTAACTTTCTCTCTTTATGGAGAGTTCTCTAGCTCTTATTTCATTGTTAAATTTTTCCAGCCATTTTATGTGGTACACATTTCCAAGCCTTCATATTAGATATCTATTCATTTACTAGAATAGAGAAGAATCTGAAATACACATTAAACTTCAAAACATTTCTTTCTAGAAGGGAATCAGTGGTAGAATGCTAAGCTCAATTTTTTCAACATATTCAGAAAGTTTACCAACCATAAAATTGAGAAGAGGATGGTAAAGGATAAAGTTATCCAAAGATTCTCTAAAGTTGTTACATTCATTTTGTTGTTCTAAACTCAGAAACATGAACAGATAGGGAAATGATTCCTTTTGAACATATGCATACAACCGCTGTTGTACAGTAGGATTTCCTCACTTTTTATAGCTGAATAATATTCCATTGTGTGAGTATATACATATATATATATATATATATATATATATACACACACACACATACATATCACAACTTCTTTATCCATTTATCTATCAGTGGACACTTGTGTTTTTTCCATGTCTTGAATAATGTAAATAATGTTGCTGTGAATATAGGGGTGAAGATATCTATTCAAGTTAGTATTTTTGGTTTTATGGATATATTCCTGGAATCTAAAGCCAGATTTTCTGAATCTAATTTCAGTGGTCTTTCTGATATAAAAAGGTCCCTCTTCTTAAGGACTTATATTATCAGTTTAGGTTTTGGCATCAGTGGGCATAAGCAAACTATCCATTGTCATTGCTCTTCAGCCAAAGACCACTAGGAAGATACTTGTATTGAACAAGTTGGTTCTATTACTTATCACAATGAAGGAGAATACAACCATGAGGAATCATGGTTTGACTCAAGAGGGTAGTATAAAAAAATCTTAAAGTATAGGATTTAGGCTTTGATTTGGAGGAAGACTCGGGAGAGGGTAGGAAGAAGTGGGGCTTTTTAGTAAGAAGAGCAGTTCTTTTATTGTACCTTAATAAGCCTTATCTATATAGAAAAGAGACTAGAATGATGATACAAAAATTGTGATTGGTAAAGAAATAGCAATTATTCATTTAGGCCAAGAAAGAGGAAATTTGGTATTTTGTGGGTGGCCCAGTCACCTTACTTTTGTTTGTGCTTATACATAATTATGAAGTAACCATACTTTTTCTCATTTTATCATGGTCTGAATGTAACCTTCTCTGGGGTTTATGATAAGTAAAATTGCTTATATTTAATAGAATAACATGGCTGGTTGTGAGTGCCGGGCAAGATTCTAAATGTCTGGGGCTGCCTTTTCTTTCATTCTTTCACTGGTATAGAAAGATTCAGTGCAGTTGGAGATATAGGAGAGTGTTCAAAGGTAGTAAATTGGTTCTAGTACAAACTTCAGTGTGTTGAGGGGCAGGAGGGTTAGTGGGTGGGAGTACTTCCCCATCCAACAAGCAATCCTCAGGACACTAGCTGGGTATCCCAAAATTTAACTCAATTCTGATACTACCTGGAGATCACATCAGATTCCACAGGTTAAGGGTTCAGTTCTACAAGACTGCCACCTTCCCCTCCACACCCTGCCTCCAACTTCAGATGTCAGTGGCAAGTTCAGGTGGTTACCTATACTTCTGACAAACTAGCTGTAAATCCGAGGTTCCCAAGACTCCTGCCTTGAGTTCAATTAATTTGCTAGAGCAGCTCACAGAACTCAGAGTAACATGTTATTATATCACCAGTTTATTATAAAAGAATATAACTCAGGAACAACCAAATGGAAGAGATGCATAGGACAAAGTATGGAGAAAGAGTGCGGCACTTCCATACCCTCTCCAGGCCCCACTCTCCCCAAACTCTATGTGTTCTCTAACCTGGAAGCTCTCAGAACCCTGTCCTTGTGGGGTTTTATTCAGGCATCACTATATAAGCATGATTGATTAAATCATTGGCCATTGGCAACTGGACTCAATCTTCAGCCTCTCTCCCTTCTCTGGAGATGGAGTTGTGGGTAGGGTGAGACTGAAAGTTTCAACTCTTTAATCATATGGTTGGTTCTCCTGGCAACCAGTGCTCATTCTTAGGTGGGAGTCTAAAGATCTGATATGAAAAAAGACACCTTGATCAGTCCCATTATTTAGGAAATTCCAAGGGTTTTAAGAGCTCACGATATCACAGATGGAACTATAAGTTTGAGATTAATCAGACATGGTTGGAATTTTCAGATGGGTCCCTCCCTCCCTTTAGCAAGAAAGAGAAGAGTAAACATAATACAGGAATTCAGTATTGAATGAATCACATTTAGGAAAGGAAAAAGAAGACTGAGGAAGCAAACAAAAGTTGTTATTTTAATGTTTTTAATTATCTTTAAACAAACTTACAGGAAAAGAACATCTTTTAATAATATACCTAGGGCAAAGACTACAGTCACTGATACAGGGATTTACAACCTAAATCTCCCTTCAAGAAAACAGAACTCACTCCTCCAACTTTTGGAAATACTGCCAGAAGAAGATCTTCAGCTGTTAACTCCTTAAAGAGGTTGTCTAGTCTGAAAAGAGTCACCTAGTCCAAGGTCATGTGCTCTTCCTCAAGTAGTGTGTTTCCAATAACTAATTACATGCAGTATGAAAGTCCTCTCCCCTCACCTCATCTCAGGACAGCTCTGAACATTCATCTCAATTTCAAAACTTTAAGCATTTTGGCTGAAACCTCTGTTGAGACTGTCAGAGTTTAGCTTCTCTCTCAGCCCAATCCTGCTTCCTTTCCTTCCCTTCCACAGGGGTTGATCTCAAGAACACTCCCTAATAAACTTCCTGCACACTAATTTCTGTATGCCCCATACGTCAGAGTATGCTTCCCAGGGAACCCAGGCTGCAACATTTGGTATCAGAAGTGGTCAGAAAAAGTAGACACCAGTATGGGATCTTAAAGTTAGATGGTGAGGACTCATCACCCAGCTCACAATAATGCCCTCATCACTGGTGGTAGGTGGTGCACAGAGAGCCTGGTATATAGTAAAAGTGCAATTATTAAAACTGCCCCATTGATGAGCTAGCATATTTTATTATACCAGTGGAAGGGAATGCATTAGGACAAGGTTTCCCAACTTCAGCACTACTGACATTCTGGGTCAGATACTTATTATTGTTGGGGACTGTCCTATGCACTGAAGGATTTTTAGCAGCATCCCTGGCCTCTATTCAGTAGAAACCAAGATCACACTCTCCCATCCCACCCCACCAGTTGTGATAATCACAAATGTTTCTGGACATTGACAAATATCCTTTCCACTTTTCATTTCTATGCCTTTGCTTATTTAAGACTTCAGCCTAAATATGTCTCCTCCACCTCTGCCTGTCAAGTAACTGTTTGTTTGTTTTTCTTGAGGGGGGCGTGTCCTTGGTTCAGTGCCAACTGCACCTAAAGTCTTTTTATATGGCCAAGATATAATAACTCTTCTTTGCCATTTCCCATTTTCTCTTAATATCTCTATATAATCCGAATGAATCATGCTTCACAAGTACTAATGCTGCCCTATGTATATTAATGCCCACTTTACTACGACTCTGAGGTTTTCTATGGTTTACTTATAAGAAATCCAGTATTCCCCAGACTTCTCCTTAGTACATGTTCCATGAAACTCAAGAATGTTTATGTAAGTCTTGGTCATTTTGCACTTAGTTGTACCTGCCAGTGAATCAGGAACTCACCTCCTCTGATGACCATGAATTCAGCAGCTGGGCTTCGAGCACAGGTCAATTGCCCACACGTGATTCCAGGAGTTCTGCTTGTGCAATGCCCCTCATGCTGACTTCTGCTTCTCAGCGCAAATACTTATCAATTTGCTGAATCCATTGTTGCTCTGGTGACAGGAGGGGAACATTTCAGCAGTTTGCCTGCCTAAATGTCTCCCAGCAAAGCTCAGGCAAGTGCTTGAGCACTGATGTGTTACAACTCTCAGTGGTATAGGTCTTTCAAATTACATACACAGCTATCGTTCTTCAGGAAACACATATGCTGCAAATGTGTCTGGGACAGAATTTTTTTTCTTTATGAGCACCCTCCTAAATGCAAAACCAATGCTCCTTTGATCTTTCTGCTTAGTGCTGACTAGCTGTGGCCTTTTTCCTTTACCGAGACTTCCCTGTGCTCTGTTCCACCTTCCCTTTGTTCTTTTTCAGGGCTGCCCCAGCACATCAGTCATGTGTGAATATCCTTGAAACTCTATGGTCGTAGGTACAGCACAGAGATGGTTCAGGCTGTCAGAGTTCAATCTCTCTTTTATTCCTCAGGAGATGCTTTTCTTCCAAACAGATGGTGATGCAGGTGAGCTTGTGTGGGGAGAATTTGCTTCTAATTCTTCTTGTCAGAAACAAGGCATTGTTTTAAACTATGTTTTCCCACGTTGTCATAGGTCCCGGAGATGAACTATGTAGTTCTATGTGCCTTTTGGGCCTTTGTTCTGTATGTTCTTTGACACTACTAAAATGTATCAGATTGACTTTAAACAGTAGATTGTAAGTTTTACTAACTTGAGAAATAAAAACGAGAAAAACTAAAATGCTTTTAGAGTCTATTCCTAGAATAAATTCAGACCTCTGGACCTATGACATAACTTGTATTCTTATTTTTTTGGAAAAGCAAAAATAATAACAAGGAAAACACAGAACAATAAACATTATATGAATTTTTCCCCTCAGAGTAAGAAGTTACTTTTTTCTTCAAAGAAAAATAATTGTAAAGATTTTATTCAGCCATTGATTTATTCATTCATTCATTTATCCTTCTCATGAGAATTTGTCAAATGCTCACCAAGAAGGGTCAGGAATCTATTGAACCACTCTAATATCATGATATTTCCAAATTAATACAATAAAAATCAAAAGTACACTGATATTGAAACAGGATGACTCAACCTCAAGTAGTCTCATATTCATAATAAATGGCATCTTCAAGGAAATTGATTTTGTTTTGTTTTATAACTTCTCCGGCCAGTGAACTATTTAGGAGGGCACTGCCTTAGAAAAACCTAATCCATAATAACTGTCACATTAAAATCAAGGAGGTCTGGCAGATTATGTGTAGTTATATTCTTTTTCTTTACCAAAATTATCTTTTCACTTTATTTCAATGTTTGTGCAGAAGTAACCATGTAGCTCATAAGGGAATGAGCAGAGAAGATTAAAGTATATGAAAGAGAAGCCCCTGACAATTTTGGTTCCACAATAAATACAGATACAGTCTTTCAGGAATAATAATAAAAATGAATAGAAAAGTGAAATTCTTTTTACAAGACAACATATACTTTCAAGTTTTAAACTGTTAGGAATATACTTTTAGTATTTGCTTTTTAAAATAAAGTAAAATCTATCACAAATCTTAATGCATTTAGAAAATAAAATTAGAGTTCTGAGATATGAATTAACTTGAATATCCTTACTTATCCACTAAATAAGTTAAACAACATACTTAGTGAGTATAAAGCAGCAGCCAGTGTCCTTTCTGACTCTCTTTCATGAGGACTACCATTCTTCACCAACATACTTTGAGAATGAAGTTATTAGTCAAGTTGAATTAGCATCATTTGATAGATAAGGAGCTCCCAAAGGGGAAAGAGATATATTTGGTTCTTCTATGATGAATTTGTCTGACTGAGAACCCAAGAGCTTATCACCTCTCTCCTTCCCCATCCTCTGCTATACCTGACATTATTTGGAAATAGTAAAATTATTTCAAAACACCTTAATGAGATTTTTAAGTGAGTGTGTAATTTATTATATAATTATGTTTATGTTCTTTAGAGAAGGGGCTATATGTTTCAGGCTGCCAACTTTTTTGTAATTTTTGCCCATTTGTGGTGGTAGAGAGGTTACGTGTCAGGTTGGTGGAAGCAGGTCATCCATCTTGGTGTCCCTGCAGCTGTTCGGGGTGTTGGAAATCACTCTAGAATTAGAAACAGGAAACTTGGTCTCTCTGCAACATGGGGAAAATCATTTAACTTCAGTGAAACAGGAGTGATAATATCTTCCTTGCCTTCCTCGTAGAGCAATTATGTGGAGCATTTAATTATGAAATTAAAATACTTTCTAAATAAATTTTGGGCAGTATGATTATTTTCACAGGTATCAGAGATAAAATGAAGAGAAGCCAGGAATGATATGTAAGCAGCAGACCCTGAAGTTCTATTAATAATTGAGGACAAACAGTAGCCCCTGCCAGAGATGCTACAGATCAAATATACCACCTTAGATGATTGAATTAAAGACCAAGTTAAAATTAAAGCACTTAATTCAGAAGTGGGAAGACCACTGGATTCTAAGTTTGAATCCCTGATCTCTGATATGAGCTACGTGGCCTGGAGCAAGCTAATGTCTGTTATTAACCCTCTCAAAAAAGACAGAGTGAGCAAAATAACTTCTAATCAACAGTTTTCGCTTTTTGACATGATAACATCCAGCTCCCACTCCAAACAATTTATATACCATAATATTATTAATGCAAACAACTTATTTTTATATATCTTTTCTCTAGCTTCCTCTTCTGAATTAAGTGAATAGTAATATATAAATTCAAATATGACATATAAATACAGAAGGAATTTTGTTTGGAGCTATTGCATTAAAGTTGCAACGATGTAAACTGTCTTTATTTTTGACGCGCAGGCTCAGCGGTCATGGCTCACGGGCCCAGCCGCTCCACAGCATGTGGGATCTTCCCGGACCGGGGCACAATCCCGTGTCCCCTGCATCGGCAGGCAGACTCTCAACCACTGCGCCACCAGGGAAGTCCCTAAACTGTCTTCATTTTAAAGACAATTCAATTAAAGCCCTGAGAGTTTAGATCACTTGCTAACATGATACAGCTACTAATTGTGTGAGTACCGTTCATCTGTATTCTACAATTATTTCTCAGCCATTGATAAAAATTTGTGATGATTAAGCAATCATTGTTCAGATACTCATATAAATGCAGGGCCAAAACGTCTGCAAATTATTAGCCCAAATGTGTTGTACCCTCACGATATTTTGATTTGCAAGAACTCTGGCTTGCCATTTAAACTCGTTAGCTATGATGCTTGAGGCCCCAGATGTTTTTAAACAAATAGATTATTCAGATTTGCAGTGTAAGTGAGCTGCCTTTTTCATTGGAAAGAAGGTTCAGAAGAAAGAGCTTGGGTTAGCTGAGAACATGCCTCCTGAAACACATACTGGAGAATAATCATGGACTTCCTTGAATATCAGGTTTGTTTTCTTTAGTGATAGTTCTCAATAGTTAATGGAAAAGACAGAAGTCATTGCAAATGAGTTTAGTCTCTGGTCTTTCTTTCTGTGAAAAGGCCCTGATGTCCAAGTGGACAAGCAGGTGAAATTTCAGTAAATCTGTAATGGAAAACTCACATTAAGAGTTTCACAGATTTCAGTTACGTTTTTTTTTTTTTTTTTCCTCCTCATTCAAGTTTGATCTTGTAGGGAGATGGAATAGAGTTTACAGATAGATCTACTGAATATGGAATTCCTGGCCTTCCTAGAGAATTGTGTAAAATAATTCTCGTCATCCTATTCTCGCTGATACTCCATAGTCTTTCTCCTTTTCACTTTCTTTCTCTTTTCCAGTTCATTATATTGATGCTACTTTCATTTAATGAATTGCATTTCTGCCACTCATGCCCTTTAAAATTGTTTTATTTTCATTCCTGGAAGAAGAGAGTGTTCAGCAAATCTTTCTTGATTATTAGTACAAAAGCTGTCTTGCTCTTTGCTTGGTTTCTGAAGGAAAAGTCCACTTGCCTAATTTTGACTTCATTTACATTTTCTCACATTGACCTCCCTTTTACAACTTCATCACCTCTATCATTAGCACAGTATCTACTGTGGGTTGGAAGGCTATACCTACTCTGGTTTGGACTCTAAGCTACTTAGACTTGCGCCAGTGTACATAAAAATCTCACTTATTCCTTAAATAAACTTAAGCCATTATTAGCCCCATAGAAGTAAATGAATCTCACAGATTTTAAGTAGTTTTGTTTAAGATATATACCAGATTAGAGACAGAAATGAACATAATATTTAGTGTTGCTTTTGTCATTATTGGAAGAAATAAAACTATCTTCTATGTCTGAACCCAGATCTGGATAGGTGATATTTCAGGATTTTTACATATTCCTTCAAAAATTATTTGGAAAACCTCTGACTAAAAAAAAAAAACCCAAGAAAGAAAACAGCAAGAAAACATGAACTGCCTTGTTTTTTCTTTCCCACTATTTAGTACAGAAGAAAAGTATAAAATATCATCAATATTTACATTTCAAAGCAGAGGTTGTTTAGCACAATAATGTTTGATAAGTAAATGGAGGAAAGCTATTCTTTTTTAAAGTTAGGTACAAGCTATGATTTTTGTTGCTGTTGTGATTACCTCAAAATCTTAGTCATTTCAACTTCCCTTTTCTCTTGTTGCTTGTGGTTAATTACCAAGTCCAATTTCAAATTCATATTATGACGAGCATCACCTCTATTTTCTTTCCAGAGAATCCATGGCGTTTCTACATTGGGGATTATACACGTTTCTTAAGAAAAAATGGAGGCTTGCCCCATATGGCCATGCCATGTTTTTCTAAATTATTATTTCCTGCTTCCTTATATGAACCCCGTGTGCAACTAAAGCTATTCTTCCAAGTACATGTGGATAATCTACTTGCCTAGATTTTTTTTTTAGGATATTCCTTCTTACTGGAAAGCCTTATTCTATTAAATCACTGTCTATCAAGTACACATATGTCCACATTTCATATATCCCTTACATTCTAGGATAACTGTACTAAACAGAACACTTAAATTTTACCAGTTCTCTATCCTTGTAGCCTGAAGCTTATCATTTATCCCTTCCACTCATTGTTTGATCTCCACAATGAGGTTAGGACAATAGGACTTTATGATCCTTAGCTACAAATGACAAAGGAGGCAAACCTGTGGTTTATTTTCTGTACATCACTCTGTACAGTTGTTCACCAAATTCTTTGAAAAAATATTATCCATTTGTTTGTGGAAATCTTCAGAAATCCTCTTAGGATACTGGAATTAAATAATTACAGAACACAAGACACAGGGAATTTAGAGATCTGGTATTTCCTAATGTTGGAGAAATGCTCTGAAAAAGAAATGAGTTTGAGGTAGACAGCATTCTTCATTTTATTCACTCTATTTCTTTCACACTGATTATTTATTTCAATTAATATTTGAAGGTTGTTTTATTGACATTTGAATATTTGAATGTCACTGTATTATCATATATTATAAAGCTATAGTATTATATAATAGGGACATTATCTGTTACATGCTCCCAATATTTGCCAAATATTGTTTATAAAAACAAAAATACATGGAATTGATCAGGTTATTATTTTTTCTCTTCAAAGTTTACATTTTCCCAACTCAGATAGAAAATCTAACCTCAGGAACTATATACCAGATTTTCTAAAGGTAAGAAAATGTTAAAATGGACACAATTTTTAAATTATACTCTCTCTTCATATTGGGGGAAAAGAAGTGGATTCTAGTTCATCAACTGTGAATTCTGGATTAAATATCCTTCTATCCCAATCTTTGTAAGAGAAACATTAAAAGCCTATTTAGGATTTTATACTGTAACGTGTTGTGACTCTTTAAGGATTTGCTACATTTGTTTCACCTATACTTTTTTTTTTGTCTTAATTATTTTAAAGCAAAACCCCGACTTTGTTATTTCACCCCTCTAGGAGTCAGTATTTATATCCTTAAAAAATTATCTGGATATTTTCCTATATAACCAAATTTCTCCAATTGTCTTGAAATATGTTTTTACAATTGATATTTTTCAAACAGGAACCAAGTAAGGTCCACACTTACCAGGTGCTTATGTTGCTTACATCTCTTTTTATCTAAAACAGCCATACTATTACATATTGTTGATCTGCTAAAGACAACAGATCACGTGCCTTCTAATACTTCCAACATTCTAAATTTTCTTTGCTGTTTGCTTTGTGATGTTGATTTATTTGTTTCTCTATCCTTAGTATTCTTTTTTTTTTTTTTTTTTTATGGCTGCGTTAGGTCTTCGTTGGGGTGCGGGCTTTCTCTAGTTGCAGTGAGCGGGGGCTACTCTTCATTGCGGTGTGTGGGCTTCTCACTGCAGTGGCTTCTCTTGTTGTGGAGCATGGGCTCTAGGCACACGGACTTCAGTAGTTGTGACATGTGGGCTCAGTAGTTGTGGCTCGTGGGCTCTAGAGCTCAGTCTCCATAGTTGTGGCACACGGCCTTAGTTGCTCAGTGACATATGAGATCTTCCCGGACAAGGGCCCGAACCCGTGTCCCCGGCACTGGCAGGCAGATTCTTTATCACTGCACCACCAGGGAAGTCCCTTAGTATTATTAATATACTAATTATTGGCCCTACATATATGCTAAAATTTGGGATTAGATGTTTTGTTTGTTTTTGAAAGAATAGTTCTTAAGTGGTGCCATGTATCCTGCATCGTGTTTGGAGACAGGCAATGTCTTATTGTCCCTTCTTAGTGATGTGGTGATTGATTGTGTAGTTAATTCAGGTCATAATAGCCTGCATATCAGAAGGTTGACTTAACACAGCTCTCTGATTTTTGGCCACAAATAACCTAAATCCTTCCAGCTAGTGACGTCAAGGTATGGATCAAATGACTGTGCATAACCCCTTTCTTGGGTTCTGAGCTAGGAGACTAAAGATCTGGGAAATTAATTTAGATGTGCATGTGTATTCTAACACAGGCATATTAACCAAATTTTAAAAGTAAAGAACTGACTCACAGGGATTATAAAAAGTAATGGAATCTGAGAACCACCCCCCTTTAACTCTCCATGAAAATACCCTTGAAAAGATACAGATAACAAGGAAAAAGCAACAGTGATTCCAGAAACTAAGCATAAAAAGAGTGGAAACAGCAAAATTATGGAGGGATATCTTTAAACTTTGATGACATTACATAAATGTCATTGAGAGCTGATGTATCCTTTAACTCCTAAACTAAAAGAGCACTGGTACAATTTTTGGGCAAATCTCATTCATATCCCCTAAATAATGAATGTGAAGTTTAACTTTATGTAGATCTGAGTTTAATTCTTGGATTCTTGCCTCTTATCTGCTCTGTAATTCTGGGGAAGTTACTTCGTCTCTATAAGCTCCTATTTCTTTATTTATGAAATATAGAGTGGATTTCATTACTTTCCTCAGAGTCTGCATGTAGGAATTAAGCTGGAGAATGCATATATGTATAATAGTATCATGTTGTTTTAAAATAGGTTTTATTATTATTTAGAAATGGTAAGGCTAACAGAGATAACTGTCATTGAAAATATAGTTTGTTATACTTACGGATGTCAACTTTACTGTGGTTTCCATGGGAAGGAACAGGCAAGGCAGGTTAAACATTTTTAGGATTGAGTAGTTTGAATAATTCCATTGGCTCTGGGGTCTCTAGTTTTCTGGTACCCGACCCTGGGGTGATTAAGGCAGGTGACTAGTGGCCTAGAATATGAGAATCCAATAGACAAGTTAGTTGGGCTGTGGGCTCTGGATCGCACTTAAAAGGCATGTGGGCAAATTATTGTTTTGAATTTTTCATCCCTTCTCCACTGATCTAAATGATACTGTTTTTATATATCAGGTTCTCCTTTATTCATAGATCTATTTTTCATCTGTGCATTTTTTTCCCATGGGTCTCCTGTATCCTTTCTTCCTGTATAGCTTTTCAATATATGCTAATTGTTTTAAACTTTGTTTTGAAATAATCTTAGACTTGCAGAAAAGTTGAAATAATAGTACAGAGTTAATGTATAAGTTTCAACCAGTTTCCTATGGTAACATCTTTTTAAAATTTTTTTCAAAATTTTATTGGTGTAGAGTTGATTTACAATGCTGTGTTAGTTTCAGGTGTACAGCAAAGTGATTCAGTTTTATATATATATATATATATATATACATTCTTTTTCAGATTCTTTTCCCATATAGGTTATTTCAGAATACTGAGTAGAGTTCCCTCTGCTATACAGTATGTCCTTGTTGATTATGTATCTTATATATAGTAGTGTATATATGTTAATCCCAAACTCCTAATTTATTCCTCCCTCCCCCACCTACGATAACATCTTCAATAACATAGTACAATTGTCAAAACCAGGAATTAACATTGTTATGCTGCTATTAATTAAATGCAAGCCTTTCTCAAATTTAACCAGTCTTTTGCCTAATGTTCTTTTTCCTTTTCCAGGATCCAATTTCAGTTCTTATATTGCACCTAGCTGTTGTGTCTCCTTACTCTCCTCTAATCTGTGGCAGTTCCTCCCTTTCTCCTACTTTCCTTGTCTTTTATGATGTTGGCATTTTGGATGAGTTCTAGTCTGTCATTTTGCAAAATGTTTCTCAATTTAGGTTTGTCTGATGTTTACTCATCCTTAGATTGAGATTATACATTTAAAAAGATAATACACAGAAATAATGTTATGTTCTCAGTGCATGGTATCACTATATCTTCTTACTGGTGATGTTAATATTGATAACTTGGTTAAGGAGGTGTCTGCCAGATTTCTCCATTGTAAATTACTATTTTTTCCTTTATAATAAATACACTGATCTTAAGTGTAGAGTTCAATGAGTTCCGACAAATGCATACATCTAGATAACCCACACACCTAAGATATGGAACATTTCCACCCCTCTAGAACATTTGCTTATGTGGCTTCCTAGCATCCTCCCCATAGTAACATCCCCAAAAGCAACTCTTCT
This sequence comes from Phocoena phocoena, assembly GCF_963924675.1. Lineage (NCBI taxonomy): Eukaryota > Metazoa > Chordata > Mammalia > Artiodactyla > Phocoenidae > Phocoena > Phocoena phocoena. The sequence continues at coordinate 69,102,295 of NC_089222.1, forward strand.
GATTTCTTTGATGTATTTCTGGATTCTCTCTGCTAAAATTTGTTAAGGATATTTGGATCTATGCCCATGAATTATATTGGTCTATAAATTAAACTGTCTTTTAATGTGCTTGTCTTATTTTGGTATCAGGATTATTCTGGCTTCAAAAAAAAGTTGAAGGATACTTCCCTTCTGTTTTCTGAAAGAGTTTATGTAATAATGGTATTACCGTTTTCCCAAATACTTAATAGAATTCATCACCGTAACTATCTGCACCTCGAGTTTTGATGGTGGGTAGGTTTGCAGCAATGAATTCACATTGTTTAATAGATACGTGCTTATCAAGATTTTCTATTTCTTTGTGGATATTTTATTTTTTACCTCTTTATTGGAGTATAATTGCTTTACAATGGTGTGTTAGTTTCTACTTTATAATAAAGTGAATCAGTTGTACATATACATATGTTCCCATATCTCTTCCCTCTTGCATCTCCCTCTCTCCCACCCTCCCTATCCCACCCCTCTAGGTGGTCACAAAGCACCGAGCTGATCTCCCTGTGCTATGCGGCTGCTTCCCACTAGCTATCTATTTTACGTTTGGTAGTGTATATATGTCCAGGCCACTCTCTCACTTTGTCACAGCTTCCCCTTCCCCTTCCCCATATCCTCAAGTCTATTCTCTAGTAGGTCTGTGTCTTTATTCCTGTCTTACCCCTAGGTTCTTCATGACATTTTTTTTTCTTAAATTCCATATATATGTGTTAGCATACGGTATTTGTCTTTCTCTTTCTGACTTACTTCACTCTGTATGACAGACTCTAGGTCCATCCACCTCATTACAAATAGCTCAATTTCGTTTCTTTTTATGGCTGAGTAATATTCCATTGTATATATGTGCCACATCTTCTTTATCCATTCATCCGATGATGGACATTTAGGTTGTTTCCATCTCCTGGCTATTGTAAATAGAGCTGCAAAAATATGGAACACTTCACGAATTTGCATGTCATCCTTGTGCAGGGGATGTACTTCTCTGTATCGTTCCAATTTTAGTATATGTGCTGCTGAAGCGAGCACTGTGGGTATGTTTTGATAGTTTGTGTCTTTCAATAAATTTTCCATCTAAGGGGACTTCCCTGGTGGCTCAGTGGTTAAGAATCCACCTGCTAATGCAGGCGACACGGGTTCGAGCCCTGGTCCAGGAAGATCCCACATGCCGTGGAACAACTAAGCCAATGCACCACAACTACTGAGCCTGTGCTCTAGAGCCTATAAGCCACAACTACTGAACCAGCATGCCACAACTATCGAAGCCCATCTGCCTAGAGCCCATGCTCCACACTGCAATGAAGAGTAAACCCCTCTCTCTGCAACTAGAGAAAACCGGCACACAGCAACGAAAACCCAACGTGGCCAAAAGTAAATAAATAAATAAATTTATTTTTAAAAATTTCCATCTAAATTGTCAAACGTATCGGCACAGGGTTATCAACAAAATTGCCTTATTGTGTTTTAATGTTTGTAAGATCAGTAGGGATGTTCTCTCTTTCATTCCTAATATTGATAGTTTGTGGTTTTTCTCTTTTGTCTTGATCTACAGAACTATGGTTTTATCCAAACTGATGATCTTTTCAAATTATGAATATGTGAATGTGTTCTCTTTTTTGTTAGTTTACTTTCTATTTCACTGGCTTCCACTTTTTATTATTTTCTTCCTCTTATATTTGGGTTTCTAGCTGCTAAAGGTAAAAGCTTAGAGTATTAATTTTAAAATTGTATTCATTGTTAATACAGGTAGTTAAAGATTACAAATTTCTCTTTCAGTGCTACATTAGTTGCATTCCACAAATTTTGCTATATTGCATCTATAAATTGCTTCCAGTTGTTTCATAATATCCCACATGTCTTTCCACTTACATTACTATCTACAACTCTCAAGGATGAGTGACTCATGATGTCTCCAATACTCTAACACCCAACACAAATACTGCTTCAGTAATTCCTAATATCATACCCTTGTATTCTGAGAATTTCTTTGGGGTACATACCCAGGAGCAGAATTTTTGTCATATATCTAACTACCTTGCTTCACTCTATTAATCATTTGAACAATTTACAAAAAACATAGTTTTTTTCTTGATTTCCATGTAAATGGTGTTTCATTTGTGCTTAAAATGCTGGTTTTCTTCTTTTTCAGTCCACATATCTTTATTCTTTTTTTTCTGCCCCATTACAACATTGACTATAAGTGTTAATCTTTGTCTTAATCCTAGTTTTGAAAAGACTGTATCTTAGACATTTATGGAAAGTATTTTGTAGTTTCCTGTTTTCAGCCTAAGCTCCTTCTTAGTGTACCATGGTATTCATCATTGATGAATATTAAATTTTAACAAAACATTTCTAAATATACTGAGATTATTGTATGGTTTTTTCCCCTTTAATATATTTTTGTAATGATTTTTTTTTCCAAATTGAATTCAGTGTACATTGCTGGATAAGCACGATCTTGCCATAATGTTTTTATAAAATATATTGCTTTATATGTTTTTCTCTTTTTTTGGAATATATGTTCAGAAATGAGATTAACTTGTGATTTTTCCTCTCTTGTTATATCCAAATCTTGTTTGGGCATTAAAGTTATACTGGTCTCATAAAGTTGTGGAACAGTCTCCGATATTTTGTTTTCTGGAAAACTCTGTAATTCTGTCCCTTGAATCTTTGGTACGTTTCAACTCAAAAAATAACTGGGTGTGTGAGAGTGTGTATGTGTACGTGTGATTATTTAACAGTAATATGTCAATTTTCTTCTTCTGATTTGATCCAGTTTTTGTAAGTTTTATTTCTGTAGGAAGTTGTTCATTTATTTAAAATTTCAAAATTGGCACATACAGTCATTCATTTTGTTTTCGTAATAGTTAATCTCTGCTTCATCTAGAGCTGTACTTTTATTCCTGTTATTGTTAGTGAGTTTCTTTCCTTGTCATAAACATTTCATTTTACTTTATTTTTTATCTCAAAGAAACATCTTAAAATTTCTGCAATGATTTGTTTTCTTTATTTTCTTCTAACTTATTGTGTTTTAATTATTTTATTTTATGTAACATTAAATTGAATTCTTTATATTAATCATATAAAGCTGACTGCCACCAATAAAAAGAACCCCAGTCAGTAAATTTCCAAATTAGAAACCTCTTTCTTTCTCACTTTATATCCAATTAACTTACATTCTGCAAAATGATTTTCAAACTCAAACCCCTCTGATTACGTAGGGCTTCAGAGTCCTTCACATGATCTTTGTATCCAGGCTTAAGGCAAAGAAAAGAGAGCATGTGTGGAAAAAGCTCTTTATTCCTCAGGGATGGCAGTCATTACATCCATTCACATTTTTTTTTTTTTTTTAATTTTTTATGTTTTTCGGTACACCGGCTTCTCACTGTTGTGGCCTCTCCCGTTGCAGAGCACAGGCTCCGGACGCGCAGGCTCAGCGGCCATGGCTCACGGGCCCAGCCGCTCCGCAGCGTGTGGGATCTTCTCGGACCGGAGCACGAACCCGCGTCCCCTGCATCGTCAGGTGGACGCTCAACCACTGCACCACCAGGGAAGCCCTATTCACATTTATTGATGAGACCTATTGTTTGGCCACAAATCTCTGTCGTAAAACTGGGAAATGTAGTCTAGCTGTGGACTAAGCGAAAAGAAAACACAAATATTGGTCAGCATTGGGCCAGTTGTGCCAGAGTCCATAATTGTACTCACCAAATATCCACTTTCTCCTTCCCTCCATGCTGACCCCCCTGAGAAATGTCCCAGAGACATACCCCGTCACTGTATACTGCTCAAAGTCCAGGATCTTCAGGTGATTTGCTGTCCTTTTCTTCAGATTTGAACATGATTCCTGTTCCAGCAGCCAATAAGTAATACAACTAGTTATCTGTTCCCTTCCACATACATTGCACAGTGTTAAACCAGGGACAAAAAAAACCACTCCACAAGCTCTGATTCAGAAAGGGGAAGAATAGGAGACCTAAAACAACCATTATTCTGTGATAATTCAAAAATCCTCCTGAGCAGTCTTAACAGGGACAGTACCCTCCTGTCCCTATTTTGGAGGTGTGAGAAGTTCTTTGCATTCTTAGAATCAAATAGGTTTTGATTCTACTCTGGAGGGGAGTCTTCTTCTATCTGTGGTTCTCTGGGGCCCCAGACTCTAATCACTGTTAAATTATTCCTCTGTCTGTTATTAGTCCCACTTGCTTTTCTATTTCATCAGCGTCACCAAGGATAAGGTAGCAAAGCCCTCTTTGACTTTGTCAGCGGCTGCTGACCTCCATAATACTCCCCTGTCCTTTGTAGCCCATCCCTGCTCCAGGTTAGTGGGTCAAGAATTACCAGAATTTGTTCCCCACTAGTCAGTCTGTTTTGAGCACAATCTCTTATCCCATTGGAGCTCTGGATTAGGGCTAGGACAGGATTTTACTTACTTTCCCAGTGGACTTGTCTCTCCAGTGTGTAGTGGGTAGTGTGGTACTTGCTCCCCTAGATCCCTCCTTGCTAGGTTGCAGTGGCTTGGCTGCTTTCTTGTCCTCAAAGTGGCAGATCCTGACAGGTAGCCCTCTCTATAGAGCTACTATCTCCACATTCTGTTGATTACTCCCTCCCCTCTCCTCTTCAGTTCAGGAGTAATAATGGCTCTCTGCTCTTCCTCACCCCAGGGTCAGTTTACCATCCCTTTTTGGATTTCCTTAACCCTACCTATACCTTGGTAAACATGTCTTTATCCAACTCTCCTTGATTGCCTTATTTGAGCACACCCTCTTACTCCTATTGAGACATAAAGGATGATGTAAGCAAACCTGACTTTGAATTCCAACTCTGCCACTTGCTTTAAAAACAAGTTTTGTGACACAGTTAGTGATTATTTTGCATAAAATTGTTTTGCATGATATAATACTAACAGTATTTCTTGTGCTTGAGCCAAACTAAAAATATATATAGCACATGAGTTTGTTGTGGTAGGAAGGGAAACTTCCACATTTTAAAATAATGTTTAGTTTTAGTTCTCCCAAAAAGCAGAGCTTGAGACAGTCTTACATGTGTGAAGTGATCCTAGGGAACGAGAGTTGCGGAATTGCAAGAGTAAACTGGGAAAGAAAGGAAGACGAATCCAAAGGTGCATTATTGATTTGGTTCTGCTATAAACAACCAGAACTAAATTTCCCTGCAGTGTTTCTGAGGACTAAGAATATGTCTCAGAACTGTCAATCTAAGGACATTTGAGAGAGAGATTTTTATCCCCTGACTCCTGTCTCTCTAGCTGTTCCAGAAAGGCTGCGTCAGCTCCCACAGCATCCTGTATTAAGACATAAGAGAAGCCCTAGGGCAAAAAGCAAGAAATGAGGAACTGTTAAGATATATCTGAAGACTGCTGGTTGTCACAGAGATAGCCAGAGCCAAAAGGTGGTGGGAATTTTTAAATTGGCATAAAGGTTGTCCAACCTATTACCACCCCTCCACTTGGTAATTTACTTAAGCAGACGTCAATTTACAAATGTTTGTTCAATGAGAACATGCAAACTATTCTTTCATAGTCGCTTTAGATTTCATTCCTTTTGATAAATACAAAATTGTCAAACTGTCATTCAAGTAAGAATTCTGATTTTTGAGCTAGGAACCTTGATGCCGGAGGAGACTAGGAGGATTGTTCTCTGGGCGCCAAGACACATACTGTTCAAATAAACTGTGACAGTCATAAATGCTTCCTCTAAAACTTTATGGCTTCCATTAGTTTTGCATATTGATCCAGACTTGCATTTTCCATTTGTTTGATTATTATCATATTTTCTTTTGTGATTGTAAAAATGTCTATAACACTTACAGCGTTGCAGAGCACTTGAAATTTTTTTTTAAATGACAAATGTTTATGTGTGACTTTTCCTTTGCATAAGTTTATATCCAAATTTCAGGACTAACATATAATCTAATATGTTCTATTTGATCTCATCACTCAAATTTCTAAATTGCCACTCTTCCCCATCCCACCTCTGCCATAATTCGTAGTAGGATTCAGGTGAACACTAAGATATGACAAATTCTCTTCCCTGGTGGCGCAGTGGTTGAGAATCCGCCTGCCAATGCAGGGGACACGGGTTCATGCCTCGGTCTGGGAGGATCCCACAGGCCGCGGAGTGGCTAGGCCCATGAGCCATGGCCGCTGAGCCTGCGCCTCCAGAGCCTGTGCTCCGCAATGGAAGAGGCCAGAACAGTGAGAGGCCCGCGTACCGCAAAAAAAAAAAAAAAAGATGTACTGTTGTGCATCTTTTCATATGCCCCTTGGCCATCTGTATGTCTTCCTTGGTGAAATGTCTATTTAGGTCTTCCACCCATTTTTCAGCTGGATTGTTTGTTTTTTTGATATTGAGCTCCATGGGCTGTTTGTATATTTTGGAGATTAATCCTTTGTTGTTTCATTTGCAAATATTTTCTCCCATTCTGAGAGCTGTCTTTCCATCTTGTTTATATCCTTTGCTTTGCAAAAGCTTTTAAGTTTAATTGAGTCCCATTTGTTTATTTTTGTTTTTATTTCCATTACTCTAGGAGGTGGGTCAGAAAAGATCTTTCTGTGGTTTATGTCAAAGAGTGTTTTTCCTGTTTTCCTCTAAGAGTTTTATAGTGTCTGGTCTAACATTTAAGCCTTTAATCCATTTGGAGTTTATTTTTGTGTATGGTGTTAAGTGGGGTTAGGTAGTGTTCTAATTTCATTCTTTTACATGTACCTGTCCAGTTTTCCCAGCACCACTTATTGAAGAGACCGTCTATTCTCCATTGTATGTTCTTGCCTCCTTTGTCATAAATTAGGTGCCCATATGTGCATGAGTTTATCCTGTACCATTGGTCTATTATTAGAGAAATGCAAATCAAAACTACAACGAGGTATCACGTCACACCGGTCAGAATGGCCATTATCAAAAAATCTAGAAGCAATAAATGCTGGACAGGGTGTGGAGAAAAGGGAACACTTCTGCACTGTTGGTGGCAATATAAACTGATACAACCACTATGGAAAACAGAATGGAGCACCCTTATAAAACTAAAAGTAGAACTACCATATGACCCAGCAATCCCACTACTGGGCATATACCCTGAGAAAACCGTAATTCAAAAAGATACATGTACCACAATGTTCATTGCAGCACTATTTACAGTAGGCAGGACATGGAACCAACCTAAATGTCCATCAACAAGTGAATGGATTAAGAAGATGTGACACATACATACAAAGCAATATTACTCAGCCATAAAAAGAAACGAAACTGAGTTATTGGTAGTGAGGTGGATGGACTTAGAGTCTGTCATACAGGGTGAAGTAAGTCAGAAAGAGAAAAACAAACACGGTACGCTAATGCATATATATGGAATCTAAAAAAAAAAAAAAAAAAAAACCCATGGTACTAATGAACCTAGTTGCAGGGCAGGAATAAAGAGGTAGACATAGAGAATGGACTTGAGGACATGGGGTGGGAGGGAGAAGCTGGGGCGAAGTGAGAGAGCAGCATGGACATATATACACTACCGAATGTAAAATAGTTGGCTTGTGGGAAGCAGCAGCATAGCACAGGGAGATCGGCTTGCTGCTTTGCGGTGACCTAGAGAGGTGGGACAGGGAGGATGGGAGGGAGGCTCAAAAGGGAGGGGATATTGGGACACGTGTATGCATATGGCTGATTCGCTTTGTTGTGCAACAGAAACTAACACAGTACTGTGAAGCAATTATACTCCAATAAAGAGCTATTAAAAAAATAAAACTAGATGTGCTTGGTTTGGTTTGGTTTACTTGGCCAGTATTTAAAAGTAAAACTTCACACTTATGAAGAGCATATAAAATGTTAAAACACAACTTAATTTAGTGAAAGTGGACATGCAAATTAACTTTTTTGACAGTTTTACTGAGATAGGTGGTTTGTAGAGTCGTTATGCTTTGTTGCAACTTATACGATCTTCTCTTTATAGATTAAATTCCATTTTTATTTTTAAGACCTGTAATTGTTGAATTCAGTCTTGGAAATCAGAGATGCAGAAGCTATTAAACTCTTAAGTCATTGGCAGTACTTTAACTAATTTCAGTTTAGGCACTTTTCATGTCTTTTCTCAGTACACAAGGAATATGTGCCACCTGCAGATAACTAACTTGATAACAAATTCACACTTCTAGCCTCTCCTTACACCTCACCTCCCAAGGATCACAGGAGTACCTGTCTTTTTCATTTCCTTCTCGTTCCTTCTTCCTCTCCCGCTCAAGATGTGCTTTATTTCGCTTCACAAATTACCAAAACGAATATAAGAAGAATCAGAAAATCTGAACAGCCCTGTGTGTTAAATAAATTAAATTTATAATAATAAAATTCCTCACATAGAGAACTCCAGGCCCAGATGGATTCATTGGTGAATTCTACCAAATATTTAACGGGAAAAAAAATCCAAGAATATACAAGCTCCATTAGAAACTAGAGAAATAGTGTACATTCTACATCTATTTTTATGAGCCAGCATAACCCTGGTATCAAAATCAGTCAACAACTTTACTTGAAAAGAATATTACATATGAGCATAGATACAAAGTGATAGAGATACAAATTTTAGCTTTATTGCTAGTAAAGCTGTTTGATATACATCTCTTAGGTCTTTGGTTTAGAGTCACACACATCTTTATTTTAATTAAAACAGGTGTGTATTGTACATATTGTTTTATAATGTTTTTATTAGATTTTATGCCATGAACATTTTTTCATGTCATTAAATATCCATCTATAACATAATTTTTAGCCCTTCTCAAATAATGCCTATCTGTTTAATCAGTTCTGATTGGCTTTATAGAAGTACTACTTCTGAGTATTTTACACATTCCTTGTTCTGTGTATTAAAACGCACACACAATATGAAAAATTCCCTTTATAGTTGAACATAATAATTTTTTCTTTTAAAAGTTATTTTGGTTTATTTGATCTAAGTTAATCTCTCTCTATCCTTTTTTTTTTTTTTTTTTTTTTTTTTGCGGTACGCGGGCCTCTCACCGTTGTGGCCTCTCCCGTTGCAGAGCACAGGCTCCGGATGCGCAGGCTCAGCGGCCATGGCTCATGGGCCCAGTTGCTCTGCGGCACGTGGGATCCTCCCGGACCGGGGCACGAACCCGTGTCCCCCGCACTGGAAGGTGGACCCTCAACCACTGCGCCACCAGGGAAGCCCCCAACCTTTTAATCTTTTAAGAAAAAAATTTAGTAAGAAATTTCCCTGGAAAAAAAAAATAGTGGTTGATTACATTTCTGTCTTCATTTTTTTTAATGCACAAACTACATATTTATTAAGCATATGATTAACTTAAAAACACCAAACCAGTTTGTTTTAAAGTGCTCCTCATCCAAAACCTTGGACAAAACCATCACTCCAAAGTGAACTGAAAAAACAGTTTACAAGGCAGACACTGACAATAGGTATGGACAGGCACTACCAAAAAATGCTATTTGTTCTTTAATTAAATAATGCCATTCTCAAGTTACGTAGGGCAGTCACCTTGACAGATTCCTTTTTTATAAATATTCATAAATTTAAAATGTCTAGATATTCGAAAGAGCTGCAAACATTAATACCTTACAACAACAACTTAAGTCTATTTTCGGAAAAAAGCATTAAAATCCTCTTCCACTGCAAGTCATTTATTTCTCTGGTGGAAGTGAGCAAGGTCACTACAATATTAACCTCTTTTCTAGAACAATATAAATAACAAGGTATGCACATCTTAAATTTGGGAGGTCATAAAAGTTAGGATGAAATCATTTTTTTTGATGCAACAGAAAAATAAATAAGTAAAAATTAAATACTTTAACCCAATATTTGGTATTGACAAATCAGTAGTGTCAACTTCATATACAAAGGACAGCACAGTCTGGTTTTTAAAAAATCCTCAATGTCATGGTATTTGGGGTAAAATTATTTCGAATATTAAATGTTTCCTTTTTGCTTAAAGAAATATGATACAAGCACCATCAAGCTGCGACCGTAACTCAGTTTCAGCTGGGGTAAAGTGACCATTTGGTCCATGGCACAAGTTACGTATATCACACTTCTGTCAAACTGAAACCTTAGGTTTATAAGATTTCATGTTTATAAGCTACAATACACACTGACTAAGATGTCAGTCCCTCACAGTTTCTTAGAAAAAAATCTACATTTGTCCTTACAGATGTCAAAATGTTACACCATCATTTGTTCAAAAAACAAAAAGATGCACATTCATACTGTGAAGTTATTAGGAAAATACTCTTGCAAATAAACTATATAAAGATAAAATACACTTCAAAGGTATGTGGGTTGTTTTTTGTTTGTTTTACAATATTCTATAAAGTGCAGAGTAATCCTAAGGGAAAAATTACTCCCTATAACATAGTTTAATTACAGCAGCTTTTGCAGAGCAATACTTAGAGGAAGGTGGACACTTCCGTTTCCTCAGGAAGAGAAGGATGGAAGAGCATCTTCTGATTCAGATTTTTTTTGGGCCATAAAGTCTGCTTTCCTCAGGAATGGTTGCTGATGCCAAATCTCGATTAAGTGTATTTCTTGAACAGTGAACAGGTCTATCTGGGTCTTTGAGAGGAACATCATTACAAGAGTCTGTATCTGTGTAGGTTCTTTGGCGCCGCTGGGAGAGTCGGTGAAGTGTAGACACTGTTTCTTTTATAGAGTGGCTGCTCCTCTCTGAACTGCAAGAACCAGGGTGGCTGACAAGACGCTTCATCATTTGAACAGGAGAAGTTGACACAGGAAAAACTAAGGGATCCCGATGGCACAGCTGAAACATCCCGGGTTTAAACTTGGCATTCGCTATCTTCACACATTCCTCAAGCGTTGTGATGAATGTATTACACGTCGCCCTAAGTAGAGAAGAGGTTTCATTCATGTTCTCTATGCTGGGAGATGAATGATTCTCATCATGGTGAACAAATTCTTGAATCGTATGAACTTGCTTCATTAGGACGTCACAATAGAGGCGAAGCTCAGACATTTTGGTTTTCAGAGATTCACTGGTTTCATTTATTTCTTTTTCTTTTTTAGTCCTAGTATCAGACAAACAGGCTTTGGAGCTCCCCAGAACAACCAGCCACCTTTGTCTTTCAGCTGCATTCACTGCCTTCATGTAGAAATGCTGCTCTCCTGGAATGATTAATTCCATTCTTGTGTTGTCTGCTGAACGGACTTTAATTTCTCAAACTGCCATCTTTATACTTCCTTTGTTCCCTTTGCAAACATCATCTGGTGAATCATAGTAGGACAGGATTCCATTATCTAAAACAAACCAACGAGGCTGCCAACCTGTGGGATGGTTGGTCCACTTGTACAGAACTCCCTCCATGCTTCAGAGCCCGGCGCCGGCCGCGGTGAAGGGGGAAACGCGGGGCCTGGGCAGCCCCTCCCGGCCCGCCCGGGCCCCTCCCCCGGCGCCCCCAGCCGGCACCGAGCAGCCCTCAGCCCGCGCGCGCTGCCGGGGCGTGGCGGCCCTCAGAGGCCGGGACGGCGGCCGCCGCGTGGTGCTTGGGGACCTTGAGACATCCCCGGGCGAGCCCCGACGGCGGCGGCGGCAAGATCGGGACCACGGCCGGTCTCCTGCTCGCACTTCCACAGCCCGGCTGCTCCCTTCCGCGCCCCCTCTGTCTTCACATTTTTAAAAGGGGAAATGTTTACCATACTTTAAAGGCTTCTTGAATATCCATCATCAAACATTCTAAGAGCAATTTCTTAGAGGGCATTTTTGTTCACCCAAATTTTAATCAAGGCTTTAACAAATTTTTTGCAACTCTGTACAACATTGCAAGCTTATTTATGAGCATATATTACCTGTGTACAAGTAACAGAACATGTCGTAAAGATATGATGATTTTTCAAATGAACTTACATTTCCTCCATAACCCAGGAAGATTATGGAATAGCTACCTTGATGTACTTCATGAAATAAGGATTGTTTAGCGTCAAGTGCAACTGTGTATAGAACAATCTTCCCAATTAGATTCATTCATTGAAGACTCCTGATATCCTTTCAATCTTAATATTGGTTTAAATGTTGATCAGGAAAATTGACAGTCTTCCCTAATTTGAGTTCAGATTTTGCTCATGAATTCCATAGAACATTTTCCCTTTAAAAGTTTAATGAAACTTAACTTTAAAAAGGTACCACAAAAGAGAAGCAGCTGTAAATGCCAAGGCTTGCACTGACTAATGTAATGCTAGTCTATAATCACAGACTCCAATCTGCCCCCAAACAAATTACACTGTGACAAAAACTGTCTGCAAAAGAAAAGTCAAAATGAATATAATATTGGAATCAGCTTCAGTGGAGTGACCCAACAGAAAAGTCACTAAAGATTAAAATGGGATCTGACAACAAGGCAGGAGACGACTCCGGAATCCAGAGTACAGAGGTTTATTGCCAATGCTGAGCTGGAATCCTGGCCTAGAAAAGGGGGATGTCCAGAAGGAAGCCACACTGGGATTGGAAAACAGGCTTTTGCCCATAAAGGTTAGTGATGCCGAAACCTCAAAAACCTCGGAGGTTCAAATTGGGTAAGTCAGTATTTTGGAGTGGCAGGGTAGGGTTACCTTCCTGGTTCTGCTGAGTAGCTGAGAACACAGCATACTGGAGCCAGGCATTTGGGGTTCTGTTCCTAACCCTGGCTCTTATTCTGCCAAGAAATCAGTGTTAGCCACTTAACGTTCTCTGTCTCAGTTTTCTTCTAAGTATAATCAGATGAACACATTGACCACATACTGAATTTACTAGGATGTTACCAGTTAGTGTTTTAAAATAGAAGAGAATAAAATAGAACAGGACAGAAATTATAGAGCTGTAAGAAATTTTACAGATCCACTAATCCAATCCTTTCAACACTATGGCTTTGAGAGAAGAGACAAATCACACATCTAGTTAGTGCTTTGAAAGCTTCTCTTTTTCAACTTGGAAATAAAAACTAGAATACGTCCTTTGAATATTTTATTGTATCTGGGGCTGGACAAATAGGTATTGCTTTGTGGAGTATTAAAAATTATGAGGTAGATAGATATGTAGTGACCTGAAAAGTATTAATGATATATACCTTAGTGAAAAAATATTACACAATAATATGTGCAATACAAGCCTGTCTCTATTAAAATTAAATAGGTATGCATATACCTCTAAGAGAGAGACCTGTTGTCAAGTCAGTATTTTATGGTGGGATTATAGGTGATTTTCATTTTCCTCTTTTGGCTTATCAGTGATTTCTAATATATTGAATATGTATTTTGTTTATAATAGAAAAAAATTACATTCTGTGTCCTAAAATGCAACATATATTGAAATCTAAAAAATATAGGCTTTATTACCCTAAAATGATCCCTTTTGATCTTTTGACTACCTGTACAAACATCAGAACTGTGCTGTTAACTCAGACCTCTCTTTTAAGCTCCAGACACAGTTATTCAAATTTTCTATGTATAGTTTAGGGCCCCATTGCTCTCTACTTAGAGTCTCCTCTGGGACATTAGCTCTCAACCAATCATAATACTACCCTGCCTTTGGAGGCATAATTGAGTGCTTGATATCAAGGCCTCAGGCCCACTTTTGATAACCAAGAAACAGCTAGTTCCCAAAGTGCAAATCTTCTTTTGTCAGCACATAAGCTATCCTACCTTTCAGAACAATAATTAAAAGATCTCAGATTCTGACCACAGTCTTCTATAAATTCCATCTTATTGGATAATTTACCCTCAGTACAGCTGAACTTCAACCTCAGCGGAATCATTGATTTATTAAATCCTCTGCTTTCCCCCATCTGTCAGCTCTTTACTCTTCTCCTATCCAGGTTAGAGTCCATGGTCATTATTGCAACTACTCTCCTCCCTAAAGTCAGTGCCCCCTTTCTCTTTTCATTTCACATTTTCAACAAAGCACATTCTTCAAATTAATGACTTTTTGATTTTTCTGTGCCTGTACCCAAGGTACTAAAAAAACCTTTTCCTTATAAATTCACAATCATTGATCTTAACCCTGCAAGACAATTACTCATCCCTCTGATTTTCCCCTTACATTCCACCAAAACTGCTTTCATCATTATTATCAATGTCATCTACTTCACCAAATCCAGGAGAAACTTTTTTTGTTCCTTAGCTTATTAGATCACTTAGTTATCTCCAAAACAGTCATTCGCTTTCTCCTCTAAAATATTCTGTTCCTTTAGCTTCTAAACCTTAGAGAATTTTAATTTTCCTTTTTTTCTGGCTATTTAATCTTAGTCTTGCTTGAAGGCTCATCTTCCCATACTGAGCTGTAAGAATTTTCTCAGGGATCTGTCCCAGGTCTTCTTGTCCTCTACTCTTCAGTCTCCATCTAGGACTATGGCATCTATTCCACTCCTTTGATTTCAATGAGCACCTATATTCTAATGGATACCAAATCTATACCATTAACCCACACCTCTCCTTTAAGATCCAGGTCATTTATTCAACTATCTACTTCACATCTATATTTAGGTGCTTCACGGATACCTTAAACTCAACAGATATTTAAAACTAACTCGTGATCTTCCTCTTTCTCCAATAGTGTTTGCTCTTCATTCAGTGCTGCCTAGTCAATGGCACCCCCTTCTACCCATATGTTCAAGGCAAAACCTGCTTGTCATCTTTGACTCCTGCCATCCCCTATCCTCCCAAACTAGCTTCACCAGTTAATGCTATCTCCAAGATAGGTCTCATTCCACACATCTCTCTCCATTTCTAGTACCCACACCTTAAGCTAGGCTATTGTTATTTTTCACCTCTAATAAACTCTGATAGGGCTTCTTCCACCTACTCTTATTTTCCTCCAATATATTCCCCACATTGCTGTCAGCTTGATCTTTTAAAAACTAACATTTGATCATTTCTCTTTCCTACTAAAAATCTTCATATAGCTTCCCATTGCCTGTAGGGCAAAGACCAAATGCCTTAACACCATCTGCAAGACCTTGCCTGGTCTGCTTTCTACTTACTTTTCTAGTCCCATTCAATGATAGTCCTCTATAAAACTATAACTGTGGAAAACAAATATTATCCCCATTTTACAGCTCAGGAAACAATTCCCTGAGAATTTAAACTATTTAAATTTAAATTATTTTCTATCATCAAATGCTTAGAATTTAGTACAGCCAAGATTCTGACCTAATCAGGTTGGTTCCTATCCTCTTTTTCAGAATGCAACCTTATCTCTATAGCTCCAAATTCATTTAAAATAATATATGTCTCAAAAGAGGATAGTATTGAAATCAAACAAATATTTCACCTT
This sequence comes from Phocoena phocoena, assembly GCF_963924675.1. NCBI lineage: Eukaryota > Metazoa > Chordata > Mammalia > Artiodactyla > Phocoenidae > Phocoena > Phocoena phocoena. Next base: position 69,117,614 of record NC_089222.1, read on the forward strand.
AAGGAATATGCTTCCAGAGATAAGACAAAGATTCACTGAAATAAAATATAAATTATGGGTTTTTGTTATACCAAATACTAGTAGATGCAATGTTAATAATAATACCCAAGATGTATTGAGCACTTAATATGAATACTTTATACTCATTCATTCATTTATGCCCCATAAAAACTGATTGAAGTCCATAATATTATGATCCCCATTTGACAAATATCTAACCTGAGACATGGAAAGATAAAGCATTTGTCCAAACTTACATATGAAGTACAGGAGCTGAGCTTTGAACCCAGGCTATCTACCTCAGAAGTTTATTTTTCCTAACACTCTTTTAATGTATTAATATTGTAATCTCAATTTTTGAAAAATGATGGAAGATAGGAAGTAGACTTCATAGGGCAGGATAAAATCCAAGCCCTTCACTCACTTTTCCAGATTTTTCACCACCATATGGCCTCCCTGTGACACTCTCCAGACTTTCGGCACAAAATACCACTCACAAATCCCTGACTCCTGCAGTTTTCAGTCTGTGTGCACATGATCACATTCAGTCTGTGTGCACATGTTCTGCATATACATTACTACATCCTTTTTCTTTTTTTTAAATAAGTTTATTTTATTTATTTATATTTGACTGCGTTGGGTCTTCATTGCTGTGCGTGGGCTTTCTCTAGTTGTGGTGAGCAGGGGCTACTCTTCGTTGCGGTGCATGGGCTTCTCATTGCAGTGGCTTCTCTTGTTGTGGAGCACGGGCTCTAGGCACGCGGGCTTCAGTAATTGTGGCTCGCACACTCTAGAGCGCAGGCTCGGTAGTTGTGGTGCACTGGCTTAGTTGCTCTATGGCATGTGAGATCCTCCCGGACCAGAGCTCGAACCTGTGTCCTGCACTGGCAGGAGGATTCTTAACCACTGCACCACCAGGGAAGTCCCTACAACCTTTTTCTTTTCATAATCTTAATTATGAAGGTCTAAGCCCCTAAACATAGATAGCCCATTATAAAGTAGCACTAAATAAATGTGTGGTGAATTGAACTGGTCCTCCAAAGATAAGAAATACATATTTCCTTAAATGCACATATTGGTGGCCTAAGGTAAACAACTGAAAATCCCTATTAGTGTTTCAACTTTGCCATAAAAGTGTATCAAAACAATGATTTGTATCTCAATCAGTAGAAAGAAAACTACCAGAATATTATTAAATAAAAACTTGCATATTAGAAAGCAATTTATATTATGTAGAATATTCAGAAAACAAAAAATGAAGCTGTTAATTATGTAAATGTCTTTAAATGTAAAACTGATTTCTTAAATCCACACATAGAAATGAACCTCATGTCTGTCTTATATTCACAGTTGTCATGCTACCCTTACTCATGATATATATAACAAGATTTTCTTGTATTTTTTTCCTATATTTATTTTATTATTTTTTTATTTTTTTGTGGTGTGCGGGCCTCTCACTGTTGTGGCCTCTCTCGTTGCGGAGCACAGGCTCCAGACACGCAGGCTCAGCGGCCATGGCTCACGGGCCCAGCCATTCCGTGTCATGTGGGATCTTCCCGGACCGGGGCACGAACCCGCATCCCCTGCATCGGCAGGCGGACTCTCAACCACTGCGCCACCAGGGAAGCCCTTTTTTCCTATATTTAAAGGTGTTATAAACAACATTCTTCATGTCTTACATGCTATGGATACACCATAATTTTATTTTTTGATATTTTTCCCATTTGAAATTTTGGGAGAGAAAGAAGCTTAAATTTGGATATTTTATATATAACACTATATTTGGTATCTAGTTCAACCAGTAAGTCTGATTTCTGGACTCTTTCTGCTGTAAGAGGAGACTTTCTCATTATAGTAGTCAAGCACTTAGTCACAGCCTTGGGAGTTCTGCGGAGGCTGAGTACATGTCTTATGAATACGTAGGGTGTGGTTGGAAGAGCCCCAGGAAAGGAATAATTATACTTGCCTTCTATGTTCAATCATTCAACACCTCCAGGCAAATATCTTCTCAACAATTAACTGGGGGATTTGTAATAAATTATTTCAAAGGTTTGTCTTTCTTACCTTAGGATCTATGATTCTAGGTCAAGTGGGGAAAATTTTACAAAGCTAACTTCTTCAGCTCTTGTCTCTACTATTGTTTGACAGAGAATATAGGAAAATTAAAAGGACTAAAATTCCAGTCTGAAAAGCCAGAATGTTAATAAAATTTTGATACTGGTCATTTCTTATGTATAATTTTTTTTTTTTTAGACCTGGTGCTACTCATAGAGATTCCAATTTTTAAATTTTTTTTTTTGCGGCACGCGGGCCTCTCACTGCTGTGTCCTCTCCCGCCGCGGAGCACAGGCTCCGGACGCACAGGCCCAGCGGCCACGGCTTACGGGCTCAGCCGCTCCGCGGCACGTGGGATCCTCCCGGACCGGGGCACGAACCCGCGTCCCCCGCATCGACAGGCGGACTCCCAAACCCTGCGCCACCAGGGAAGCCCTCTTATGTATAATTATAGCTTGTGTTTCAGTGCATCAGCAGTTTACCCAGGAATCTGAAAGTACATGGACATGGCAGGCATTTATAACATTAATAAGGACATACATCCAAGCTACGAAATAGGCAAAGAAAAGCTTTTATTCTTTTTTAGAACTTTGAAGGATCAGAAAGGGAGCTCTGACTTCCTTAACAGAGGCTCTGAGATGGAAAATAATTTTGGTCAAATAGCTTAGAAAGGAAAACAAATTTAGTTTCCCTCAGAGGTACCCTATGACAGCCGAGTTCTGAAGATGACTTCATTTCAGAGTCCTGTATTTGTGACTCAAGAAAACCAAGAAAGTGTTCGTTACTCAAAGCTGCAAGAAGAAGGAAAATAAGAAACCCAAAGTTAAGCATGGCCATCCAGCTGGCACATGTGCCCGGGCCACAATTGGCTTTGGCAAGTCTTCATCCTCAAGGTCTCCAATGGCTTGGAGGCACCCACCGCAAGAAAATCATGGGTTTTAAAATACAGGAGTTAAAGAACACATTGATGTCATTTTGGTGCAGGAGCATTTAGAGAAATGTGTTCTTGTCTTTGAAGGTTGGCTAACCTTGTGAATGCTTCAGACCTGTAATGGGACTCTTTGCCTGGGAGTTGGTGCTACCGTCTCTGAAGAGATTTGCCTTATAGACCATCACCACAGTGCAGCCTGAGCCTTTGTCCTTTCACTGCTCCAGGCCCAGGAGGAGAAATTTCTACCTAAACTTCTTTTTAAAATCAGAAGTATCTTTATGCATACAGACTAGTCTCCTAGAGTCTTAGAATAACCAGAAACCAGTTCTTGAAGTTACCTGGAAGACTCTCAAATGATTGTATAATCTCTCTGCTTAATCGACTTCTTTATGAGGGAATTCTTACAAGTTCTTCCACATAAAAGAGTCAAATTTGTCTCCCTTTAATTCCACCCATCCTCTAAGAGCTACAAAGAATAATCTACCCTTCCCCAATCTCTTTTCCGGATTAAATATTCCAATTCTTTCACCTAATAATTTCAAGTACTTTGCCATCCTAACCATTCTTTCCTGCATGTGCCCAGCTTGATTTTCATCTTTTAAAAGTGCTTATGGTAATTAAAAAAAATCTTTTGTCTGGTTGCACTGAAATACTTCTACAAAATAAAGCAGAATCTTGATGCCCTATAAAGTGGGTTTACTCATATAATTCTGGGTTTTAGAAATAATTTCTAGATAAAAAGAATTAATATTAATCACCAAATCTCAGTCATGACAGTCTTCTTTCCCACTGTTACCCCATAATATCATACAAATTAATTTTTTAGAAATCTAAGGACTATATTTGTAATCCTTCATTACATTATGAAACATGTTTAAGAGAAGAAAGTAAAATACACGTTCAATCTAAAATGTGTGACTTAGTACTTTAAATCCAGACTCTTAATATTTGATTAGATAGGAATTTAGATGCCAACAGGTTTCTCCCCTCTGTTTAGAGATGAGGAATCTGAGACTGGGAGAGAGTAAGTATCTTGCCCAAGTACTTGCTTACACCCTCAAATCACTGGGAGAAGCAGGATTCCTTCTCCAATACAAACCTCTTTCTCATGAACCCTGTATGTTCAGCTTGCCATAAATTGCAATTAGAGCCAAATGTCACCTTAGTTTGTTAAATGACTTACCTTATATCCCGTGCAGAGAATATAACACAACCATAGGACATGTTTTATGTTATTAATAAACATGACAAAACCATATAAGCAAAATGTTACAAGAAATAGCATATAAGACATTCGTTTACAGGTAAAATCCTCTTATAAGAAATAGCATATATAGAAATAACACATACGGAAAATGTTGATTCATTTCCATGTCAAGAGAATCTGTCTTTGAAAGATCTCTTCAATGACAAATTCTAGCTGCTGAATTATGTTTCTGGATGCTAGTTACCTAGTTTAGAGTTAGTTTACTAGATACTACTTATGTTTCTTACAGCACACTAATTTACTTAACTACCCATAGTTAACTGTTCAGTTAACTATGCTGCGTAATTAACAACTTAAAGCTTAGTGGCTTAAAATGACGATCATTTTTCTCTGCCAGTCAGATATTCGAACATCCTCATTAAGGATAGCTTACCTCTTCTGCGTAGTGACAGGTCCCTCTTCAGTTACATTCGGCTAGAACATCAGGTCAGCTAGAATGTTCCAGATTGCCTCACTCAGCTGGGATGGTTGGGAGGACTAGGCTTCTCTTTTCTTGTGGTATCAGCCAGGCTCCCACACATGTCTGAGCCCTCAGTTCTTCTTCATGTGGCCTTTCTCTCAATTCACATGTATAACCTGGACCTCTTATATTGTGTCTGGGTTCTCCCTGAGCAAAAGCAGAAGATCCAACAACTACTATTAAGGCCTGAGCTCAGAAGTCCCAAAGGGTCAATTCTGTTATATTCTATTGACCAATGCAAGTGACAAGTCCAACCCAGATTCTAAGTTTGGGAAAATAGAATATACTTTTCAATAGAAGTACAATTTATGTGAACAGAGATGGAAACCCCATACAGCAAACCTTTTTGTCTGCTATTTGCTTTGTAGTTGGCAAAAGGGCAGCTGAGTTCAGCTTTGATTCTGCCTCCAAAATAAAAGTACTCTTAAGACACTCATCCAACAATATAGAAACTAGTATAAATACACACACACACACACACACACACACATGAAGAAACAGTAGACAAAAATGCAGGTCTAGAGTATTGCATACATGGTTTCTCTTCTTATCCTTAAAGAGTAGTTTCACATTAAACTGTAGTTTACCCACATTACTAAAGATTTCATCTTTATCTCTGAGATAACATTTTAATTCTTATCATTTTAATAAAATTGTTTCACAACCAAATAATACATACATATGTCCTAAAAGATTTGATGTAACACAAACACACACACACAGCAGTTCTAGAACCTTTAAAGTTCAACACACTTCATGAACATTTTATACCATAATTGCATCATAATGCACTTCATTATGGTCCATAGCTGTATCTTACATCATGGAGCCACACCATCATTTACATAATTAATACTGAAAATTATGTTGTTTCAAATCATTTAGTATTTGACATATTACTTGAGTGAATATGCTTGTTTATAAAACTTTGTATATATTCATGTCACTTCCTTTTTATACATTCCTAGGTCACAGTAAAAGCTATCTCAAAAGCTTTTGATGGATATAGACTGATTGCACTACCAGACGTTAAAACGATTACGCTTCTACCAATGTTTGCCCGTATCCTTAAATCTTTGCCAACACTGGATATTGTCATTAATTGTTAGACATTTCTAATTTATTAAGTGAAATATAGTTTCTTATTCTTTTAAGTGTATTTCTTTGACTACTAGTGAAGTTTAGGTTCTTGAGTTTCCAAGGCATACAATATAACAGTATCATTTTCTAAAAGGGATCATTTAATCACCTCCTATATATATATGTATATTATATATCTATATATATATATATAATATATATCTACATGCACACATATTCCCACATGAAACCAAAATTTTAGCAATAGTCACTTTGGGTGCTTTTTGTTGAATTATGGGTGATTGTTACTTTTTTATATATATTTTCTATATATTTTCAAAAATTCTCTATGATTAAGATGAATAGATCAAATCATTTAATAGATTGTTGCCATCCCTAGAGTTCCATCTTTGAGATATTACAATGAAATTCTTTGAAAACCTCATAAAAAAATCTCAATAGAATAGAACTCAAGTGGGACCTGTCTACATTCATTATCAGTTGGATTTGATAAGCACTGTACAGTGTGACCCTGTCAGATAGAAAATAGAAGTACAGGTCTTTACAGCAGTCATTGAACACTGCCTCCCCACTCTAAACATATATACCCAGAATAGAATATTGACCCTGCCAGTCTTTCCCAAATAAACATGGTTTGGACCAAGAAGCTCTTTCACTCTGACATTATTTCAGCTCTGACACTCCTGGGTTGTAGTTGTGGTGAGCCTGTTCCTTTCCTCTTCCTTCTCTTAGTTAGGTTTTTATCAACTTTGCTTCTCAGCTGGGCTTGATATCTTCATCCTATACTGAGCTCTGCTCCGTCTTTCAGCTGCCAGCTTTCCTTGGCAACTCGCCTCCATCTCCACTCTTTCCCAGGGAAACCCTTTGAGTCCCAGTCACCAATTACACTTTGAAGCTTTATCCTCACCATCCTGCCATTGGATATGCTCTTTACCTCTTCTAATAACCTATGAACTCATCCTTCAAAGAAGATAGAATTTTTTGTATTAGAATAAAAATCACATTGGATATTTGTATCTATTTCTCTTTCTTTAAATTGAAGTATAATTGATTTACAATATTATACTGAATATTAGTTTCGGTTATACCACACAGGGATTCAAGATTTTTATAGATTATACTACCTTTAAAGTTACTATAAAATAATGGCTATATTTCCCTGTACTCTGCAATATATCCCTGTGGCTTATTTATTTTATACATAGTAGTTTATATCTCTTAATTCCATACCCTTATCTTGCCCCTCTCCCCTTCCTTCTCCCTACTGGTAACCACTAGTTTGTTCTCTCTATATATGAGTCTGTTTCTGTTTTGTTACATATATTTGTTTGTTTTATTTTTTAAATTTCAAGTATAAGTGATGATAACATAGAGTATTTGTCTTACTTTGTCTGACCGATTTCACTAAGCATAACACCCTCTAGGCCCATCCATGTTGTTGCCAATAGCTGAGAGAGGATTAAAGCATGTTCAGTACCCTCACTGTTATCAAAAGCTTATCATCTAGTAGCAGTCACTACTACTTTTGATGATAGTAGGGGTACTGTACATGCTTTAATCCTCTCTGTGTGATTCATCATGCCCAGCTCTGCTTTGAATGTAGAAGTTATTCAGCATGTATTTGGCTGAATAAATGAATAAATGATGTAGCTATGTATCCAAGACTAGATGGGTCATCCTAGACAGAATGAGCTTCTTACTCAATCACAAGTTATTATTCTTAGTGAGCTTGGGTGGCTAAAGGAAGGTAATTAATAAAATTAGTTTTAGGGCAGCAGTGGTAGAGGGTGAATCCTGATTTAGGAAAGAAAATCATGACCTCATTGTTCTGTGAGTCTTGAAAAAGTCGCCTACTCTTGCCAGAACTCAGTTTCTATATCTATGAAAAGAAAGTGATCGACAAGCCAATCTTCATGACCTCTTGTAGTCTGGGCATTCTTGAATTCTATTCTTAGATTTCATTCAGGCTTGAGCTGAAATGAACCTGAACATCTGGATCATCCCTGGAGCCAAATGAGTTTTAGGGCCAGGAGTTAGAAATCAGATTTAAAGAGGTCTTAGTTGTTCTTTCCTGGATCTGTACACTTGAGCCCATGTAACAATGAATTGTACTCTACAGCTGTTGAGCTCAAATTACTTCTTTCAAAATTATCTCCTTACATTCACTCTGCTGATGGAATTCTCTTTTTAAAATAATAATCTATTAAATCTAACATTTCAATAGTATTGTTATCGTAAAACACTGTATTCTAAAAAGTGTGTGAAATAAATGTGCGTAAATTAAATCCATTTTCTGATGGAACTTGCAATTTCTGAGATTAAATACATTTTTTGATTAATTATCAAGGGAACTATTTTTGAGGTTAAATTTCTTTGATAGCCAGCCTCTCTGTGATATATTTACTTACATCTTTAAAACAAAGAAACAAATATATTAAATGTCTTCTCTTAGAGTGATTCCTAAGGGAAGAACTCTAGTTATTGGGAGATAACTCTTAATTAATCAACTCTATAAATTTGAATGCTAATAGTTCTGATCTCTTTAAATTAGAAGATATCGGACCAACTATTATACCTCCAATCTGATCTTTTCTATAATACAGAAATAAAAACTTCTAGTTACAGAGTTCAGGTAGTCTACAGTAGTCTTATAATTCATCACTTTTGTAATTTGGCTATAAGTAATTAGATTGAGTTGAAAACTTTCATTTCTTCACATCTATGGTTTTACATTAGATTACCAAAATCCTTTTCATATAATCATTGCATTTAATTATAACTAGTAGCACTAATCTTGGAAGAAGACAGAATACAAAGTTAGGACTGACTTTATGGAATAAAAATGTAGTGTCCAAAATATTCATGTTTTATATTTTAAATCCAATTAAATTGATGCTGTTACTGGGAAGAATATAATGTGAGTTCATTAGTGACTTCACCTCTGACAGAACTGTCTTGGACAGTGGAGATAGTTATTCCTACATTAGAATATGTTGTGCATCAAAAAATCAGCTTGTTTGCTTGTATTGGTCTCTTGTAACTCTCTAGACTTGGTCAAGAGTGGCCCCAGTTTTAGCCTCATACTTTAGAGCAGTACCACTTCATGAGTGGATCCATGACAGAATAAGAAACTTGTATCAGAATGTAAATTAATATTGGTTTCTTTACCTAGCCGTTCTAAAGAAAAATGTTAGCAAAAATAAATAACATGCTTAGTGATGTAGTTCATTTACATTCTGGTGAAGCAAATTATCTCACCATGGAACAGTAACAAGTAGTTCATGGTGTCAGTTGGAGTACTGTTCTATAAGTAGTACTGCTTTAGAGATCATCCACTCTGCCCCTCCTCCAGCCATGCCCCTCCCACAGGGTGAGGAATCTGAGGGACCTAGGAGACACAACTAACCAGAAACACACTCTAACTTCTAAACCATGATCTGGGCACACAAGACCTTGGAATTTTTTGTGCAAACTGTCTAAGGTTATTTGGGCCTCCTCCCCATGTCCTTTTTCCCAAAGATGAATCACACTGCAAAGTGCCTTTTTGTAGCTACATAAAGAGAAGTTGGTTGTGTGGGTTAGAGTTTCCACCATCGTGAACAGATGCTCACAGGACAGGTCAATGGAATTTGGAGTGAGGAGGAAGGGAGTGGTCGACTCTTCAGGGGCCAGGGCCAGCTCTTCATGCATTGCCACTTTTCCAGCAAGTAGCTAATTCTAAGTTTCTACCTGGTCTTCTAGTTCAGTGTAGAACATTTCCCTGTATGATATGTAGAGCTCCACTGCACACTTGCCCCAGCCCTGCAAATGTTCAGGAAAGACTCCTTCCAGCCTATGGGCATCACTTTGAAAAAAAATCAAAGGGATTTTAAAAAACATGCAACTTTTAAAAATGTTCAATCCCTACTCTTCTAATAGCATTTGCTTGTTTTATTTTTTGAAGTTTTTAGAATGCAAAAAAAAAAAATGTATGGTACTAGAATTTTTATATGCCTTCATTTTCTTTAAGGAAATCATGTTTTTCTTATGCTATTTTATTTACCAGAATTTTTTTTTCCTCTCTTGTTCCCTAGTGAATAGTATGCATCCTTTAAATAGTTTTCAACCAGTCCTGACCTTCCGCTCACTTCTCACACCTTTTAATGTCCCAACTTAGTGATAAGATCTCTCATCTCTAGAATTGGCCAAATCCCCCAGAATTCTAACTGCTTCCTTCAGTTTCTTTCTATATTTTGTAGGACACTGTTTGAACTACTATTTCTTAATAAACTTATTTTCAACTTCACTGTTTTCCTCTTTTCTTTCATCTCTGTCTCATCATGTATTTACGTACGTATATATTCAGATATTTATATGTATGTGATTTATTTTTATATTCATTTCTTCCCCCTTTGTTGTGAGTTTCCTTCAGGCAAATGACTATATCTAATTCTTCTATTTTTCCACAGCACCTAATATAGTGACTGTCTCATAGACACTGAATAAATAATTCATGTTATTTAAATAAATCAAGCAAAATAAAATTGTTATATACTATTAGAATAATTTACAGAGAGAAGGAGCTGCCTGGATATTTAAGATTTTAAACCATACTTTAATAATAAAAGTAGAACATTCTTCTATACCTCCTATAAAGTTGAATGTCAAATTAAAGATTCAAAAAAAAAAAAAGCCAATATAGAAGCAATGCCTTAAAACTCTGGAGAGGCCTTAGAAAGGGAAAATCATTTTTGATTGGCTTTGTTATTGTTTTTCAAGAATGGGTATCTTCATTTTGAAATGTATTATTTTAAGATCTAAGGGTTTCCTGCTAGTGCGAAGTTATCCTTTTTCATACTTATATTTGGCTTACCATTGAAACCATTCATTTATTCCGTTTCCATAAAACCCCTAATAACTATTTAAATTTTTTCTGTTCTTGGCTCTTTTCAAAATCATAAATACAGGTTTGAAAACTAAATTTGATTTTGGGGCAAATTATTCCCCTCCCCGTGCCCATCCCCACTAATTGCTAAGGAACTGTGACTGTATCCATCAGTTTTACTTATGATAGACTCATGTCTTATTCCTTAGGAAATGGAAAGCCTGCTATATTTTCTAGCCCCAAACTTGGGGGGGAAGGAGCTTAAATTTAATTTATCTACATTGCAGCTGTTCTACAAATATTTGTTGTTTTCTTAAAAACTCTCAGGGAAATTTTCACAACCATAACAAAAGTCTATCTTAGGGCTTAATTGCTTTAGGCTTTCTAATTTCTGATATAAATCTCTCCTTCTATAGTTTTAGCATCTTCTCTCTGAGGCTGCAAAGTTAAATCAATCAATCAATCTACCCAATACCATTCTCATGATACTTTTAATCCACTCAGTTTTAAATTTCTTCAGAATCAATTACCTAGGTCACAGTTGGATTAAATGATAATAAAAATATTTCACTGTCCACTTCACATTACTGAGGTGCTATAAAAATAATATTATGACCCAGAGTTACTTTAAAAGACTTGAGAGATTAAAAATGCTATGTTTTATCATTTTTGTTTTGAGAGACTGAGGTTATTTAAATCAGAATTATTATAGATTGTTACAGTTATTCATTTTATACTTTTATTATATACTATATAGTTATTCATTTTATCACATTTTTAGCTAGAACCAAATTCTTTGTCCTGAAAAATCACAGAAGAATAATCATAAGGGCAAAAGGTAATGTGTAGCAAATAAAAAGCTTCCCATTCAGATGCTTCTAAAGGAAGTGAAAGTCATTTATTAAGCATATACAATGGGCCTGGCTATGTTCTAGACACTTAGGTTTCAGCAGCAAACATAACAGATAAAATCCCCTGTCCTCATGGTTCTATTGGAGAAAATAGACATTAACAAAATAAAAATGTAAATCAGATAGTATGTTAGAATCACTGGATATAAGTTATATGTAAGTTCAGCTTTAATCAATAATAACAAGAGTTATTTAAGTAGTTGTATCTATATATTCCCATTGGTAGTGTATGAGAATTCCAGTTGCTCCACATCTTTACCAACAGTTGGCATCAGCTATCTTTTTATTTTTACCTATGTTGGTCAGTGTGAAGTATTATTTTTTTTAATTAAAAAAATTTTTTTAACATCTTTATTGTAGTATAATTGCTTTACAATGGTGTGCTAGTTTCTGCTTTATAGCAAAGTGAATCAGCTATACATATATCCCCACATCTCTTCCCTTTTGCGTCTCCCTTCCACCCTCCCTATCCCACCCCTCTAAGTGGTCACAAAGCACCTAGCTGATGTCCCTGTGCTGTAAGGCTGCTTGCCACTAGCTATCTATTTTACATTTGGTAGTATATATATGGCCATGCCACTCTCTCACTTCCTCACAGCTTATCCTTCCCACTCCGCATGCCCTCAAGTCCATTCTCTATGTCTGTGTCTTTATTCCTGTCCTGCCCCTAGGTTCTTCAGAACCTGTTTTTTAGATTCCTTATATATGTGTTAGCATATGGTATTTGTTTTTCTCTTTCTGACTTACTTCACTCTGTATGACAGACTCTAGGTCCATCCACCTCACTACAAATAACTCAATTTCGTTTCTTTTTATGGCTGAGTAATATTCCATTGTATATATGTGTCACATCTTCTTTATCCATTCATCTGTCGATGGACACTTAGGTTGCTTCCATGTCCTGGCTATTGTAAATAGAGCTGCAATGAACATTGTGGTACATGACTCTTTTTGAAGTAGTATTTTATGTTGATTTTAATTTCCTTTTATCTGATCACCATTTGAGAGCTTTATTGTCTGTTTGAATATCCTCCTCTGAAGTGCTTAACCAGTAATTCTATTGTTTTCTTCTTACTGAATTGTAGTAATTCATCATATATTTGAATACAAATTTTTTGTTATATGAGTTACATCTTATTGAACTCTGTGGCTTTCCTTTTCGTTCTATCAATGTCTCTTCATGAGCAGAAGGCCTACATTTTAATAAAGATCCATTTTTCAAGTTTTTATTTTTATGATTAGAGTCTTATTGTGTTCTACTTAAAAAATCTTTGCCCATCCCAGAGTAATGAAGGTATTCTCCTGTTTTCCTATATGACATATATTGTTTTATCTTTCACATATATGTCTACAATCCTTCTGGAATTGGTAAGTGTGAGGTACAGGGCAAAATTACTTTAATATAGATTTCCAACTGTCCCAATATCACTTATTGGAATAATAAAAACACCTTGTCCTCCATTGCTATGGCACTTTGTGTAAAGTGGGACAAATTTTGGTAAGTTTGAATATTGATAGGAAAATCAAGTAAAGAGGGGAAAACTGATGATGTGGGAAAGGGAAAACAGAATAAACTGGAGTAGGCTACTGTGGATGTGCATTAAAGTACAAATGGAGGGCTTCCCTGGTGGCGCAGTGGTTGAGAGTCCACCTGCCGATGCAGGGGACACGGGTTTGTGCCCTGGTCCGGGAGGATCCCGCAGGGGACACGGGTTCGTGCCCCGGTCCGGGAATATCCCACATGCCGCAGAGCGGCTGGGCCTGTGAGCCATGGCCGCTGAGCCTGCGCGTCCGGAGCCTCTGCTCCGCAGCGGGAGAGGCCACAATGGTGAGAGACCCGCGTACCGCAAAAAAAAAAAAAAAAAAAGTACAAATGGAGATGCTGACCTTAGCTAAAAGCATAGGCAGTCATTAATAATGGCAATATTAGTGATGATAATCAATAACACTTATATTATTTACCATGAACCAGGTACTTACTGTTCAAAGTACTTCACGCACACACATATATACATATGAACTCATATATATGTAGGTATATATATATTTTTTAATCTATTTTTTTCTTTTTTAAACTTTTTAAAAAATTAATTAATTTATTTATGGCTGTGTTGGGTCTTCATTTCTGTGCGAGGGCTTTCTCTAGTTGTGGCAAGCGGGGGCCACTCTTCATCGCAGTGCGTGGGCTTCTCACTATCGCGGCCTCTCGTTGCGGAGCACGAATTCCAGATGCTCAGGCTCAGTAATTGTGGCTCACGGGCCCAGTTGCTCCGCGGCATGTGGGTTCTTCCCAGACCAGGGCGCGAACCCGCGTCCCCTGCATGGGCAAGCAGACTCCCAACCACTGCGCCACCAGGGAAGCCCTGTAGGTATATTTTTTTATGTGTAAATATATATGAACTCGTATATATATATTTATATAAATATACGAATTTTATTTTGTAACACACATATGTACACAGATACATGTATTTTTATGTACGTGCACAGTATTGTTAGAAAAATATATGTATAAATGAAATTAGCTATATATTCTATACCATATTCACTTAAAAATATACTATGCCATAGATACTGATTTTATGCAAGAAGTACCTTAGGCAGAGAGTACATAAGTAATTTGGCCAAGAGTGGTAAAGCTGGGGTTTAAATCCAGGCAGACATTCAAAATCTCTAGGCTTAAACTTCTATGCTACATTCATCCACAGACACTTTTTTTAGTCAGATTAGTTACTAGTGAATTGATAAATATTATTAAGCATCTAGAGTTAACAGACGTTTAACCCAACAGCTAATTTACCTATTTTCCTATGTTTTGAGACATGTCTTACTAACTAAGCTTAAATTAAAAGAAATCTCATTTCTCATGTGGCTTTCATAAATGCAGCTGCTAAAATTAATAGGAGAAATAAATTTGATCAATCACTTTGAGTTTCCTATGTGATGTATTTTTTTTTTTTTTGAGTTTACTTAGGGCATGCTTTCTTTTTTGTGTGTTTGTGATCTATTTTTTTTTAAAAGGAGAATATTCCTCCTTTATCTGAAGACTGTCACTCAAAAAAATACATGTCAGTAACAGATTTAGCTTTCAAAATTCCATTTTTTGGTTGTATCCTGCCACACTCTTAAAATGTGAATTGAAAACTGTGTGGGATGAATCCAAACACTACATTGGTATCCTCTTTAAACACAAGCAAAATTGCTCTAGTGGTACTTGTTTTATCTAATATCATGTTTGGAGGGAACATACACATGGTTTTATAAACACACATTTTAGTCAAATTGCATGTTCTAACATCAGCATAATATTTGTGTGGTTTTGCAACAGCAAAGTCCAAATAAGCTCCTTAGCCTTCTAACCTCTGGAAAGCAAACTACAGCATGACGCACATCAGACATTATAAGTTATATTTCTCTGTTGCCCATTAAAACGCTGGCATATATCAGACAGTTCGATGAAATTCAGACCAATGCAAGCAGAATGAAACTTGAACTTGTGTTTAATGTCACCTAGGTTTGAATCACTTCCCTTAGTTTCCCTACAATTTCCCTGAGGCTTTCCATTTGTATGTCTTTTAAAAATATATACATTGCTCATTTCATTTCATGATTTAAAAATACTGCTGTAAATAGAGAGTTGCTAAATATACCACACATACACCACCAATTTTCAAAGCAGGGAGACAACATTCCGAGTACGAGAAAAGCCCAAAGAAAAGGATAAGCATGTCACAGCATGTTTGGGAAACATGAGGCAATAAGCTTAGTGGGTGCAGTGAGTGATTGTTAAAAATGAGTGGAAAGAAAAAAAGCAGAACTTGTATGGAGTCAAATGATAAAATCCTGGAAATTAAATTGAGGTATGTAATTAATTAGTTAATTAATTTTAATAATACTTTGAATACTTAATTCAGAAGGCACATTGTTATGTGCGGATGATTCAGATTTGAACATGATATGATACCTGCTCTCAAGGAGCTCAGAATTTCACAGGGAAAAAAAATGCATGAAAACAAGGCAATACAGTATGATAAGAGCTATAAAAGGGGCATGTTTAAAATGCAATGAGGATATAAGGTTAAGGCTTATTCAATCTTCCTAGGAAAATGAGAGTAGAAAGGCTTCGCAAAATAGGTTTCAGTTGGTCAAAGTGTTAAGACCAAGTAATGGTTTACTGTGCATTTCTCATGGAGGGATCAGCAACTACAAAAATCCAGAGGCAGGTATTTTAAGTCAGATGGCACACTGTCAGGTAAATTTTGTTGCTCCCTTCTCTTTAAATATCACAACGACTAATAAAATATACTTCTAAAAATAAAATTTTAAACAGAAACAAGTTTGTATTTGACCGAAACAAAAATTTGCAGGGACAATTGTGGACTTCAGCCAATGTTTTCTACACCCTGGTACCAGAATCAGAGTGAGGTAATTAATTTCTCTGACTACAGGGTATGTATGTATGTCAAGTGACGCAAGCCGTGTTTATTCTATTAAATGAGAAGCCAGGATTGGCTGTTCCAATCAACAAGAGACAGGCTAAAACACTGTGACCACTTGTAGTGATTACTTATGTAGAAATTGTATATCTGAGTTGCTGAGAGAAAGAATACAAAGCCATACACAAAGGACGTGTGTCAAGCCATCTGGGGTTCAGTGAATGAATGTCTTTTCATAGTTTTGTCACAGGAGAGTAGCACTCAGTTGTAAGTATAGGACCTGGTTCTGGACTGGGGGATGAGAATACAGGAGTGCATCTGCAAAATAGCTATATTGGATCCAAGGACTACAGATATCAAGAGCATTATAACAAACAACAAACAAAAACCTCCCACTCAAACTAAGCCTGAAAACAAAAGATCTAAAGCACAGAAGGAAAACTAAAATTGAGAGAGCAACTCTTAAAAGTCCTTTTTTTTTTACATTAGTATTTACATTTATTTCATGGATGCAGTTTAGACACTAATGAACAAAATTTGAATGCAAACAAATATACAAATACCATAATAAGCATTATCAAATAAAATAATTGACACTAGTATTACAAGCATATTAATGGGCCTGGTGAGAAAAGTGATGAAAGAACACTGCAGCCCATGGCATTTTTCTTTTTATCAAAAGAAAACACTCAGTAGCACCATAATGGTAATACTTAAAAGAAACCTAAGATGGAACATTTTAACTGTTATCACTGAGGTTAGCCTGTTTTATTTAAGTGAATTATACTGGAAGTTAACAGTACAGGCAATATTTTGGCCAACTTCTGTTTATGGCAGCTGAACATCTTCCATAAAGAAAAGCAATGAAAAATAAAGCCAGCCATATGTGGACTCCTCCTTAGTACTTGGTACAAACTCTGCACTAGCCAGAATGACCTTTTTGACTAAAACCGTATAATGCTGAATAAAGGGTGTTTGAAATGCCCATGTATTCACACATATGCACATACACATGCATCTTTTAAAACTCATTTTAAAGTGACGTGAAAATAAAGATATGTTGAGCAGAATAAACAAATAAAACAGAAACCCTGGGATGTGTCGGGTTGTATAGTCATTTACTCTGAGAATGTCTGCCAAACCACGGAGAAAACACTTTGATGACTACACGTGATATGGGAGCATAAGGTGAAGTTCAGCAAACTCTCAAGTTGACACCTCTCAGATAAAACTGGGACCCCCAAAGGGCTCTACAGGAAGTAAGGGTGAATCAAACACATGACACAGACAATGAGAATTTGAATTTCTTACCTCTGACACTAGATGAAAAGGGAGAAAAACGTGATATCCCCCTAGAAATGTTTTGAAAACATTTTTAATGAGGGTAACATGCATATATTAAAGTTCACAAGTCTAAACTATACAGATGTTTGAATTTTACATTTAACCACAGCAGAGATGAGAATACAGAACATTTCCATCACTGCAGAAAATAACCTCATGCCCCTTCCCAGTCGATACAGCCCCTATCCCTGGGGTAACTATTCTTTTGGCTTCTAGCGTTATAGATTCGTTTTGCTTGTCCTTGAATTTCATATAAATGAAATCATACAGTGTGTCCTGTGCGTGTCTGGCTCCCTTCACTCACTGTGATAGGGAAAATAATGAACCTCTAAAGCTATCATCAATCACTTCAGCTAAAGCCAAGGACGCATTTCTTATCATCTTTTCCAGTTGAAGTTAGGTGCCTGCAACAGTTTGGAAGAGCCATGTCAGGGTATCTTCCTTCGTGAGGAACATGCCAGTGGTGGATCTTAAAGAAAAAGATCATTAATGTATCTCTTTCTGCGGGATTCTATTGTTCCTTCCACAAGTACCTGGGTTATTATTTCACCTCCATTGCCACAAAGTTGGTGTATCCCATTGCTATATCTGTAACATTTTTTTCAGCAATCCCCTGCTCGTGCCATACCTGTGGTCTAGAAAGTTCAAGTGCAAGAGGGACAAAGGCATTTTCATAAAACTTACAGAGGTTCAGTATGTCACCCACTTTGGCTCTTGTGGGCTACTTAGGGATGTTAAGTGAGCAGCATATGCAACCAAGTAGTAAATTATCCCCATGTCCATCCAAATAAAGGATACAGGTGGCTGAACCACAATTAAGTTTGAACACTTTTGTCTAGGTGGCCACTTGAAGGGCGAACCAAACAGTCCAGCCTGGGTTGCCGTTAGGGGAAAGAAAGAAGTATGTTCAAGAATAAAGAGGGTGCAATCCAGAATTTTCAAAATAGGAGTGACCAGTTTTCAATATAGGAGATCCTTTTCTGAGAAACAGCCATGTTTAGTGACCACATTGCCTTACTAAACCGTGTAGCTCATGAGGAGCTGAGAAAGATGAGTCAGAAATATTTTTAAGTCCATATCTGAGGAGGTGGTTCCAGTGCTCGACAATTCCAAATACCTGTGAATGGATCATAGGGATCATGGAAGATACTTCAGTTCCCTTGACTCTACGTCCATCGAGGCCCCTCCTCCTGCAGTGTGGCCTCTCTTACCACGGATCAAATGAGTCAACTTTGAGCAGAACTAACACACCAGACATTCAGTGGTAACCTCTGCATTAGAAATATTGGGTCCTATAATGTGTGCTCAGTCCACGTGATGGACGTGTTTCTGTGTCCAAAGCAATAGCGGTCTAGGCAGTGAAACCTTCTTCAACAGCTAGATCCATCCAGTCTCTAAAACTGGGCCCATACCATGGGCATCTATATAAGCGACCCAGATAGTTCAATCAGCAGCTGCAATTTGTTTCAACAGTTCATGGATCCAAATAAGAGTATCCTAAATCTGCTAATCTGTGGTTTTCCAAGGGGAAGATCAAAAAGCTAGACCAAGGGCAACAGAATCAAATATAACAAAGTTCCTTCAGCGGAGTATGGCCAGAGCTATGAGAATGGACTTGAATTCTGCCCACAGAGAGGAACAACCACAATCAACTTTGCTTCTACTTTACTAGTACTACGGTTGAACAGTTGCAGCAGCCCAGAACACACTGGTGAAGAGCAGTTTAGCTCAACCGGCAGCGTACCAGGACTAGGTGTTTAGGAGACCTCTGTGAATCAAGGGCTCCATTGAGCTAGTGACTTTGCTTGAGGCAGTGGAGTGTAAAATAAACTTTCTCCCAAGTGCACAAGGTAAAGCTGAGATGCCTCTGGGATGAAGTTAGCTGCATTCTTGGATATACCATTTCCATTTGATGAGCAAGATATTTTGAGGCTTTCCTACTATATTATTTACTGTATTCAAGTTGACATATCTTATCAGACTATCAGGCTGAAGAGTAACAGGAACCCATGAGTCAGGTGTTTCTATGGAAAGTTAATAGCTGCCTTTCAAAGTGGATATAACTGTTAGACATGGAAGAGAGGCAATCAGTCCAGAATCTCAAGGGGAACCTCCAAATGGAGACTGCTTCATTTGCTTGAGTCTCCAACTGGCAAAATCATCTGTCACAGAAACTTGTAGCTCAAAGTTGTCATTGGGATTGTGGGGCCCCAAAGATACTATCACTTCTCTACATGTGACTCTGTCTGATTGAGAGAATCCACTTGGCCACAGATGGAATTGAGAAATAAAAGCATATAAATATCAATTCCTATTATATATTCAGATGTATAAGAAATAACAAAAATTCATCGAGTTTGTCCAAAGATACCCTTCTACAAGGTCACCTTAGTTTCCCTTCCACACTGTGAACTCTGCTCAAACTTGCATAAGGTGAATCTAGGCACCCCCTCCTGCCATGGGACTGGGTAAGATGCTGATTTGTGGTACCTGTGTCAAATAGAGCCATAAAAGTATGAGTTTCTCCTTTGCCTTATGTTTTTTAGTGTATTGAAATCGGTGCATAAAATGGGGGTGAATAAAAAGAAACGAAATTGAGTTATTTGTAGTGAGGTGGACGGACCTAGAGTCTGTCATACAGAGTGAAGTAAGTCAGAAAGAGGAAAACAAATACCATATGCTAACACATATATATGGAATCTAAAAAAAAAAAAAAAATGGTTCTGAAGAACCTAGGGGCAGGACAGGAATAAAGATGCAGGCGTAGAGAATGGACTTGACACAGCGAGGGGGAAGGGTAAGCTGGGACAAAGTGAGAGAGTGGCATGGACATATATACACTACCAAACGTAAAATAGATAGCTAGAGGGAAGCAGCTGCATGGCACAGTGAGATCAGCTCCGTGCTTTGCGACCACATAGAGGGGTGGGATAAGGAGGGTGGGAGGGAGATGAAAGAGGGAGGGGATATGGGGATATACGTATGCATATAGCTGATTCACTTTGTTATACAGCAGAAACTAACACAACACTGTAAAGAATTATACTCTAATAAAGATGTTAAAAAAAACTGTATACAAAATATTGTTATTTGTATATTCCACAAGCATTTATTCAATACCTTCCGTGTACTTCAAATTATAGAAAGCAATGCCAAATGATTGGAGAAATACATTCTTTGGAGTAATGAGACATTAGAATACAAGGTAGAAAGCAACACATTGTAAAATGAGAGAGAAAGAAAAAGAAGAGAGATTGTGCGTGCTTGGGAGGATCCCAGAAAGCATCACATTAAAACAAGATGTTTCCATTTGTCTTCAGCAAATGTCAACCACAATGGAAAAACATTAAGACAGCTAAGTATAAAATACTTCATCATGACTCTGTTTCCATGGTGTCAATTCTGTATGTTTATATAGACTATTTTCTTGGTCTCATGAAAAAGATTTTAATAAATCTATCAACACAAAAGCATTGAAAACCATATTTGCCACAAGATACCAAAGTTCTTAAATATTAGTGATTTGGAATATTACTGTGTATATTCCCATCCTGGATTAGTTCTCTTTTTGAGATTTGGGGAATTATTTTCAGACTATCTGTCTTCAGAAACTATTGATGCTGTATGACTTCAGCAGCACAAATTAGGTCCATGAGTAGGAAGGTAAGTGCTTACTTCAGGAGCTCTGTTTTGACTTTCGCAAATGGGAAGGGCTAGAGGTGACTTTATGAGCCAATTACAGTTCATTTCAGGACTCCTCTTGCCTTTAGTGTATCTCTGAAGAGATATTCTCCAGAAGATGTGCTTTCCTTCTTTAAATAAGTATATGCATTCCTGTGATGAAGGGAGAAGCAACAAAGAAATCCTGCTCAATTAATACATGCTGGAACATTGCCATTAATGAAGGATAAATAAACCTCTATAGTTGTTCATTTGCAACGTCAAGAAAAGCAATGGATTTCTTAAAAATAACAAACATTTATTTAGTTCCTATAAGGTGCCACAGTTTTAGGCATGGGGGACCTTGTAGTGAAAAGGCAAATGGCCCATGCTCTCCATGCAAGACATTTTGCCGGTGTATGAGATGTGGGTTACAGGGAGAATGGAGGCAAGAGATTGGAGAGGAGAGGAGGTAAAATACATGCACTTAACAAGTAAAGAAATTTCAAAATGTAATTTCAAATAGTGGCAAGTGCTATGAAGACGATAACTTAGGGAGATCTGATAAAGAAGGAGTTGGCAGAGACCTTAGGTTAGGTGGGCAAGGAAGGGAGCCATATATAAGAAGGTGATATTGGAACTGATACCTGAGTTATCAATTTACAAAACAACAAGTCAGGTAACAATCCAAGCACAAAAGCAGTACGGGCAAAGGTCCTATGGTGGAACACAGCTTGGAAGATTCCAGAAAAAAATAAAAAAAGACTAGTATAACAGAAGCATGGTGACTGAGGTGTAGGATGTTCCAAAGTGAAATTGTAGGGTTTGGCAAGATCATGTAAGATGATGTAAGCATATAGAAGCAGTTTGAATTTTATTTTCTTAAAGCTCTGATTTGAAGCCATGGTAAGGATTTCTGTATACTTTTGCATACACTAGTGAAAGGAAATTTTGATGTTTATATTTATTCAAAAAGCAATTATTGAGGAGCTCCTATGTGCTACAGTGTGGAATTGGAGTAGAAAGTAGACAGGAGGATAGACAGTACTTACTCTCTAAGAATTTATAGAGTGATAGAAGAAAAAGTGCTAGAAGTCCCAATATATTATATTACATTTATAAAGTATTTTGGATAGTCTAAAAAATGATATAACTTCCAGTTGGTAAGGTCTTTTCATATAATATGGCATATATATTGAGCCTTGAAATATAGGTATGAATTGAGTGTATGGAAATGGGGGCATGGGTAGGTTCTGGAAAATGCATTAAGATAGAAGGAAAAATACAAGACCTTTTATGGAATGCAGGGCATTTAACCAAGTGTTGCTGATACTGGCCATATATGTCAGACAATGAAGGGACATTAATTAATTCTCTCATTTATTCAGTGAATATTTATTGAGCAAGTACGATGTAGGAGGTGTCATACTAGTTGCTAGAGAATAGTAGTGAATGAGATAAAGTCCTTGTTCTTATGGAGCACTCCAGTAGGGGGAGACAGACAATAAACAAATAAGTTAATATAGAGTACAAGAAGATAGTAAATGCTATGGAGAAAAATAAAGCAGAGAGTAAGGGAAAGCAGTTTGTAGGTACTTAAGCTTTTACAAAATTGCTTGAGAAAGGCTTCTCTAATAAGTGACATTATAACAGAGACCTGAAGGACATGGGAGAGTGACTCATACAAACATCTGGGGAAGAGTATCAAAGCAGAAGAAGCAATAGGTGGAAATGCCCTGAAGTGGGAACATGCTTGGAATGTTCAAGAAAAAGTATAGAGACAGGTGTAACTGCAATATTGGGGATGAGCTGGAGAGTGATAGGAAATGAGTTTGCAGAAGTGCTTTGGGAACAAGGGGATTTAGACATGAAGCACCTAGGTGATAGCAAGTTGGGAAGCCATTGGAGCGCAGTGAACAAAATGGTGGAATGTTCTGACTTTCGTTGTCAAGAGGTGCTATGACTAGTGTGGTGAGAAGGCCCAAAGAGGATAGAACAGAAGCAGAAGGCTATGGACATTAT
Source organism: Phocoena phocoena (assembly GCF_963924675.1). Taxonomy (NCBI): domain Eukaryota; kingdom Metazoa; phylum Chordata; class Mammalia; order Artiodactyla; family Phocoenidae; genus Phocoena; species Phocoena phocoena. The sequence continues at coordinate 69,140,665 of NC_089222.1, forward strand.
CCAGGTGAGAGGTGTTTGTGACACGGATCTGGATTTTTATGGAGGAAGTGATGAAAATGGTCAAATCCTGGAAATACTTTGAACTCATAAAATTTGACAATGGGTCAAATATTGATAAAAGAGGAGTCAGATTGACACCAAGTTTTTTAGCCCAAGTAACTGGAAGAATAGAGTTGACATTCACTCAGGTGAGAAAAACCCCAGAAGAACAGGGATTTGTTAGGCAATCTACATGTCCGCTGTAGACATAGTTTGAGATGCCTATTTGTAACTAAGCAGAGATTTTGATAGGCAGTTGAATGTATGGGTCTAGAGTTCAGGGCAAAAGACTGGGCTAGAAATAAAAATTTGGGAGTCATCAGGAGATACATGGTCTTTAACACCTTGTGACTGGATTATATAAACGATGTAATAAATCTAACTGAGAAAAGAAGGCTTGACATTGAGTCCGGAGGTACTACAGATTTAGAGGCCAGGGAGAGGAGGAAGAATCAGCAAGGAAAGGAGTGCTAATGAAGAAAGAAGTAATAGGGGAGTCAAAAGGAATCAGTGCCACAATAACTTAATGAAGCAAAAAGAGAGTAATCAACAGTGACAAATGTGTTTAAGTAATTTGAAAACTGAAAAGTGACCATTGGATTTGGTATTGGAGAAGTAATTAGTGACCTTGACAAGAGGTGTTAGAGTAGACTGGTAATAATTAAAACCTCACCAAAGTAGGATTAAGAGAGAAAAGATAAAGAAGAAATAGTGAAAGTTAACTCTTCTGAGAAGTTTTGTTGTAAAATGTGCCAAAGAAATTGAACAGTAGCTAGATGAAGAGATACAGTCAAGAAAAGTTTTGCCTCCTGCACTGCTGGTGGGAATGTAAACTGATACAGCCACTATGGAGAACAGTATGGAGGAAAATAGAACCACCATATGACCCAGCAATCCCACTACTGGGCATATACTCTAAGAAAACCATAATTCAAAAACAGTCATGCACCACAATTTACAATAGCCAGGATATGGAAACAACCTAAATGTCCGTCGACAGATGAATGGATAAAGAAGATGTGGCACATATATACAATGGAATATTACTCAGCCATAAAAAGAAACGAAATTGAGTTATTTGTAGTGAGGTGGATGGACCTAGAATCTGTCATACAGAGTGAAGTAAGTCAGAAAGAGAGAAACAAATACAATATGCTAACACATATATATGGAATCTAAAAAAAAAAAAAATGGTTCTGAAGAACCTAAGGGCAGGACGGGAATAAAGATGCAGACGTAGAGAATGGACTTGAGGACATGGGGTGGGAGGGGAAAGCTGCGGCAAAGTGAGAGTAGCATCGACTATATACACTACCAAATGTAAAATAGTTGGCTGGTGAGAAGCAGCAGCATGGCACCAGGAGATCAGCTCGGTGCTTTGCGATGACCTAGAGGCGGGTAGGATAGGGAGGATGGGAGGGAGGCTCAAGAGGGAGGGGATAGGGGGACATGTGTGTGCATATGGCTGATTTGCCTTGTTGTGCAACAGAAACTAACACAGGATTGTGAAGCAATTATACTCCAATAAAGACCGATTAAAAAAAAAGTTTGCCTGAGATGAGACATAGGTTAGTCTAAATTGAATGCTGCTGGAATGGTCCAGTTGAGAGAGAGAGAAAAAATAATGAGAGAAAACAGAAAAGGAGAACTACATAAGTAATGTATTTGAGTGGTCAAGGAAGTTGCTTTCTAGAGCACCAATGGTTTACCCATACTTAGAGGAGGGAAAGCAGAGTATATTGGTACTAATATTTACAGGTGAGTAGATGGGCTAGCAGAAGTTTGTAGACAATTTTTTTTTATAATTGCTTTCTTCTGCTCGGTGAAATAGAAGGCAATTTTATGAGCTGAGAGTGAGGCCAGGAAGGAGGTGGTTAGAGAAGAGTGGTTAGAGAAGAGAGAAGATTTAGAGGAGTCCTCTAAAGAAGTAGGAAGGAAAAAAGTACATTTCCCTAAATGGACTACAGGTCAGAATAAAATGTCTGTTTGAGATTAGCAGGCTGCATTTAAAAGTGATATAATTAAGCAGAGCGTGTAGGTTTTACTCACTACGATTGCAGGGTCAGTGATGATTTTGATCAACTTTAATTTTGTAAAATTGGTATGATGTGAGGGGCAGTATGATGCATGGATGGATTCTAAGCTATATGAAGACATAAGGGGTATAAGTACAGTGAAAAGGTGAAAAGTGATAAGATCTAAAAGGCATAGTCCCTGGAGTATTGGAGTTTAGATACAAGGTAGACTGATTCAGAGTTGGTAGGTTTGAAGATGTTACAGTTACTCGCATTTGATAAAGTCTAGTTGTTTTCATTAAAGTGAATAGTCAAAGACAGACAAAAAATAGATTATTTACAAAGCGGTAAAGAAATCAGGATAAAATGATTAATTGCCAGTATAAGGAATAAGGACCACAGACTTAATCTTAGAGTATGTAAGATGTTCTGAAATTCTTAAGAAGAAAAGTGACATGATCATTACTTTGAAACAGATAATCAGAAAGGAGCATGGAAGGGGAATATATGTAGGCAGAGACTGAAAGCAGGAGAAAAAAATTAGCAGTCTGATGGCACCATGAATAGCAAAAAGATGAAGGAAAAAACTGAGGAGAAGTCGGGTTGTGTTCTGCTCTTAGAGTAAAGAAACATATGGACTGGATGCATTGTCTCAAGAATTTGGCATTCAAATCAGGTAGATAGGCATGTAAATAAATAATTTTGACCAGATGTGATAAATGCTATGCCATAGGTATGCACAAAATGTTATGTAGATGCCAAAAAGAAATTGAACAATTCTGATGATCCTGCTATGAGCAAAATTGAGGGATAAAGAAAAAACTTAATTGAAGACATAAATTGTTAGCTGAAAGCTGAATGGTAATTTTCCAGGTAGAGTAGGTAGAACTGGGTGTGCTAAGTAGAGAGAAGAGGAAGCTTAATATCTAAGGAGTGTGAAGAATACGACGTGTCAATTATGTAGTGCTGTTTGGGATTAGTTTGAGCACGGATGCTAGAGGAGACATCATGGGAAATAAGGCTAGACTTAGAAATTGAAGCCAGTTGTGAGTGACTTTGGATTTGGTCTTTTTTCCTGCAGGTAATGAGGATTCACTAAAAGTTTTAATTGTGTACTTTCAGAGGGTGTGTGTGTGTGTGTGTGTGTGTGTGTGTGTGTGTGTACAGTGAACATGTGCACATGTGTCTGTTTAAGACAGTGCATGGCGTTCCTTTTTTGCATAAGTCTGAACTTATTTGGTCACACTTTGATCTCCCATGAAATGAGTGACAACCTAAACTTGGATTGCGGTTACAATTAAAGAGTGTAAAATTAGCCTTCCTTTCTAAATCCAATTGGAAACATTGGCCTCATCTCTATTACACTTTAACAAATGAAATTGATAAAGAGTTATGTGATAGGAGCAAAACCAGAGCCTGGCCAATGTCATCTGGGGTTTAGATTCTCTTTGAATCCACGTCTGTAAAGTGGCAGATGGGAGATGGACATATTTGATAACTCTAAGGTTTGTTCCACGTCTAAAAGTGTGATTACTCCATGCTAAGAAGAAAAAAGACAAACTATACCTAAAATTTCACTATGAATATTCACATATCAAAGAAAATAAAAATCAAAGTAGCCATCTTCTTTTTCCAAATAAAGAATAAAATGTAAAATACAGTTGTCCAAAATAGAAGTTGGTTAATATACTATTAGGCCAACATTGAATAAGTACACAATCATATTGAATGCTAGTACATCTATATTGATTTTCACGGATAGTGTGGAATGTTGCTGTCTAGTCTGGTTAGCATAATTTTGTTGATGTTCAGTTCTTACTGAATTTATTTCATTTGAATTCAGAGAAATGAACCAAAACTTTAAAACAAAGCCAGCAAGTTTTTCCTGTGTTTATATGTTTATGTAAATTTTGTGACAAAATTTTGTGACAAAACCACAGCTTTCAGTGGGTGCATGAGGTTTAAGTGGTTTCATCTCAAACTGGAACCAGATGTGAGGACTGGTGTAGTGACCAAATGTCATATTGCAAAACCAAAACAAACCCACCGTTCACTGTCTTCGTCTCTGCTCAGCACCAAAATGATGTGTTTCAAGGACCAGCAAAGGCCTGAATGAAATTTGTCTTCATTGGGAATTAGGACTTAATCCAAAACCAGCAAAGAATAAAATCATCAAGGGATTGGGGTGAAATATTTGAACCATAGATTTCAGAGGCAACTGCTAATTGTTGACCAAACCCATGGAGCCTGATAATTAATCATATGGAGATATTTTCTCTGTTCTATCGTACAAAAACCATATTCATATCCATTTTAAGAGTCTGCTTCTCTTATATCCCCAAGTGAGACTACTTTCCTCTTTTTTTTCCTCTTCAGTCTCAATGCTCATCACTAATGGTCCAGCTCAAATTCATTTATGAAATAACACTTGCCACGAAGACTCCATTCTTTCACTAGAAATCATTGAATTCCCTTACTTTATAAATGGGAATCTATGTCTCAGAGATATTTATTACATTATTATGTATAAATATTTGATTATATAAAGATATATTACATATATAAAGGTTTGGTAAAGTCATACTGTTTATTGGAGATTTATAATTCCTCTAAATTTCTACAGCTTTAATTATCTATAACACAAAATATATTTGCCATAACTAGAGAAGGGTACCTCCCAGTTTATGAACATTCAATTTGTGAACAATATAATCCCACGTTAAACATTGGGGGAGCTACCTATTAAAAATTCTAAGATGTGAGAAATATCCCCTGAATGCTACAATCTGTTGTCTACACTGATGCTTTCTTCATAGTTCCAGAAATATGGGGAGAGCAGCACTCTTTTTAATATCTTTAAGGGGTTTCAAAGTCTGAAACTAGCACTTTAGTTTTACAGGTCCTCTACTATTGCACCATAAGGTATTTTTATTCCTGTAGTATTCAAACGCCCTGAGTTTTCTAATTCCTTCTCATCAATTATTCAACTAGAGAAGAGTAGCAAGATAAATTTTACTGTTCACTTGACATGAGCAAAGTTTTCAAAATAGGTAATGTCAAGTCACTTGGAATCAAGTAGTGACCTAGGAACGAAAATAACACAGTAGCGTAAAATTGTCATATATATATATATATATATATATATATATATATATAAAATACATTATATATGTATATGTAACCTCACATATCATATAAACTAAAACCCAGAAAAGTAAAAAAAAAAAATTGTATAAGATCACCCCACTATCTCATAAAGCGCCTCTCTACAGTGGTGATTAATTCCTTTTAAGGTTGTAATTGGTAATCTTCTGAAAAGACAGACAAAATATTTGTTTCCTCCTCTGAAAAATGTAAAGGGCTTACAACACATGGCATGAAATTAGGACACCTAAACAGCACCCAGATATCTGTAGATAAGTAAAGCCTTTTTACATCCTGGATCTATGGTGTGATATATTCAGGATGTTGTTGAGGTCTCAAACACTCTCTAACCCAAACTTATAAAGAGCTCCCAAGTGAGTGTTTGATTTCCTGACTTCCCCTAAGGGTAATGGCCTCCAATACATAATCCTTCAATAAACTGACTAATTTAAGTAAACACCAAAGTTGGCAATGGTCAAGGATATAGGGATTTAAGGTAATAATAGTACCGGCATATGAGGCCTTAAGGAGCAGGGATTAATATTCCAGTAAATTGGCTTCTCATCTCTTCTGCAATTCCATTCTCTGAATTTATAATTTTAGTAGATACCATTATCATCACTTATATTAACTATTATTCAAAAAACATGGAATCGGACCTGCATTCTATACTTTTGTCAGTTTATAGTTCAAATAGTAAACATATATTGATCACCTAATATATGTCAGGTACCACGCTAGTCTCTGAGAATGTAAAAGTAAAAAGAGTGATTTTCTTTGAGGGGTTTGCATGAGAGCAATTTCAGAAAACAGAGAAGACCGAAGCAGCAAATTACAAAGTTCATTTATTAACTTATAAGTAAGAGAAGCAGCAAAAAAAAAAAAAAAAAAAGTAACACCTTACTTCTACAAGGCAAACATTTGGTTGCAGAGATCAAATGCCTCCTGAATAAAGACTTTGTTAGTTTACTTATATAAAATTGTTGTATAAATATGAATATATAAAATATATTCATAAATTAGTTTATTTATATAAAATTCCAAATCCCAAGTCTAGCAGGTGAAAACACAAATGAAAATACATAAATTTTCATCCTTTCCTATCTCTAAAGAAAAGAGGGGTGCAATTTGTTCTTTACAATATTGATTCTTTATGAAATTACAAATGGGCAAATGAAGCACTGCTCTTTTATTATAATATATTTTAAAATCTAGCAAAATAGATGCTTAAAATATATAAACTTTGCTCATTTATAACTATATATCTATATATACTTAAATATCTAACATATACTTAAACATACAAATATAAATGAGTAATGTTTATAGCAAAAAAAAAGGCTGTAAAACTGAAAATCCAGTACTACAGAGGGAACAAGAAAGTATATTTAAAGATACATTCTGACCCAGAGGAACTAATATGTCCTATGTTATGTAAACTCTTCTAAAGTATTCATTGTAGATAGAAAACTGCTCAATCATTACAAGATACTAGATACCAAAACCACCAACATGCGCATGCATACGTGCGTGCACACACACACACAAACACTCTAAACAAAGTCCCATTTTATACTTACATTCAAAATCTCCTAAATAATGTATTTTTAAAAATCTGACAAGTAGTGAACTAAATGTGCAATATATTTTGTAAAAATAAAAAATTTCCCAAGAGTTCATCTTCTTCCCCTCATTTGATGTTTCTGTGTTTTGTTAGAATTTGTTAAATATAGATTAGAATTTGCCTGACATATGTTATATTTCAACTTCATTTTCAACTGTTTTAAAAGTTGTAGGTGTCTCTTCAGGATAGTGTTTAACTGATCATTTTTGTTAGTTTTTTATAACTCGTTAGCTTGACTTTACCCAATTCAAAAGTGTCTATCTTTGGAAGGGGATAATTAATCCTTTTATATTCATTGTAATCCTTATCTGTTGATCCTATTTCTCTCACCTGTTTTTTCTGTAAGTATATGGAAATTTGGAAAAGGGATTGTGTTTTTTTGTTTCTTCCTTTCATATATTTTGTTGAAATTTATAGAATTTTTTCTTCAACATGTGTACCTCTGGTGATATATTTACATCATTGTGATATATTTATATATCTAGCCTGGGGCCTCCTTATTTTAGTGTGAAAGCAAATAGTTTTTATGAGGTGTTAAGTGCTGAGCCCCTCCTTGATGGCAGAAAATAAGCTGAAAGACCTCTTTTGTCTGTAAGGACTTAAATGAGAGGGTGAACCTGCAGGAGTTTGGGGAAAGAACATGGATAAATAGTACCAGATCCCAAATTTGGATATCTGAGTCCCATCCAAAGAACAGCTCAGAGATTAGCCAGTGACATGCAAGCATCAGGACAATGGGCTGAAGGAAATAACAGGACAGCATACAATTGCCCAGGTCCATGCAGCTATTGGGCAATAACTCCAGCCCAAGAATGTCTCATCAAATGCAAGATAAAATTATAGTTACAACTCTGATTATTCAACTTAGTGTTTGACCTTGGATGTCTCCCTTTATCCTTTTAAACATCATAAATTAAAGTGATAATGATTTTATAATTAACTAGAACCTCTTCAAAACTCAAATTCTTGGGCTTCCCTGGTGGCGTAGTGGTTGAGAGTCCGCCTGCTGATGCAGGGGACGTGGGTTCATGCCCCGGTCCGGGAAGATCCCACATGCGCGGAGCGGCTGGGCCCGTGAGCCATGGCCGCTGAGCCTGCGCGTCTGGAGTCTGTGTTCCGCAAGGAGAGAGGCCGCAGCAGTGAGAGGCCCAACTCAAATTCTTGGCAAAACTTCTTTTCTCAGACTATGCTGCTTTTGTTTATCACTTAGGACAACATGAATTGGAAATTCCTTTAGAAAAGAGACCAGTTTTAGGCTAGTCTAGATTTCTTTCACCTGGTTATCATTTTACCCCATATTTGAGAAGCCAGAAAAGTACCTGGTACAGTACTCACTCTTTCCTGTTCCCCTCAGGTGACTTTGAAATGATTGCACCAGACACAACTTACGGGTCCCCCATAAACTTTCAAACAATAAAGCTGTAATTTTAGGAGTAGCAGTGAAATTACCCTATTCTTGTTCTTCAATTAGCTAGAATGTTTGGGGCTGGAAATCTTTTTGGAACAATTCCTCACGCCTAGTTAGTCTTGTCAGTTTATATGGTTGGTCTCTGGGTGCCAGAAGACCATGTCAACCCTGGAATGTGATTTTATGAGGAAGCCCATTTAACTGACAGTGAAGAAAAGGGGTTAATAACAATCGTGTGCATGCAATGGTCCATTGAGCTGACTGACTTGCGATCATGGCATACTTTTGAATGTCAACTCAACTTGTAAAAAATCTTGTACTCAGACACTTAGGTCTGTATAATAATTTATAGATACAGGTTAGAATCCCATGGAGTGCTTTGGAAATTTATTTAGGTAGACTTTATTCCAGGAAAATCTTATCATGTAAGTTTGATAACTAAAACAGTGTGGTAAATGTTCCAGGCAATTGCCTGCTAACTTGAAATCTTGTACACTCAGTATAAAAATTATGGCCACTGAATTTTCAAGAAAAAAAATGAAAAAGTTTAAAAAAATTTTCTTCTTGTAATTCCACGGTATATTTATACTCTTAGCTCATGGAATTAATAAGAAGAATGGATTCAGATACCATCTGACCCACTCTCTTTTTTTTTTATATTAGAAAATGGAGGCTTAGAGGGGAGAAGTGGCTAATTTGGTTTTACAGACAATTACTGCAGATCTACGAATAGAACACAGCTTTCCTACACCCAGTGTTCTTTCAAGGCACTCCAGATCATACTAAGCTAATTGTACATAAATGTGGTTATGTCCAAGAATGCAAAGTTTCAACCTCTAGTCCTGATATATTAACTACTAAAATGAGACAAATTCTTTTTTCACTCAAATAGGGTAAATTAAAGTTTTGAAAGAAAACAACAATTTCCAACATATATAATCATTAATAGTCTCACTGATTAAGAAAAAAACAGCCAATTTATCTTTGAATTCTAATAAAAATCGATTTTTAAAATAATGAATTTTAAGTATGAAAGGAAAATAACCAAAAAAAAGAGGAAACAGGTAGCCTACTAGGGAAATTTATTCAAATGTAGACAAGCACCCTTTTAACATGCCATATCTATGGAGCTGGAACTAGAAATGATAGAGAAAAAAACTTGGAAGAAAATGGCTTCCACACTATGTCTTCCAGTTTACTGGATTATACTCTGTTGCATTATGGTTTAAAATGCCATGCTGAGCAATGTATAGGGCCAATAATTTTTTTGACATTTTACATTTAAATAAATTTTAGGTTTATTCAATCATTCAATCGTAAATCATCCAGCTTGATTTGGATTCAAACTTATTCAAAGTCAAATCAGTTTCTTCTATAGCAAGGGCATGGGGTGGGGAGGAAGCAACAGTGATAAATACCACAGAGGATGTTATTTTATATGAATTAGAGTATAAACCTATATTTTATTTGCTCTTATTCAATGAAATGAAAAAATTGCCAACCTGAAATGGTAAATACTTATAAATTTAATCTTTTTTCTACCCTTTTTTTTTTGGACTTTTGTTTTTAAAGATAATGAGACTGAAAAAGTTGTTTTTAACCTAAAACACAAAGTTTTATGGAAATATTCAGAGGAAATTGTGACTGTTAAGAAAATGTTTCTTCAGGGTAGTGACACCACAGGGAAGGGATTTCTTAAAACAATCCCTTAAAGATGGTTGAGGTTTCTGACCCTTGGGTCTGTGGACTTAGATTGAGGTGTAAATTTTGTAGACCAAATTTTTTGCAATAGATAATATTAAAGGGAAAAATAAAAAAAGAAAATATATCCAGAGTGTTTCAAATTCCTTTATTTTCATTCATTTTGAACTTTTCTACTAACTGAAGGTCATTCATATTCAGAATTATATAGCTTCATCTGGTTTATCAAACTTTCTCTTTTATAGAGGGAACTATATCTAAATGTTAAGGTATTTGTATATTATTTGCATATTAATTTATGGAGGTCAGAAAACAATTTTAAGGTAATACTGCTTTTTCCTTTGTTCTCTGAATCTTTCCTCCAGTCTGTGCAACTCATGTAAAACCTGAAACATTACTGTTGCTGAAATAAGTGTTTTGGGTTTTTTTTTGAATGAATGAATGAATGAATGAATGAACTCATATATATTCAAGTTTAATCTTGGAGAAAATGTTTGATGAAAGTACCACTAATAGTATTTTTATTATTATCATCTCTAAGTAATATGTAAAAATTCTTTACCAGGGTCAGAGTGGATAACAACAACCAGTGTTCATTGCAAATTTATTCTGCATCAAATTCTTTGTTAAAATCCTTTCATAGAAAAAAAAAAGCAAGAAAAAAATCCTTTCATAGATTATTTTATTTAATCATCAAGACGACCTTAGTAAGTGGATATTATTAAATATATCCATAATGAAACTGAGAGAGCTTAAGTAACTTGACATATATTACAGAGTTATCAAGGAGCATAGCTAGTTAGCAGCAAATATGGAATTTAAACTTAAATAGTACAATTCCAGTGCCCTAGGCTAGACATTATCAGATTATTTTTTAGGTTGGAGGAATCGATCTATTTAGGAATGGTGAAGACGGACATGGCAGCCTGAAGTAAATGCCCTTTATGTAAAATTTTGAGTTCTCTTACATAGGCTTAAAAGGTATATAAAGCATATACCAAGCTGTATTCCAATGATGATTTAAAGAGAATTAAAAAGCAATAAGCAATGTCTAGTTAAAACAATTCTTTTGTTCAGCTTGACTTTATCAATTTATAATTTGTGAACTTACGATCCACAGTGTTCTGTCTGACATTTTGCTTTCCTTTCTTGCCCTTGTAGTCTCTTCTCCAAACATCAACAGAATGATCTTTTTAAAAAATAAATCAAATCATCCCATTTCCAGATTTAAATCCTCTAGTGGCTTCAGTCACGTTTAGAATAAATCCCACTCTTTACTAGGCTCTGCAAGGCCCTATACGAGCTAGCCCTTGCCTATCTGTAATAATCTCTATCCATTTCCTCCTTAGTCACCTTACCTTCCAAACACTAGAATCATTGCTCTTCCTAAAATATGCCCAATCCTTGCTCTCCATGAAAAGCTCTTCAACCTCAGATTATTAAATGGTTCAATTCATCATTTCATTCAGATCTCCACATATGGTATCTCCTTAGAGAGGTTTTCCCTCGGGAATTTTTAAAAAACCACCCCCAACCTCATCACTCAATTCCCTTCGTGGTTTTCACTACCTGCTTATACGACATGACAGTTTACTTTTTTATCTATAAGTTCCATGGGGGCAGAGACTTAAGGGCAGAAACTGTTGACTGCTGTGTGTTCATTGCTCTGACAATGCCTGACAGTAAGCATTCATTAGCTGTATGTTAGAAAATAAATTTTATAATCTTGAATTATTACAAAATCATTTTTTAGGTCTGGTCAGGCACACTTGTTCATTTTAAATCATTGAATAAAGCGTTGGAGTATAAAGATGTTTAGGAGATAGCAAATAAGTTTATGAAAGCATATTCTAGCCTATATTTTTGCTTTTGCTAGTGTTTAAAGGAGGAGGAATGATAGATAGATTTTATTTCTCAATACTTACATATTTCAAAGTGAATCATAAAATAGCTGAACCTCTTTGATTATTTCAAATAGCTACAAATGGAATAATAAGGATAGATGACCCAGCAATGAAGACAGGGCTCTTTGGCCTGTTTCCCTCATTTGCAAAATCGAGGAACCGGACCTAATGTTCTCTAAGACCCATTTGGTTTATTGTCCTACAAACTGAATATTGTAATTTGAAAAACTAAATCCTCATCTGTAACTCTAAAATGTCAAAAATAATAATATAATTTTACAAATTTAATTTTCATAAATTATAACTGTAAATGGCAATAACTTGCAAAAGTCCTTTTTGATTAGTAAATACTACCACCCAAATCCTCCATTTAACTAATTGTGTGACATTAATGGAGTAGCTTCACCTTCCTATGACTCTATTTCATCAATTGCAAAGTGGAATTAATTATACTATACACCTTATAAGATAGTTATTAAAATGAAATGGACTAATGTGTGATACAACATTAATATAATATGTAGCATATTATAAGTGCTAAATAACATAAACATAACTAATTAACTTAAGGGTTTAAGCATAAGTTAAAGTGAAACATTCTACCTAATCTTAAGAATACTGATCAACCTCTACACTCCTTTTTGAATAAGAGTGGGGATGTGGGAGATATTTCAAAAAATAAACTTATTCATAGAACTGATTTAATTAACACAAATCTGAATCCTTTCAGTTCAGACAAAAGCAATAAAACAAGTAAACAACCTGAAGTAAAGAACACTCGTGGAATGTGAAATGTTGTAAAGTCAATTTCTTAATTATTATAATAAAAGAGAATGTGAATTATTTGCAAAGAAACTTCAAAGAATAAGTGCAAGAAATAGAAAAAAATAAGACAGCAGAATATAAACGGTAAACTAGAAGAAATCAGGAAGAATATTGAAAATAACAATGAAAAAATATTAAAATTTGAAAATACACTAAGATTTTCAAGACATGGAATAGATATTATTAGAACAGTAGCAATGAGGTAGGAGACAGATGAGTGAACACGCAAAACCAAATGGAAAAAAATAGTGACAAAAATGCTGAAAGACAACAGCTATAGAAAGCAAACAAAATAGACCCAACTAGACACAAATGGTATTTCTGAAGAAGAGAAGAATACATAAATGGAATGGAAAATACATACGTTAAGAGAGATACTACTCAAGTGCAGGATAATATGGCAAAATAACAAGCAACCCTGACTCCGTCTACCATGCTAAAGCTTAGATACCAGAGAAGGGGGTAAGAAAATTTATAAATCCCAAATGATAAAACAGAGCATTATAAAAGGATAATAAATGCAATATAATATAACAAAGATTTCTAAATTTAAAAAAAATTATCAATTAATAAATGTAATACATCTAAATCTAATAATATAAATGTAAACTTACATAAATAATTTGATAATTAATACTGAAAACATAAAAGTAAAAAATTACTTATAATTTTATTATTTTATACAAGATGGTAAAGGAATATAATCAAGAACATGATAAATAGGTTTCAATGGAAACTTGCAAAATTTGAAAAGCTACATGGACAGGATAGAAAGCTATAAAAAAATTGGGCACACAAAAATATGAAAGTTGACATATCAAATAATCATTTTGAAAAACCGAAATGGCAATCAGAGAACAACTCCTCCACATTCTGAAAAAAATCTTCCAATTAAAACAGCTGTATGGTCAATTCTCACAAATTTGCTTTAACCACATTGTTATTAAAGAAAAAATGGGGGGTGGGAGGAGCTGTGTGATTTATCTTGTAAGGCCATGTGAACCTAAGCCCAAAAGTGGAATAAGAATAGCACAAAAATCATAGGTCTAGTTCACCTATGAAAACATTTGCAAAAATCCTAAACAAAATGTCTGATAATCAGATACAGAATGCTTTAAAATAATATATTTAGTTCAGTAGACTTACCTTTGAAATTCAGATTATCACATTAGTGAAGAAAAGGAGAAAATCAAAGAATTTTTCAATAGATACAGAAAAAGCATTTGATAAATATTAACAAGTATTTATGTTTAGAAAAAGAACTTAAAGCTAGGAATAGTCCAAAACTTTCTTAATTTGATCAAAAACTCAGGAAATCTCATGATTATGGAAAATCTTTAGTTAGCCATATATCTTTAAGATCAGAAATAGGATGAAAAAGCCTGGTAGCTCAGGCCTATGATTGGGGGGAAAAAAAAATCAATAGGTGAGAGAATGATAAGAAGGGAAGAGACAAAACTGTCAGTATCTACAGGTGATGGAATTAACTACATTGAAAACTCAACAGAATGAAAAATATTTTAGAATTAGAGAGTTCCATTGGCCTTCTAAATAAAAAAATGAACTTAAAAAGTGTAAGAGCATTTTTTAAATTAAACATTACTTTTTATTGGTAACATCCAACTGGAGTATATATTAGATACCATTCATAATAGGAAAAATAAATAGGAATTAACAAAGAATTTACCTTGCACAGCAATTTATGGAGAAAAAAATTTAATTATATTAGAGGCCGTAAAGGGCATAAACACAGGCTAAACATTACTTTCATGTTTATGGATGGAGTTTTTAACACTATAAAGATATCAATGCTCCAGATTAACCTATAAATTCAACACAAATTTGACTCAACATCCAACAGGGCTTTTTTGAGGAACTCAGAAAAATTATTCAAAAATTTACCTTGAAGAATAAAGGTCCACAGAGGGTTATTTCAATTTGGAAAGAGAAGAACAAAAATTTATCCTACCAGGTATTAAGATATATTACAAAGCACAGTAATAAAGTACTTCGTGCAACTAATTCAGGAATAAATAACCAGACCGAAAAAACAAAACAACAGTGGACTTAGAAAAATATCCATGCACACATGGAATGAAGGTGAGTAGAATGTAGTGGTTAAAAGTGTGAATACTGGAGCTCCACTGCTTGAATCCAAAACGTTTCTGGAACTTAATAGTTCTGTGACCTTAACCTAACTATTCACCACTCTGTGCCTCCGTTTCCTCTTCTGTAAAATAGGAAGTAAAAATAGTGTCTTCTTTATTATTTTATTATTATTATTTTGGTGAGAACATTTAAGTTCTACTCTCAGCAAATTTCAATTATACAATACAGTGTTATCAGCTACAGTTACCATATTTTACACTAGATCCTCTGACCTTATTCATCTTATACCTGAAAGTTTGTGCCCTTTTACCAACATGTCCCTATTTCTCCCACCTCCGCCTCAGTCCCCAGCAATCACTTTTCCACTCCCTGTTTTCTCTGAATTTAACTTTTTAAAAAATTGTAGATTCCACAGAAAAGTGATACCATGCAGTATTTGTCTTTCTGTGTCTGGCTTATTTCACTTGGCATAATTTCCTCCAGGTAAATATGTAAAGTGATGGATATGGTTAAATAACTAGATGAGAGGAATCCTTTCACGATGTGTATATATTGCAAATCACCACGATGTATCTTTTAAATATTTTATAAATTTTTGTATCAATTATACTTCAATAAAACTGAAATTTTAAAAAATATATATATAATATAAACAAAAAATAATGTCTTCTTTATAGGGTTTTTATAAGGATTAGTTGAGTAATGCACTTAGAACACTAGTGGGCATAGAGTGAGCTCAGTAAAGATTAGTTATTACTAATACATATCAGAAAGGAAAATGAGCACCCCTTTAGCAGATGGTGTTGTGGATACTGGCTCGATATCTGGTAAAAAAGACACTAAGAACCCCAGGCGAATTTTTTAAATTAAGTATGAAAGATAAAATTATAAAGTTAATGAAGAGAATTTCTTTTTTAATTTTAAAAATATAAGTTATAAGATATGCACTTGATAAACTTGACTACCTTAAATTTCAGAATTTGTGTTCATGACTGATGCCATAGACAGAGTTAATAGAAGGGGAAAAGACCAGGAGGAGATATTTGCAGCCTTTAATACTAATAACAATCTCTAGACTATAAAAGGAGCACATAAAATTTATTAATATCAAAATCCACCAAAATAAACAATGACCCAAAATAACTGTAAATGGAAGAAGTTATACTACAAAATAAAACTCTGTAAGCACCAAATTCTTTTAAATATAAATAATATTAAACAGCTTTGAAAATGATGGCTATTGAAGAGGATGTAAAGTTGTAAATCTTTACCCTGTAAAAATATCACTCAATAAAAATTTAGATGCTGGAAGTAAACACAGGAGGAAGGAAGACATATGTACACAAATGTCCCATCCTTTTAAAGCAGGGAAACAATAGATAATGTTCAAAGTTAATAAACTAGGGAACAGTTTTAAGAAACAATTATAATCAGAATATAGCTGCCCAAATTACCAGGAAAATACGAAAACAAAAGCACATAAAACAAAGCTAACATAGACTAAAAGTAAATGAGATCAAAAGAAACACTGAAAACAAAATCAAATATAACCTTAGAAATCAGAAATATGGAACATGTGCTCAATTTCCAAAGTCTATTCTACAATATTTAATATGCTCCATGTTTGCTACCTTACTGTCAGCATCTTGAGAGCCGGTTTAATGACTGATTCATCTTCTTGCCCAGTTCCATGCACACTAGTAGGGACTAAAAAAAAATTCTTTATTTATAATGAATGTATATAGAGTTCACCCTTGAACAATGCTGGGATTAGAGGTGCCTTACCTCTGCACAGTCAAAAATCCACATATAATTTATAGCGGAAGGAACCTTCCTTAGCGGTTCCTTCTTATCCATGGTTTCACATCTGCAATTCAACCAACCACAGATGCAGATGAACGATGTAGTCCTGTAGCAATTACCCCAGAAAAAAATCCATGTAAAAGTGGACCCAAACAGTCCAAACCCTTGTTGTTGAAGGGTCAATTGTATTTAGAAGCCTAGTTAAAGGGCTGCAAAATACTTTAAACATAGTATTCAAGGTTGATTAAATACTACTTCTGATGACAATATTTTAAGGAGGTTTGAAGAACAATTAAGAATAATGTATTAACCCTTGTCTGAGTGGTTCAGTCTACTGTCTTAGCAGGAAAAAAAAATGGCACACTTAAATTGAGTAATTGGAGGAGGGTTTCAAAATGTATTCTTGGAAAAGCTATGGGTCTGATGTAGGGAAGCAATAAGAAATGTCACAGAGACTTCCTTGGTGGTACAGTGGTTAAGAATCTGCCTGCCAATGCAGGGAACACAGGATCCAGCCCTGGTCTGGGAAGATCCCACATGCCACAGAGCAACTAAGCCCGTGCGCCACAACTACTGAGCCTGCGCTCTAGAATAGTGAGCCACAACTACTGAGCCCGCATGCCACAGCTACTGAAGCCCACACGCCTAGAGCCCGTGCACCACAACGAAGAGTAGCCCCCGCTCACTGCAATGAAAGAAAAGCCCGTGCACAGCAATGAAGACCCAATGCAGCCAAAAACTAAAATAAATACATTTATTTAAAAAAAAAAAAAAGAAATATCAAAGTATCCTAGGACTAATAACAGTGGAATTCTGACACCATCCTGAGTCCTGGGGGAAAGTGAGTTTTGAGAGCAGGAAAGCTACCTTTCTGGAGCTGTGACCCGCCATATAGGGAGCCGGCCCATTACAAGCCCTTAGGAAGACTGACCAGGGCAATAAAACCCCGAATATACTTCTTTCCCACTCACCGAATCTCCTAGAGTGCCTCCTACTCCTCAAAATCAACTGAACTCTAGAGAACAAGGAGCCAGCTGATACAGCTTAGAGTTCAGCCTCCCTGAGCAAAGTGCAAATAGAGAAAGGTGAGTAGAGGTTCTGGAGGGGCAAACAGAAGCTATACGGCACAGACTCTACTTCCCAAAACTGTAAGAACAAGGTCTATGTCAACTGTTTTCCACGGTAGGCAGGCAAATATTTTTTTATTCATAAATACCATGTGTTGGATTTGAGCTTCTATTTGACCCATAATTACAATCTCTATCTTCTGTGTATCTAATATATTCTCAAATAAAATGGGAAAACTGCATTCTATTCACTCAGAGAGAGTTCTCAGCCACAGTTCTTATTTTGTTTTCCCTGGGTTAGAAAATTGGGTCTATGATCTAGTTTCTGGTCAATAAAAAATAAGTCATGAGTGACTGAGATAGTTCTCTATTCAGCAAAAATGTTCTGACTGTGCAGTTCTCAGTACAGCAAAGATATATTTCTTTCTCTGCAAAGCAGATCCAAAGAAGCATCTAAGGAGTATCTTCTCTGTTGGTTATAAGGGTAACCAATATTTTGGTGCCAAATCTTACATGACCCTTTTTACCACATTATTAATGAGGACAGATGTTTTGAATTGAGAATCACACAAAAGCCAAAATGTGCTCCTGACCTTAAAAGACAGGATCAAACTTCCACTGTACTGTCATGTTTTTTTTCATCCAGAGGCATTTATTTTAGGATACATTCTTTTTGTTAGAAGATTTCTGTCAAATGAATTGAAATACTTTCTTGGTCCCTCTTAGCTGGTTAAATCTGAGCACTGCAGAAACTTTTCAACTGGGCTCAAGACAGGCAGAGAGTATAAGGTAGAAGATATTCTTACCAAAGAATTGAACTTTAGTTCTCATGTTAAAAAGAGGCAGCCTGGGGCTTCCCTGGTGGCGCAGTGGTTGAGAGTCCGCCTGCCGATGCAGGGGACACGGGTTCGTGCCCCGGTCCGGGAAGATCCCACATGCCGCGGGGCGACTGGGCCCGGGAGCCATGGCCGTTGAGCCTTGCTCCGCAACGGAAGAGGCCACAACAGTGAGAGGTCTGCATACAGCAAAAAAAAAAAAAAGAAAGGTAGCCTGCCATGATTATCTTTTCTTAACTCCTCTCATTTTTATAAGAATTCACATAAAACATGTGCCAAATTATAGTTCTTCACTGTGGCATTTAGATCTTATGCTGTGTTTTCATATTCTAGTCAATTTATTTTCCCATCTACTCAATCATGATTTCAAACATTCTAATTAATTCTCTAATTCCCTTACCTACCTCCTTTACTCTCAGCTTCCATGACTTACCTCCTGGGATGCAGATCTGAAGAGTTAAGAGATGCCTGAATACCTCCACTTAGATGTCACATGGGACCTAAAATTTCTTAATTCTTAAAATACGCCTTTTTTTCTGGGATTCCCTATCTCATTAAATAACCTATCTATTACCCAGTTTTCAAGAGAGAAATCTAGGAGTCTATTAAATTATCAATCTTCATTACACACCTCAGATTCATAACCGGTTGCCATAGATTGGGTTCACTGGGAAGTGGACTCTGAGGCAGAAATTAGCGTTCAGAAGTTTACTAAGAAGTGCTCTTGGGATCAACAGCTATGGAAGGGAAAAGAAGGGAACAGGATTATGTAGAGGGAAAAGTTGGGTCGAGATGCAGTCTCCATGCCAATCCCATGGACGTTCTTGAATGAATATTTATATCCTCCCACTGATTATTCATTGGATGTGGCCACCCTAGAAAGGGGTGCAGCCTTGGGCAGGGGAGATCTTCCCAGCTGAAACTGGGGCTATTTAGCAGCAGCACGCTCTAAAAAGTGGATTTGAATGGCACAGTATTCACCATACCAATAAAGCACTTCATTATACCGTTTTGTTTCTTGAATAGCTCTCAAGTCGTTCCAGTTCTTCATGCCTCCACTTCCACTATTCTAGTTTGCTACTAACATTTCTCCCTTATATACCAGCTTTATAAAGGGTTTTACTATATCCAGTATATTCCTCTTCTACTTTATTCCCCACCCAGCTGTGAAATCTTTGTAAATCACTTATCGGACCACATTTCTCCTATGCTTAATAACTTTCAATAGTCTCCTATTGCCTTTATGATAAAACATCAGTTTCTTACAAAGACCAGTAAGGCTGTAATGATCTGCATGTCTCTTGTTTAACATCCTGAGGCCACTTATCCCTCGCTTACACTATTCCCTGCCAATGCCTGACTATACCAAGACTTTCAAATAGACCACATGCTCACCTCTCAGATTTTCTATACATTGCTCTGAGCCTGGGAATACACATTACCCATGTCTGTCCTTATGACTGATTAGCTTACTCTTCCTTAGAGAAGTGTTTCTTGAATCCTTAGAATAGGTTATATACTTCTGCTTCTGCTCCCTCAGCACCTTTTATTTCTCCTATCATAACAACGGTTTACAATTTTCTATCATTATTATCTGAATTTGTACCTGCCAGTAGTCTCATGAACACAGAGCTTCTGTTTGCCATAATAAGCAACATGACCCAAGATGGAGCCTTTATCCACAGTCTTACTCTTATATAGCACTGACTCCTATACATATTTCAACAAATAAGTAGAAAAGAAAAAATTAAAACTAAACACACCAAAAACAAAACATAGCTCAAAATATTTTGAAATAAGTAGGTCTTTGTCATAGAATTTTGAGGAGAAACAAAAAGAATGAAATTGCATATAACTCAACAAAACTTTCTTGAGAGATTCCTCTCCCTGTGTCATGGCTGCTGTTAAATTATCTTTCAACTCCCCTCTCTCTCCCCTTCTGTTACGTCCCTCCACATAGTTTGATTCCTTTCTTATGTAACAGAATTTAGCTCCACTCATTACCTTCCTTAAGCAAGAAAATATATCTACTTCCAATCCACCCACCTTAAATAGAGACAGTAGAGATTCTAAATCTTATAGAAATATTTGCAGTTTTTAATAATCAATTCACAACTATTCATTGACATTAGTGCAGATGAAAATGTCTGTGGGTTTATGTAATTCCCAGAGCACCACCTTTTTCTCAACTACTCTAGACAGTATATTGAAATGCTTATGAGTGTTCACGAGATCACTCATTTATTTAAAAAAAAAATTTAAGTACCCTCTGTGTACCAGGCACTATTCTAGTTTGATGGAATACAGAAGCAAGCAAGAGATACAGGATCTCAGGTTTTGTGGAGATTTCTTTCCAGTGAGGGGAGAGGAAATACATAAACTGAAAAATAAATTAAAAAGGCAATGTTATTATAGAAAGTTTCAAGAAAATAAAAATGGATAATAAGAAGTATGGCCAAATGACTATTAGATTGATTGGCCTTGGGAAGCCTCCTTGAGGATGATCCATTTGAGCCAGAAAGCTAAATGACTAGAAGGATTCAGTTTGCAAAAATCTGAAGAAACATTCCAGGAATCTGGAATAGTGACTGCAAAAGCCCAGAGGTGGGGTATAGTTAGATTAGGCTATTGTGTTGAAACACAGGTATCAAGGTGAGAAAATGATACAGGCAGATATCAGATAAAGTATCCACGGTCAGGAGTTCAAATTCAATTCTATGGCTACATAATGTAGCTAAACGATTTTGATCAAGGAATTAAAATGAAGGAAAGCAGTGTGGGCTAATTACTAAGAGCATGCCTTTTGGGAGCCAGGCTGTATGATTTTGAATCTCAGCACTGAAAATTGCTAGCTGTATCTTAGACATTTCACTTAACTTTTCCAGCCTCGGTTTCCCATAAAATTGCAATAAATATAAAAGTATCCATTATACTTTATATGACTGCAGACTATTAATAGCTATCTAATTTCTATTTTAAAAGGTCACACTGTGGGCAGGAGCCTACCCAGGCTCTTTGGTGGAGATAACGGTAGACTCTGCGAGGGCTCACGCCAAGGAGTACTTCCCAGAACTTCTGCTGCCAGTGTCCTTGTCATCACAGTGAGCCACAGCCACCCCCACCTCTGCAGTAGACCCTCCAACACTAGCAGCCGTGTGGATTAAAGGCTCTTGGTGTTCCAGCAGGAGTCACTGCTGTGCCTCTGAGGTGGGAGAGCCAACTTCAGAACACTGGTCCGCAAGAGACCTCCCAGCTCCACATAATATCAAACAGCAAAAAACTTGCAGAGATCTCCATCTCAACACCAAGACCCAGCTTCACACAATGACCAGCAAACTACAGTGCTGGACACCCAATGCCAAACAACTAGCAAGACAGGAACACAGCCCCATCCATTAGCAGAGAGGCTGCCTAAAATCATAATAAGTCCACAGACACCCCAAAACACACCACCAGATGTGGACCTGCCCACCAGAAAGACAAGATCCAGCCTCATACACCAGAACACAGGCACTAGTCTCCTCCACCAGGAAGCCTACACAACCCACTGAACCAACCTTAGCCACTGGGGACAGACACCAGAAACAACGAGAACTACAAACCTGCAGCGTGCAAACAGGAGACCCCAAACAGAGTAAGTTAAGCAAAATGAGAAGAAAGAAAAACACACAGCAGATGAAGGAGCAAGGTAAAAACCAACCAGACCTAATAAATGAAGAGGAAATAGGCAGTCTACCTGAAAAAGAATTCAGAATAATGATAGTAAAGATGATCCAAAATCTTGGAAATAGAATAGGCAAAATACAAGAAAAGTTAAACAAGGACATAGAAGAACTAAATAACAAACAAACAATGATGAACAGCACAATAAATGAAATGAAGAATCCTCTAGAAGGGGTCAATAGCAGAATAACTGAAGCAGAAGAACGGATAAGTGACCTGGAAGATAAAATAGTGGAAATAACTACTGCAGAGAAGAATAAAGAAAAAAGAATGAAAATAACTGAGGACAGTCTCAGAGACCTCTGGGACAACATTAAACACACCAACATTCAAATTATAGGGGTCCCAGAAGAAGAAGAGAAAAAGAAAGGGACTGAGAAAATATTTGAATAGATTACAGTTGAAAACTTCCCTAATATGGGAAAGGAAATTGTTAATGAAGTCCAGGAAGCACAGAGAGTCCCATACAGGATAAATCCAAGGAGAAACATGCCAAGACACATATTAATCAAACTATCAAAAATTAAATACAAAGAAAAAATATTAAAAGTAGCAAGAGAAAAGCAACAAATAACATACAAGGGAATTCCCATAAGGTTAACAGCTGATCTTTCAGCAGAAACTCTGCAGGCCAGAAGGGAGTGGCAGGACATACTTAAAGTGATGAAAGGGGAAAACCTACCACAAAGATTACTCTACCCAGCAAAGATATTGTTCAGATTCAATGCAGAAATTAAAACCTTCACAGACAAGCAAAACTCAGAGGATTCAGCACCACAAAACCAGCTTTAAAACAAATCCTGAAGGAAATTTTCTAGGCAAGAAATACAAGAGAAGGAAAACACCTACAATAACAAACCCAAAACAATTAAGAAAATGGGAATAAGAATATACATATCGATAATTACCTTAAATGTAAATGGATTAAATGTTCCCACCAAAAGACACAGATTTGCTGAATGGATACAAAAACAAGAGCCATATATATGCTACCTACAAGAGACCCACTTCAGAACTAGGGACACATACAGACTGAAAGTGAGGGGATGGAAAAACATATTCCATGCAAACGGAAATCAAAAGAAAGCTGGAGTAGCAATTCCCGTATCAGACAAAATAGACTTTAAAATAAAGACTATTACAAGAGACAAAGAAGGATACTACATAATGATCAAGGGATCGATCCAAGAAGAAGATATAACAATTGTAAGTATTTATGTACCCGACATAGGAGCACCTCAGTACATAAGGCAAATACTAACAGCCATAAAAGGGGAAAGCGACAGTAACACAGTCATAGTAGGGGACTTTTAACACCCCACTTTCACCAATGGACAGATCATCCAAAATGAAAATAAATAAGGAAACACAAACTTTAAATGATACATTAAACAAGATGGACTTAATTGATATTTATAGGACATTCCATCCAAAAACAACAGAATACACATTCTTCTCAAGTGCTCATGGAACATTCTCCAGGATAGATCATATCTTGGGTCACAAATCAAGCCTTGGTAAATTTAAGGAAATTGAAATTGTATCAAGTATCTTTTCCAACCACAATGCTATGAGACTAGATATCAATTACAGGAAAAGATCTGTAAAAAATACAAACACATGGAGGCTAAACAATACACTACTTAATAACCAAGTGATCACTGAAGAAATCAAAGAGGAAATCAAAAAGTACCTAGAAACAAATGACAATGGAGACATGACAACCCAAAACCTATGGGATGCAGCAAAAGCAGTTCTAAGAGGGAAGTTTATAGCAATACAATCCTACCTAAGAAACAGGAAACATCTCAAATAAACAACCTAACTTTACACCTAAAGCAATTAGAGAAAGAAGAACAAAAAAACTCCCCAAAGTTAACAGAAGGAAAGAAATCATAAAGATCAGATCAGAAATAAATGAAAAATAAATGAAGGAAACAATAGCAATGATCAATAAAACTAAAAGCTAGCTCTTTGAGAAGATAAACAAAATTGATAAACCATTAGCCAGACTCCTTAAGAAAAAATGGGAGAAGACTCAAAATAATAGAATTAGAAATGAAAAAGGAGAAGAAACAACTGACACTGCAGAAATACAAAGGATCATGAAAGATTACTACAGCAACTCTATGCCAATAAAATGGACAACTGCGGGCTTCCCTGGTGGTGCAGTGGTTGAGAGTCCACCTGCCAATGCAGGGAACACGGGTTCGAGCCCTGGTCTGGGAAGATCCCACATGCCGCAGAGCAACTAGGCCTGTAAGCCACAACTACTGATCCTGAGCGTTGGAGCCTGTGCTCCACAACAAGAGAGGTCATGATACTGAGAGGCTCATGCACTGTGATGAAGAGTGGCCCCCGCTTGCCACAACTAGAGAAAGCCCTCGCACAGAAACGAAGACCCAACACAGCCATAAAATAAATAAATTAATTAAAAAAAAAAATGGGCAACCGGGAAGAAATGGACAAATTCTTGGAAATGCACAACCTTCCGAGACTGAACCAGGAAGAACTAGAAAATATGAACAGACCAGTCACAAGCACTGAAATTGAAACTGTGGTAAAAAATCTTCCAACAGGGGCTGCCCTGGTGGCACAGTGGTAGAGAGTCTGCCTGCCGATGCAGGAGACACAGGTTCATGCCCCGGTCTGGGAAGATCCCACATGCCGTGGAGCAGCTGGGCCCGTGGGCCATGGCCGCTGAGCCTGCACATCTGGAGCCTGTACTTCACAATGGAAGAGGCCACAACAGCGAGAGGTCCGTGTACCGCAAAAAAAATAAATAAATAAATAACCACTTCCAACAAACAAAAGCCCAGGACCAGATGGCTTCACAGGCGAATTCTATCAAACATTTAGAGAAGAGCTAATACTTATTCTTCTCAAACTCTTCCAAAATACAGCAGAGTGAGGAACACTCACAACCTCATTCAACAAGGCCACCATCACCCTGATACCAAAACGAGACAAAGATGTCACAAGAAAGAAAACTACAGGCCAATAGCACTGATGAATATACATGGAAAAATCCTCAACAAAATACTAGCAAACAGAATCCAACAGCACATTAAAAGGATCATACACCATGATCAAGTGGGGTTTATTCCAGAAATGCAAGGATTCTTCAATATATACAAATCAATCAATGTGATACACCATATTAACAAATTGAAGGAGAAAAACCATATGATCCTCTCAATCTATGCAGAGAAAGTTTTTGACAAAATTCAACATTCATTTATGATAAAAACCCTCCAGAAACTAGGCATAGAGGGAATTTCCTCAACATAATAAAGACCATATATGACAAACCCACAGCCAACATAGTCCTCAATGGTGAAAAACTGAAACCATTTCCACTAAGATCAGGAACAAGACAAGGTTGCCCACTCTCACCACTATTATTCAACATAGTTTTGGAAGTTTTAGCCACAGCAATCAGAGAAGAAAAATAAATAAAAGGAACCCAAATTGGAAAAGAAGAAGTAAAGCTGTCACTGTTTGCAGATGACATGATAGTATAGAGAATCCTAAAGATGCTACCAGAAAACTACTAGAGCTAATCAATGAATTTGGTAAAGTAGCAGGATACAAAATTAATGCACAGAAATCTCTTGCATTCTTATACACTAATGATGAGAAATCTGAAAGTGAAATTAAGAAAACACTCGCATTTACTGTTGCAACAAAAAGAATAAAATATCTAGGAATAAACCTACCTAGGGAGGGGCTTCCCTGGTGACACAGTGGTTGAGAGTCCACCTGCCAATGCAGGGGACACGGGTTCCTGCTCCGGTCCGGGAAGACCCCACATGCCGCGGAGCAGCTGGGCCCATGAGCCATGGCCACTGAGCCTGCGCATCCAGAGCCTGTGCTCCGCAATGGGAGAGGCCACGACAGTGAGAGGCCCGCGTACCAAAAATTTTTAAAAACCTACCTAGGGAGACAAAAGACCTGTATGCAGAAAATTATAAGACACCGATGAAAGAAATTAAAGATAATACAAATAGATGGAGAGATATACCATGTTCTTGGATTGGAAGGATCAACATTGTGAAAATGACTCTGCTACCCAAAGCAATCTACAGATTCAATGCAATCCCTGTCAAACTACCACTGGCATTTTTCACAGAACTAGAACAAAAAATTTCACAATTTACATGCAAACACAAATGACCCCGAATAGCCAAAGCAATCTTGAGAACGAAAAATAGAGCTGGAGGAATCAGGCTCCCTGACTTCAGACTATACTACAAAGCTACAGTAATCAAGAAAGTATGTTACTGGCACAAAGACAGAAATATAGATCAATGGAACAGGATAG
The DNA here is from genome assembly GCF_963924675.1 of Phocoena phocoena. NCBI lineage: Eukaryota > Metazoa > Chordata > Mammalia > Artiodactyla > Phocoenidae > Phocoena > Phocoena phocoena. The sequence continues at coordinate 69,167,187 of NC_089222.1, forward strand.
AAAGCCCAGAGATAAACCCACACACATATGGTCACCTTATCTTTGATAAAGTGGACAAGAATATACAGTGGAGAAAAGACAGCCTCTTCAATAAGTGGTGCTTGGAAAACTGGACAGGTACAAGTAAAAGTATGAAATCAGAACACTCCCTAACACCATACACAACAATAAACTCAAAATGGATTAAAGACCTAAATGTAAGGCCAGACACTATCAAACTTTTAGAGGAAAACATAGGCAGAACACTCTATGACATAAATCACAGAAAGATCCTTTTTGACCCATCTCCTAGATAAATGGAAATAAAAACAAAAATAAACAAATGGGACCTAATGAAACTTAAAAGCTTTTGCACAGCAAAGGAAACCATAAACAAGACCAAAAGACAACTCTCAGAATGGGAAAAAATATTTGTAAATGAGGCAACTGACAAAGGATTAATCTCCAAAATTTACAAGCAGCTCATGAAACTCAATATCAAAAAAACAAACAACTCAATCCACAAATGGGCAGAAGACCTAAATAGACATTTCTCCAAAGAAGATATACAGATCGCCAACAAACACATGAAAGAATGCTCATCATCATTAATCATTAGAGAAATGCAAATCAGAACTACAATGAGATATCATCTCACACCAGTCATAATGGCCATCATCAAAAAATTTAGAAACAATAAATGCTGGAGGGGGTGTGGAGAAAAGGGAACACTCTTGCACTGTTGGTGGGAATGTAAATTGATGCATCCACTATGGAGAACAGTATGGAGGTTTCTTAAAAAACTAAAAATAGAACTACCATACGACACAGTCATCCCACTCCTGGGCATATACCCTGAGAAAACCATAAAACACAGACCTACTAGAGAATGGACTTGAGGATATGGGGAGGGGGAAGGGTAAGCTATGACAAAGTGAGAGAGTGGCATGGACATATATACACTACCAAACATAAAATAGATAGCTAGTGGGAAGCAGCCGCATGGCACAGGGAGATCAGCTTGGTGCTTTGTGACCACCTAGAGGGGTGGGATAGGGAGGGTGGGAGGGAGGGAGATGCAAGAGGGAAGAGATATGGGTACATATGTATATGTATAACTGATTCACTTTGTTATAAAGCGGAAACTACCACACCTTTGTAAAGCAATTATACTCCAATAAAAATGTTAAAAAAAAAAAAAGATCACAGTGTGGTAGCATGATAAAATAATTACATGAAGAAATTAGAAATTGTGAGCTCATTTAGAGGCTGTATTAGTTTTTATGGCTGGCATAACAAACTACCACAGACTTAGTGGCTTAAAACAACACAAATTTGTCATCTTTCACTACTGTGGGTCAGAAGTCAGCCATAGGTCACACTGAGCTAAAATCAAGGTGTTTGGCAGGGGTGCATTCCTTTATAGAGGCTCTAGGGGAAAATCCATTTCCTTGCCTTTTCCAGTCTCTAGAGGCCACCTGCATTCCTTGGCTCATGGCCTCCTTCAAAGGCAGCAATAGCAAGTTGATACATCTAATGTTACATCTCTCTTACTAGCTACAGCTGGGAAAAACTCTTCATTTTTAAGGACTCATATAGTTAATGTGAACCCTCTCAAATAATCCAGATTAATTTCTTCTCTAGGTTTGTACACTTAATTATAGTTGCAATTCCCTTTTGTCATGTAACTAACATATTTACAGGTTTTCAGCATCTTTAAGATTAGAAAATGGGCATCTTTGAGTGGTCATTATTCTGCCTAACATTGCTTAACACTGGTGGTTTTTAGGAAAACATCTTAGTAATATTTAATTTAGTGACATTTTAGTAATTTTGTAATATGTAGTAATTTAGTAACTTTAAATTTAAACAGATATTTAAAGTAATATTTAAACAAGTCTTTTACAAATTTTATGTCTAAAAAGATATTGTGGGCTTCAACTTGTAGAAAGTCCTCATTATCCAAAGACACTTAAAATAAATCTTTTTAAAAGGGGAACATATCCTAATAAATAAAAAAATCAATTTTAACTAAAATTAATTTGAATTAATTTCATTTCAAACTTAACAATTTAAGCTATAATACATGGTAATTCTTAGAATAAAAAACTGAAACAAGAATGAGTCTTTTTAAAAGTAATTTTTCAGCAAAACAGTATGATAGCAGAGTAGAACACTATTTACATTGATCATTTAAAGCAAAACAATAAACAAAGGCCTATTGGCAATTAGGAGCCCATTTCTGATAAAGGAAACTTAGTTAATTTAGACCAACCCTTCTACTAAGGATAACTAAAGAAACTGGGATAGATGATAGATAAACAGAGACAGATAGATAAATGGATAGAAAAAAACATAGATGATATATAAAGAGAAAGATAGATAGATGAATAATCCATTAGAGTGTCCTTGCAGAACTACTAAGACAGTGAAGAATTGCCTATTCAGTGTAACTATGTAAGAAGGAAGGAAACGAGGCTCTGGAAAAATGAGTCTAGCATTTTAGACACCTTGCCCCTGGAGATATCTATTGATTCTTTTAAAGACTACTAAGAAGAAAACAATTTGAATCACATTTTGACAACCTTACAGGGCTGGGTGGATAAAAATTGGAGTTGAGGACCTGCTAAGGTGGCAGGTCTCTGTTTAACTCCTGCATATTTTTGGTTGAAATTTGAAAGAGCTATATCCTGGAAGAGAATGTGCACTCAATATAAACTGGCTCTTTCAGGGACTGTAGTCCACTTCAAATCAACTCAAAAATTTTCAAATATACATGGTCAAAATAATCAGGAACACATGGCCACAGAATGCATGAATTGCACCCAGCATAAACAAAATGTAATAGAAGCCTATGCAAGGGAGCTCCAGATATTGGAGTTGCTAGACCATTTTAATTATTCTTAATATATTCAAATAAATAAAAGATGAAAATCTATAGAGTAGAAATTCTGCAATTAAAATATTTTAAAACAAAATTAATAATTTAACAATAGAATTTAATAATTTAGACACAGTTAATAATAGAATTTAATAATTTAGACATAGCAGCAGCCATATGTGAAGAGATAATAGATGAGAATTATCCAGTGATAAAATTTAAGAAAATATGTGTGATCCAAGCAATTCTGACCTAACTATATTTTACTGATATTCCTGGAAACAATAACAGTGTGTAAAAGAAGCTAAAAGCACACACACACAAATTTTCAAAGGAGCAACAATTGGACTGAGAGCTGAATCCTCAACAAAAGTAATAAAATAAAATGAAATAAAAAAGTGAAGTATACTTTTACAGTACTAAAATAAATAAAACTCTAGATTGCTATACCCAGAAAAACAAAATAAAACAAACATTTTCAAAAATTAATGTGAAATAAAATTACCTTCATATAAATAAAAATTATGAGAATTTTTCTTACAGACAAGATGAATTACAAGGAGTAATTTTCAAGCAGAAAGAAAATAATTTCAGATGGAAGATCAGAGATACAGGAAGGAATGAAGAGCAATAAAAGTGGTCAATATCAGGCTGAATCTAGTAAACATTGACTATATCAAATAATAATAATGTCTTAGGGTACATAGAGAGAGAGAGAGAAAGAGAATTAAAATATGTAACAATTGCATTGAGATGAAATGTAGTGGTAAAAGGAGTTAAAGTGTTTTAAGTCCCTTGGATTTTTTTTTAAGGTAAAAGTGACAATTAATTTAGACTAAGTCAAGGACATTGTATTCCTAAAGTATTCACAAAAAGAATAACTACAAATAATTTTCACCTAACAGAAAAAAAATGGAACCAGATAAATATGTAATCTCCCCAAAAGAAGCAGAAGGTGGAAACAAGAAAAGAGAGAGGAGAGATAAATAGAAAGCAAATAAGAAGCTGACAGATTTTAATACAACTATATCAATAGTTATATTACTTATAAGTAGATAAGTGCTCTAATTAAAGGAAAGATATAAAAATCAAAAAATAATAATATACTAACTGCAAAAAACATTTCTAAAATATGAGTACTGCAAGGTTGAAGTTAAAAATTTGGAAAAAGATATAGAATACAAACACTAACCAAAAGAAATCTTTTAAGTTCTATCTGTATCAAAGTAGACTTTAGTACAAAAAAAGAAAATTTAGAAATAAAGCCAGACACATCAAATGGTAAAAGGTTACCCACTAGGATCATAGAGAATAAAGACATAAAATATACATTTTGCACAGTGTCATTGTATCAAAATATGTGAGAAAAAAATAACAAATGTACAAAAAGAAACAGACAAATAAGTGACGGGATATTTTAATGCAGCTTATTCACTAGCTGATAGAACAAACAGGAAAAAGAAAATCAGTAAATATAGAGAAAATTTGAACAATGTGATTAGCAAACTTGACCCTATTGAAATATATGGAACATTGCACCCAACACCTGCAGAATACACCTTCTTTCAAAAACACTTGGAATATCCACAGAAAATGACTAAACAAAATAATTTGAGAACACACTATTGGCATTTTCTTCTAAAGTTGAAATAACATGCCCTACCTTATGACAGAGGAATTCCACTAGTATATTAAAAAAAAATCATACATAGAGGCATCAAAAGACACATACAAAATTATTCATAGCAGCAGTATTCATAATGGTCAAGAACTCAGAATTACCCAATAGCAGAAGAATGGCTATTTAACTGACAGCACATTTATACACTGTAATAGTATATGGTAATGAAAGTAAACTACAGCCAAAGGCAACAACGTATTCGAATATCACTAACCTAATATTTATCAAAAGAATTCAGTCAAGGATAATATATACTGCATGTTTCCACTGGTACGAAACTCAAAAACTAAAGGGTTTAGTAAAAGCTAAACTAAAGGTAATATGAGAAAGCAGTATTATCATTATGTTTATTCAGAGGGAAAAAATAGTGAATGAAGGGAGAGTGGGTGCTGGCAATATTCCATTTCTTGAACTGGGTGATGATTACACAGATGTTCTCTTTGTCATAGTTAATTGAACTCTGCAAATATGTTTTCTCTGTGTTTTTTTCATATATGTGTCATACATTACAATTATGTATGGGAATGTATAACTATATATGTATATATAAAGAAAAAATATATGCATATATGTATATACATATAATGGAGTAAGAGATGACATTACTTTCTCTAATTGAAGTCAACATACTACCAAGTCTCTGACAACTGGTAATGGACAGCACTTGACCTTGACAAATAAAGGTGTCTCAAGCTCTTCTTTATAAAAATAGTCTATTTTGGATAGTTAGACTAGATATAGCACCAGCTGTCCTCTCTTCTTTGGCCCGGATCCCTCCCCTCACACTGTAGTCAGCATCTCCTCTAAATTAATATTGAACACATATTTAAAGGCTATAATATTTAACCAGTGCTAAAATAGTAGGCTTCATAATACAGCTACATGACTTGGTTGAGGCTATATATAAACTATCTGAATGTACCTATTCTAGTCCCAAAACCAATATTATTTCCTTTAAGTGAAGGTTTCATATCTAACATTCCTTTTATTTTTGATTCTCTTGCCTAAAATAATTTACTCTACAGACTAGGCATTCATCAAATTTTTGTATTAACCATTGTCATATGATTTTTAAGGTAAAGTATTAATATCTACATGTTGAATAAGAGGAAAATAAAATTTCAAGAGATAAACTACCCATGAGCACACAGGTAGAAAATGGCAGAGTTCATATTCAAAGTCTGACTCCACAGCTTAGGTTCTGTCTTCCAAGTTCTGTACCCTCCCTAAACAGAAAGTTAGACTCAGAACTTTTTTTTCTTAGTCCTCTCATTAAGACTCAAGAACATGTTCACAAGAGAAAGGACAAGAAAAATTTCCTCTTCCAAAGAGATTTGAACTAATTTTTTTACACATCTCAACCCACTCTGCTACTCAGAGTTCTTTACTATAAAACTCTTCGGTTTGCCATGCAAAGAAATTCCAGATGAGTCCCTACCGTTGATCCTCCAGACATCCCAAACATGTCTAAATTCTCTAGTTTATGCTAAAATATAAACTGAGTCCCTAATACATAAAAATGAAGTTTGTTTTTCTACCCCCAAAATAGAAATTTAACTTTGCATCATGTGAATTATTCTAGTATCGTTATTAAAAACTCATCTTTTCATCTGTGTCTCTTCTCCCTCTAGCTGGTGAATTTCTCAAGAGAAGAATGTTTGTTCTGATTTTTCTAATCATTTTCAAAGCACTTAAAACAGTGCCTAGTACAAATAAACATTCAGTTAATGTTTTTTGCTCAAGTTTTCATAGAAATGAAGAGAATTAAGTCAAGTCAAAAGAGCAACAGGAAAATCCACTGTTGTGTCTTTATTATTAAGGTTAATTTTTTTGGCTTAGTTTATGCTAAATAATCAAGGTCATTTTCTTTCATTCTCACATGCTTTTCATGTGTCAACATATTTAAAAAGGATGCTAAAAATCACCCCTAGTAATATGTGTAGAAATATTTCCTTAAGCAATTATATTTGCAAGGTTTTTCCACTTTTACCCTAAGAATTGGTAGTTGATGGAACAAGGAGGGCCAGTAATAACAGTTGCTAATGGTAACATATCCTGAGGACAAACAGGAGGGAGATCCTGGGAAGTAGCTTGGAGAAAACCATAGCGTTAAGGGAGGATATCAAAGTAAAAATAGAATACGTTAGAAATCACCATCTTTCGTTGAATGGCTATCCTGGCAGTCAAAGTCCATAAACAGAAGCCACTTGAGCCAAGACTTCCTTTGAAACCACTTCTATTTCATGGAAACTAATTTTTAACATGCTCAGTGGTTTAGGAACATGAAGAGTCAGTTTACAAATCATTATGCACTTCATGAAAAGGAAAAGAAATTGTCAAGAACCCAGATTTTAAAACCATATAATGGAGTTAAACATTAAGTCATGTGACAAATTAGACGGACACCAGAGTAATTTCAACACAGTCAAATCATCAGCCTTCAATCTTCATAGTGATTATGCTCTCAGCTTACATACATCTCTGCATTACTGTGGCGTCTTAATAACATCTGTTAAAAATCCTGACATGTTGGTAATGTGAGGAGAGAACATCCTTCAGTGTACCTATGCCAATAAGCAAATGTCTGTTCTAGTTACTGAGGTTTTTAGTCTTTCTGACTATATATAGCTCATACTTCTCTGATCTCCTTACTTCAGAATAGAGTGTATTGAATAGCTCAATGAAAATCAGCAAGTTGTGATTATTAACTAATTCATATGTTGGTTTGAAAACCCAGGTCTATGATAAAATGGAGTGAGGCAAGTGTACAATAAATCTGGATTTGGTAGGATAATTGCATTAAATTTATCTTAAATATAAGGCAACCATCTTGTTATTTGTTAAGATATTTTTTTATTTTCCATTTCTGATATTAAGAAATTATACAATTATTGTATATTCTGGACCAAATATAATACCCTCTTCTTCTAGAACATGCACTTTAATCCACAAACACCTCTGTATGTGTTTCTCATCACTGAGTACTTGTACACATCCTTCAAATCTTAACTCAACTCATGTATCTCCTACTTTATGAAACCGTCGTCCACTCCCCCAGGCAGAGGCAGTTAGGCTACTTCCTTTACGTTACCACTGAATTTACAGCAGCCGTAGCACTTGTTATAATAGTGTGCTTATTTTTCTCTTCTTTTGGAATGAGTTTCTCAAGTGTAGAAGTGGCTTGTTTAGCCTAGCTCTGGAACACAGTTGAGAAAAATAATAATATATTAAATGAGCCAATCTGTCTTCTGGATCTTATCTCCCATAATACCTCACACCAGTACCATGTATGCATTTCATTATGCTTCAGACACAGAGGAATATTTACCATTTTAAAACCTTTCACACTTTTTGTTACAATAGTTTGGTTCAAAGAGTTGTTTCAGTCTGCATGGCCCATCTCTTGACTGAGACAGAAGACATTTGTTGATAGACAGTACAGGACGCCTGTTCTCTGTCGTCTTTAAGGAACTCTAGAGAACTGCCTCCGTTGCCAGAGCTTCTTCCATCAAGCGTCTTCATTTCGATCACTGCCCAGTCCTACGGTAACTTGCAATTACTTCTGAGAAAGACCAACCATTCATTTCCCTGCATATTAGCACGCTGATACTTTCCAATATGCATATTACCTGAGAGTGAGACCACAATTTGCTCAAAGTTCAAGACAATCTCTACACTGTATTGGGTATGTGATTTGGAGCCGGCAACTTAACTTCACTTTGTCTCGTCAGCTGAAAAATTATGATACTGAAAGTAACCACCTCAAAATACTACCTATTTTATAAAATTCGATTGAATGTGAAACTGTGATGATAGTCACCATTTACTGAATACATATTAAGCATTTACATTTGCTTTACATACATTATTAAATTTAATCATCCCTACAGAATTACAGGATAAGTATTGGTATCCACTTTCTACAGAAATGTGTGTGTGTGTGTGTGTGTGTGTGTGTGTGTGTGTGTGTAAGAGACTATATCTAGTATAGTAATCTGGTCACAGTTAATTGAAATATGACAGGTTGGAGTAGGGAGATAAGACCCCTCAACTACTATGGATTTTTATCAAGTGTAATAATAAGGTTGTTAAGACAATAAACCAGCAATCAGCTTTCAATTGGGAACTGTTTTTTTTTTAACAAAATAATGTAAAATCTAAGAATATGTTAGCAAATAGTCTGGTTTTTCATGCCAGTTCTTTGGATACTTTTCTTTCCAAGCACCATCCTCCTACTTTCTTCACATATCTTACTCCACCTGGTAAAGGAAAATAATAATTTCTATCCCCTTGTCAGATAGAGTATGCGTGAAAGGTGATTCCAGGCAGGACATGTTCCCTATGACTGAAATAGAGCTCAGAATGGGAAACTTTTACCTTGATAACTTGAAAATAGGGGAAAGATTCTAGAAGTCATGCACCAAAGATTAAAATACAATGGCAAGTAAAAAATCAAATAGTCAGTCCAAGTAGTAAGGTACCCAGTGGGAATCAGTAACAAAACAAACTTGTGATTTGAGAAACCAGAAAAACTAAGGATAAAAATTTGCGGAGTAGACAAAACGGAAGTTATCTGGAAATGTTCCTGAAATGGAGCAAGCATGGCTCCAGTAGCCAAACCCAAGGCAGGTAAGGGTTTTGTAGGTCAGGAGTGTCTGATTGAGCCTGAGAAGAACAGAAAGCATACTTATCCTTCATATCAGGAGATATGAACAGTGTATGCCAAAAATAAAGCCACCTTTTCAATTTCAGTTTCCATGTATTAGCTTGTCTACTTGGTCTGTCTACAGGCTCCTAAGAAGCAAACCTCTTCTTGAAGCAGATGCAAGCCTGTCTTTTAAAAGAAACATTTGGAGAATCAAAGTTTTTTCTCTGCCCCAATAAGGGTGGTAGAGAAAACAAGCCTTCTGAGAAAGCAAAAGCTAATTTTTTAAGATGGTCTAAATAAGATGAAGTAATAATAAATGAATTATACTGATTATCATGTTTATACTCCCTTTTAATGTTTTTGAATTTAAGCATAAAATGCTATATTTTGAACGTAGAATCAGTATTTTTAAATCAACTAAGTAAATACTAAATTAAATAAATCAATTTTTGCTTACTGAGTTAATTCAATCAATCAATAAAGCTTTCATTGTAAGACATTAAATGTAGAAAAACATTTCTACACTTACTTCAGAGTAGTTCGCTATACTAATAGCCCTTGCATTCCAAATCTCCAGTTCTACAGAGAGCTTCCTATCTGAGATCTTGAATTCTTTGGACCAAGGTAAACAGATACTGGGCCAGATTCTATATCTCTACGTCTAATTTTTCCTTCCTTAATCTAGCCTGCCTTGTTTCTAAAAAGAGACGTTTATACACATATATGATCAGTATATCCTCTTCCATACACTTTCTCCTAATTTTCCCAAATACTTTCTGCATCCTAGCAGAAGTTTTCTGGAAGAAAAGAAAAGAAAGAATGAAAAGATACATGTGTAATTCTAGGTAACTTGCTCTAGTTTAAATGGTGAGTAGACATTACTTATATTTAGGAGGTTTATGATATGTAGTTAGAATATGGGCTGTGAACACATCAGGTTTGAATCTCAGCCCCTACCACTTACTAGCTGGTGAACTCTACTAAGGCATTTAAGCATTGCATGCCAAAGTTACTTCTTTTCAAACTTCTGGCTACTAGTAATACCCGCCTCTTAAATCTACTTTGAAGATTAAACCTGATATGGAATGTAACACTATTTGCAGAGTACTGGCTCTGAGGAAGAACTGAATAGATGTTAATTGTTATTACTGTTATTACCAGATGTCATATTTTGGTAATATAGAAATGAGCTATTCTTTGTTTCAATTTCTTTTGCCTTAGTCTAAATATCACCCTTCTGTACACAGGAACAGGGGGGTCATGAAGCTGTTTAGATTAGATAATCATAACCAAATAGATAATTAAATACATAGATAATTTTTCCTCAATAAGACAAGGTTCAATAAATCATGATTATTTAATAGTGTTATGCTCAAAGATCTATGAATAAAATAATGAAGGGAAATATGTTATTGGGAGTTTCATTGCTTAGTGAACTCAGAATCTTTGAAAATGTCAACATTTATTATCTTGACTGATTTTTACTTCCTTCTGTTTGTTTTATGTAAATAATGAAATTAATATTCTTCCAATAATTTAACCTATTTTTGTTGTTATTTCATGCTAGACTTTAAGTATGAGTAAAAAACAAAGATGAGATGATAGTTCCCCGGTGCTGTTCAGAGAGGATTGGACAGAACTGGGAAGTATTATGGGACAGACTGGGAAGAGGATGGTTTTTCTCCCAGATTTGACTTTCATTGACAACTCTCTGCACAGTTAAACTCCAACTTTACATTCAGCTTCATTACCATGTCCACATTTATAATTAGATTTAAGGCTAAAGCCTACATTGTAATGAAATGGAGATAGTTCTGCTTCACTTTGGCAGGTCAGTGAATTCTAATACCTTGGCAGGCAAGTGAGTGAGAGTTTATTTCAGATAATGAGCAAGGTTCACAAACGCTGAAACAGAAGTTCAATGTGAAGAGTAAGAAACAGTATTTTTTTTTAATATTCTAAGAAATATAAAGGAACAAGGCTAAGCACATGTGATTTCTATTCAAGTAAATAGTTAGTGGTGATAATGGTAGGTAAGATAATTTTAGGGCTGGACTTTATAGCTTCATTTTTTTTTTTACAGCCATGGAAGCTGAAAGATGATGTGAATCTTGAATATTAAAAAAAAGTTACTTTTGTTCCTTTATGATTGTAATCGTGTGGACCTTAAGGGCTTCTTCTAGTCTTGGCCTGTGGATGGTAAGATACATCCTTATTCAAAAAACATGTGTGCACACACCTACTGTTAGGGTGAGATCTGTCAGCCACTCTTCAGGCAGCCTGGCAACTAAAATAATATGACAGAAGGTAAATCTCTCAAATTGTGTTTAAAATATGCTTCTATATAACTTTTGCTATACCATTTGGATAGCACCAATCACATGGAAATGTCATTATTTTTCAAATTAACCATTTCCTCGGCAAGACCTTAAATTACATGAAGATGTGGGCTATCCTGTACAAACTCTTTACCTTATACCTTGACTTTCTCAGGACCTGGTACACAAAAGACTCGAAGGAGTGTTCTTCTGTGGAAATGAACACTCAATCATGTAGTCAATGTAGGCATATTTACAAATAAGCAGTTACTTGAGTTGGTAAGTCAAGGACATTTGACAATTGGAAAATTCCTTCCAGATGAGGATCTGGAAGCCCAGAAAATGTAGGACTTGTCCAGGACCTGCACAGGACAGGGAAGAGCCAGTCTCACTCCCCAATCCCAATTACATCAGTCTGTGGAGGACCAAATGGAGGCAGGGGGAGGTCATTGTTCCAGTAAGTATCTTACTTCTAATCTGCAAAGGGAAAGCCTGTGGGGTACTCCTAAGTTAAATCATGCTGGCAGCCAAAAGTCCAGTTTTGCAGAAGACCACGGGATATGAAGATTCTGCATGAAGCAAAAGGTAACTTGCTTGCCTCTGCTAAATATCTACTCACTTCCTGTGCACAAAGTCATAAAAACATTAAAAACGCTAGTGTGTGTGTTTGTGTGTTTGAGAGAGAGAGAGAAAATGAATGAAAGAGAAAAAGATTTGGATAAGAAAAGATTTCCCTCAAATTATATTAACTGTATGAAAATAAATTAATAGCATTTAGATTAGACATAAACGTTAACTTTACAAAAATAAAAAGGAAAATATTACCTTTACTAATTCCTGACTATTTTTTTTATGACTGAAACCTATTGCTATTCCAGCTAAAATTGACACTTGTCACTTTCTTGGCACTATGCACTTTCTATATCAATAAAAAGTAATGGCTAGGAATCTGGCCTCTGAACCATACTGAACCTGTTGACTAACCTCAGTATCCCTCAGTTTCCTTATTTTCAAAATGAATATAGTAAAAGGATTAACCTCATAAGATTATTGTGATGATTTTAAATAAACTAGTACATGTAAAGCACCTTAGAGCAGTATATGGTTCGTGGTGAGTGCTCAGTAAATGTTAGATATGTATTTAAATAAATAAAATATGTATCTTAAAATGTATTTCCAGTTCCTAAACATTGAGTTATAAACCCTTCCATGTACCTCCTAACTTGAAACTTGAAAGGAAAGGAAATTCAGAGTTTAAAGAACTTCCAAATCATTTGTACGTCATTCCTTCCTTTGTCCTCAGTTTGAGTTCATTATTAAAAAGACAGAGAGCTACCATGAAACATTTGTTTTAGCTTGAGAAAACAATAAAATCAAACGCAAAAAATTATTACTGTAGAGTTATCTGCTTGTGGTTTGAACAAAGCACTGTTATTTAATATATGGAGGTAGTCATCAGAGAGATGAGTGAAATCTGACAACAAATATTCTTGCCTAGGGCTTACATTTATACCTACACATGTCTACCCCCATTTGGAATGAAAATATAAGTTTGTGAGCGAATATAGTTTAATAAGAGAACTAATTCTGAACCAAAAGAGATGAACGATTGTATCAAATATTACATGTATGTTTTATTTGACCAGTGTATCTGCCTAGGTAACAAGATGTGAATTGATTATAGGGCAAAGATGAGCATTATTAAATGAAAACTTAGTTTGACTTGCCCAATATGTCTGTCAACCTCACTAGGGTATATGTTTTATATTTTAAAACTTTCATATGGTAATAACTTTGATCAATAGATGACAGGTTATATAAGCAAGCTACCTCTTTTTCTATTTGAAAATAAGTCTGTATATACTTTTCAATTTGTTGTTAATAGAATCAAAAGGCTTAGGAGAACATAACTAGTTCTCTAATCTGAGATTAGAAGTGATAATCATTTCTTCAACACCTGTAATAGATCTGCTTTTTCTTAAGTACATTTTGATGTGGAGGATCTTCTTTGAGGGAAATAATTCTATCGTCAAAACATCTAAATAAAGTGTTATTGACAGTCTTTTTGCTCCTATTGAATTCAAATCTCTCTTCCTGTATTTTATGACCCAAGATAAGGATGAGGACTCTATAATTTTTTTGTCCTTCAAATTAAACATATCCATTCTTCTAAATGGTTTTTAGAGTAACTGTTTTCCAGGTGCCACCCTGACCTGGGTCCCCACTTTGGGACACTGTAGTTTACCTGTATCTCTCTCAAAGTATGATACACTCTGACAAGCATAGAGTAGAGTAGGATGATTACCTTCATCCTTTGGATATCATCATGTTGATGTCAAAAGGTTTTACGCATCTCTATTATAGTTAATTTGCACTGGGTGTTTTTTTCTTAGAGTAAAGTTTTGCTGTATCAGATGCCTAAGAGAATTTAATAATCCTGTTAGTGGCTGTATGGTCAGGCCACCCAAAATGGCTCTTCTCTTGCTTTCTGTACATCCCCTGCTCAACCAGTCAGTGCCTGCTTCACCTACACCCTACTTACATGACTAGCCTTCCTACATACTTGCCCCAGGCCCCAGCTAGTGACTGTTCTTAGCAAAGGGGTGATGAGGGGCATACCCTTCTGCTAGTTTCCCGGTAACCAATGAGCCCACCTGACATCAATTCCCCCATAGCTGGTAACATCTCCCTGCCCCCGGAGCAAAACTTGCCGCCATGTCTTGACCTGCATCCGCAGCACCGGTGGGGTGTTTCTCCAGGACCTTGCTTCAGACATGTAAGCTCCCCCATCCAATAAACCATTGATATCTCTGTCTCTGACACCAGCCTCTTACTTCAGTCTTGAAGCTGGGCAAGCACAGGGCCTGTAGACCTGCAGGGTGCAGCCCAACAGTGGCATTTCCTACTTACTTAAGAGGTTCCAGCTTACTTATCCTAGTTACCACAGTATATTAAACAAAATTTATTTATTTTGTGATGCCTGAGGCTTCTTCCCAGTGTGAACTCACAGAGATGAATTTAAGGGATGTATAGTTCAGAGACATGACTTCTCCACAATGATGGAAGTTGATGGCCTAAATAGATGCATTCCAGGAATGGCAGGGATACCCAGGACTGTCACACTGACTTCTCAACATCATTGGTGTAACACAGTGGAAAACAGTGTTGAGGAAGGTTTTAAGAAGAGGTTTTGGAGGAGTCACTCATGAACACAAATCCCAGCTCTCGCATTTATACCTGCATGACTTTGAACATATTCCAAACCTCGTTTCCCCATGATTTAATTTTGGATAATTCCTACCTTGTAAGATGTGTCTAGAATTAGATGGAGAGACAATATAGTGTAGTTGTTAAAAGCATAAGCTTTAAGGTCAGAAAAATTTGATTTAAATCTTGGCTTTACCACTAACTAGTTTATTCGCTTTAGCTATGTTTTGGTTTCTTTGGTAAAAAGAGAATAGTAATTTCTCCTTCACCGTGTAGAAGTGAAAATTTAACAATAACATTGTCACATGGTAAGTTCTCAATGAGTTATGCTGATTATTGCAATGACTGTTTAAAAAACTGTAATACAGTACCTGTCTCATAGAAGGTCATCAAAAATGGTTATTCTTATTATACAGTGTCCACCCCTATAATTTCCTATAACTTTAACTTAAAATAATAGTTCCTGACTCAACATGAGAGACAAACACACTTGATATGATAATTGGTGAAAAACTTTCTAGAATATCAGGTGATCCATTAGGAAAAGAAGCCCTAAAAACAAAGATGCAAACACGAGCTAATCAAGGGTTGAATTCCTCACAGGATAGTATGGAGTCCGTCCTGGAGTTATTTGCATTTCAACTTTGCCTTCCCTATTAGAATATATGTTCCTAGAGAGCAGAGTCACAACGTCACAGACACAGCAGAATCCCTTGCACATCCAATGGGACAGGTAAATACAATTCTTTAATATTCAGCGTTTTCATCTGTATAATGGTGTTAATAGTAGTTGCTCTATTATCTAAGAGTATTGCATCACCAACAAAACAATTACTACAGCAGTAATATAACTTATAAACAGATTTGTAAATTTTGATGTGCTATTTGCTGATAGGTTATTATCATTATATTAGTACCTCATTGTACTAATATAATAATCAAGTGATTTTCTCCTGGAGTGTGTGTGTGTGTGATAAAATGACAGTTTGGTCTTCTAGTGTAGCTTCTGGTGTTTCCTACATTTCCATGTCCTTAAATTGATCAAGTCAGTAATTTGAACTGTTACAATTTAGCAGATAGAATCCTGTAGTTAATGTAACCAGTAGGGGTGATCTTAATAAAGGAAGGGTGTAAAGGGTGGAGGTATCAAATGGCAAGGGCATTCCATCAGGGTCAGCCAATGTTACGCAGTAACAACAGTTCTTGAAATAAGGCCAACGAGTCTAATCGAGGCTCTAGGCCCATAAAATAAAGGTGAAAGCCAATGCACTTTGGCTCAAAGGTGATCTGTAAACCTCCAGTTTGTTTTAAAATCTCCCACAACTGCAACTACATAAATACAGTGTGCCCTAGACATGGGATACATCCAAAATCAATGCAGGGACTTCCCTGGTGGTCCAGTGGTTAAGACTCTTCACTCTCACTGCAGGGGGCCCAAGTTCGATCCCTGGTCAGGGAACTAGATCCTGCATGCCACAACTAAAGATCTCGCATGCCGCAGCTAAAGATCCCTCACACCACAATGAAGATCCCACATGCTGCAACTGAGACCAGTGCAGCCAGATAAATAAATAAATATTTTTTTTTAAAAAATCAGTGCAGACCAGAGTAACATGAGGAGTTCTATAGTGTCTAGAGGTAGAAATAAGTCTTCTGACCTGGAAATGTGGAAATGTAGCCTTTTGGAGTTCACTTCAGGATAAATACAAGGGAAATATGAGGAGGTTTGTGAATGCAGTTCTTACACTTCTGAATTTCATCATTAAAGGGATGATTTATACAGATGAAAAATGCAGTGGAAAAGGTAGGACAGGGCTTCCCTAGGGGCGCAGTGGTTGAGAGTCCGCTTGTCAATGCAGGGGACACGGGTTCGTGCCCCGGTCCGGGAGGATCCCACGTGCCGTGGAGCGGATGGGCCCATGAGCCATGGCCGCTGGGCCTGTGCTCCACAGCAGGAGGGGCCACAGCAGTGAGAGGCCCGTGTACCGCAAAAAAAAAAAGGTAGGACATAGCTAAGAGACAGGCTTTGCAAATTATTTCTATAATATGAGTGCTTTATAAGCTGTTTTCACGTCTAAAAAATTGGGATGATAATAAATAGAATATTGTCCAAAAAATGTAAAGGAATTATTGAAATATTGTTATACAGCAAAACAATCATAACAATATAAGGAAGAAGACTTGTGTTACCTTTTAGTATATAGGAAACCACAAGACAACGTCACTTTCACAAAATCATGCAAAACTTTTAACTGCTTTTGAGACCATCAGGGATTTGAGGTCAGTAGATAACCAGGGTTAATAAATTTCAAATACTTGCAGTTCCTCTGAGGGGAGAGAGGGCATACAAATAGTTTCACCCTTGGTAGAACATTTGAAGAAAAGGAAGCCAACGTAAAAGTGGTGAAGAACAAAAGAACCGTTGAAATTTTAACAAATTTTTAAAGTAAATGTGTCAGTGGCATGAGAGTTTAGAGTTCCCAGAGGCCCAAGATGTAAGTGAAATCCTCATTCATTTGCTAGGCCTATAATATATTAAAATTAAACACACACACACACACACACACACACACACACACTACCAGAGATTAGAATAAGAATAGGAAACAGTAAATGAATTTAAAGCTAGGTCAATAGAAACTATTTCAACTGAATTATAGGGAGAAAAGATGTAAAAAAAATCAGACCTTCCAAGAGGTGTAGGACAATATCATATGATCTAACATTACATGTAATTAGAATAACAGAAGAAAAAAGAAAGAATGAAACAAAAAATATCTGAAGAGATAATGGCCATTTTTTTTCCCAAAATTAATGAAAGAAAACAACCAGGAAACTCAGAAACCCTCAGGATGAATATAAAGAAAAACACAACTAAGCACATCATAAAGCACATCACAGGTGAAGAGGCTTCCAGTCAGACTACACAATACTAAAGAAAAGCTATCACCTCAGAATTTTACCATGAGCTATAATAAAATTTTAAAATGAAGATAAGTTAAACACTCTCTTGGACAAAAATACAATGAGACATGTTAAGGAAAGTTCTTCAAGCAAAAGGAAAGTAGTACTACTTGGAAATGTGAATCTAAACACACACACATACACAAACACACAAAAAGCAGCATCAGCAATGGTAAATATAAGTTTAAAAATTTTTTTGAATCACTAAAAATTATTAACTGTGTAAAACAAATATAGAAAAAAGAATTGGGTTTATAAAACAGAAAATTAAAATGTGTATGATAATACCATAAAGAATGAGAGGGATAACATGGAAGTATACTATTGAAAGATTGTTACACAATATGTGAAGTGGAAAAATATGATTTGAAGGAAGGCTGTGGCAATATAATGATGCATACTATAAATCTATAGCAACAACTTAAAAATAAAACACAGGTATAAACTATAATCCAAAATAAAGTAGAATAAGAGGAAATAGATGAGACAAAAAATCCCAGTTTTTAAGACAGTAGTTTTAAAAATAAGTATATCATGTTAAAAAAATAAAGTATATCAATAATTGCAGTAAATGCAAATGATCAAAACACACCAATTGCAATTTAGAGATTGTCAGATTGGGAAAAAATTAGCAGAAACCAATTCTATTCCGTTTATAGGAACACATTTTAAATGTAATGGTATAGATTGACTGAAAGGAATATGATGTGGGGAAAGATATACCATGCCAAAAATAATCAAAAGAAAGCTATATGAACATATTAATATCACACAAGGTAAACTTCAAAACAAAGAATTTTATTAGGGTTAAAAAGATAAATTACATAATGATAAAGAGATATGCACCTAATAAAGAGCTTAAGCATTCATAAAGCAAAAGCTGATAGAACTGAAAACAGAAATAGAGAAATTTCTCAATGTACTTGAAGATGTCAGCAAGTCTTCTTTAGTAATTGAAAGAACAAGTAGACAAAAATCATTAAAAAAATAGATTTAAACATCATCAGCCAACTTAACTTAGCTGAGAATTATAGAACACGCCACTCAATAATAATAGAACGCACGTTCTTTTTAAGCCCACATGAAATGTCACCAAAGTAGACAGCTATATTGTCAGCCATAAAATAAATCTTGACAAATTTAAAAGAATTGAAATAAAACAAAGTGTGGTCCCTGAGTACAAAACAATTAAATTAGAAATCAATAACAGAAAAATATATGGAAATATCACCAAATGTTTGGAAATTAAATGACAAATATCTAAATAACCAATAGTCACAATTTTAAAGAAAATCAGAAAAAGTTCCAAATCAAATAAAACCTGAAAACAGAGCATATCAAAATGTATAAAATTTAGCTAGAGCAGTGCTTAGAGGAAAATGTATAGCACTAAATGCCTATATTAGAAGAAAAGAAATATCTATAATCAATAATCTAAGCATCCATGTTAAGAAAATTGAAAAAGATGAACAAAGTAAACCCCCATCAGAAAAAAAGGAAGGAAACAAAACATAGCCAAAATTAGTGAAATAAAAGGATGGAAATCGAGAAAATCAATGAAAACAAATGTTGATTCTTTAAAAACACAAACAAAATTGATAAAATTCTAGAATAACTGATCAAGAAAAAAAGACTGAAGAAAAAGAATGCCAGAATTAAGAATAAAATAGAGGATATCATCACAGATTGTACAAATAACAAAAGCAAAAAACAGAATATATAAATCATTTTAATTTAATAGTTTAATGAAATGGACATATAATTTGAAAAATGCAAACTATAAGAGTACACTCAGGAGAAGAAGATAAAATGATTAGCCCTACACCTATTAAAGAATTTGAAATTTTAGTTAAAAACCTTCCCACAAAGGCAACTAATGTCACAGATGACTTCATTGGCAAATTCTACCAAACATTTCAGGAGAAAATAACACAGATTCCATACAAACTCCTCCAGGAAATAGATGAAGGTTGTTATGGGCTGAATATTAGTTCCCCGCCCCCCACCAAATTTCTATGTTGATATCTTAACCCCCAATGGGATAGTATTAGGAGGTGGGGGTATTTGAGAGGTGATTAGGTCATGATGGTGGAACCCTCATGAATGGAATTAGTGCTCTTATAAAAGACACCCCAGAGACCTCTCTCATACTTTCTGTCATGTGAGGACACATTGAGAAGTTCATCATCTATGAACCAGGAAGTAGGCCCCCAGTAGACTCCAAATGGTCAGACACCTTATTCTTGGATTTCCCAGCTTCCAGAACATGAGAAATAGATGCTTGTTTTTTAAGCCTTCCAGTCTATGGTATTTTTGTTTTAACAACCTGAAGGGACTAAGACAAGGGTACAATTCTTCCCAATCATTTTATGAGACCACCATAACTCTCATACCAACACCTAAAAAAATATATTTTAAGGAAGTGAAAAGCCTATCTCCCTCATGAATAAACATCCTTAAAAAGTTTTTGCACTCCAAATCCAGCAATGTAGAAAAAGAATAATACGTTGTGATCAAATAGAGTTTATCTCAGAAAAGCAAGGTTACAATTCACTTTCAGAAAACTAATAACAGAAGGGAACTTCTGCAGCCTGATAAAGGGCAGCTATAAAAACCCTACATTATCATATTTAATGGTGAAAAATGAAAGCCTTCTTCACCCCAAGATCAGGAACAAGGCGTGGATGTTCACCCTCCACTTCTATTCAGTATTGCACTGGCAGAGCTGGCTGAGGCAATAAAAAATTACATACAGGTTGAAACAGAAGATACAAAACAGGTTTTCTTCCCAAAGAAGAGAATTTTATATACATAGAAAATCCTGTTTAATCTATAAAAGCCTACTAGAACTGATAAATAAGTTTACCAAGGTCAACATACAATAAGATCAATATACAAAAAGATCAATATACAATAATCAATTGTATTTTTGTAAACTAGGAATGTCCACTTGGAAATTGAAATTTTAGAAACTACATTTATAATAGCATCAAAAAACATCAAATAATTAGTGATACATTTAACAAAATACATACAAGATTTGTACAGTTTTGAAATTTTAAAACATTGTAAAGAGAAATCAAAGATCTAAATGAAAGAGAAACATACTACGTTCACACATCAGAATACTTTTTTTTTTTTTTTTTTTTGCGGTATGCGGGCCTCTCACTGCTGTGGCCTCTCCCGTTGCGGAGCACAGACTCCGGACGCGCAGGCTCAGCGGCCATGGCTCATGGGCCTAGCCGCCCCGCGGCATGTGGGATCTTCCCGGACTGGGGCACGAACCCGTGTCCCCTGCATCGGCAGGCGGACTCTCAACCAGTGCGCCACCAGGGAAGCCCCAGAATACTTTTAAGATGTCATTTTTCCTCCAATTGATCTATAGATTGAATAAAATCCCAGATAGTTCTTTTTTGTACATTGATAAGCTGATCTTAAAATCTATACGGAAATGTAAAGGACCTAGAATAGCCAAAAGAATTTAAAAACTTCTCGAAGGAAACACAAGAAAAAAATCACTACAAACCTGAGTGAGGGAAAGATTTCTTAGGGTACATAAAGCATGCTCCATTTTTAAAAGATGGCTAATTGTACTTCATCAAAATTATAAATGCCTGCTCTGTGAAACGAAACTATGAGAATGAAATGACAAGCTACAGAATGGGGAAAAAAATTGCAAAACACAAATCATAAAAATTCTTGTATCTAGAATATATAACGAACTCTCACAACTGAATATTAAGCAAAAGTTTTAAACAGACGCTACACCAAAGAAGATATACAAAGGGGAAGTAAGTACGTGAAAAGATTCTCAACATCATTAGTTTTTATGAAAATACAAATTAAACACAATAAGATACCAGTATACATTTATTAGAATGGCTAAAGTTTTGAAAATGGCAATGACTGTCCAATGCTAGCAAGGATGCTGAGTGATTGGATCTCTCATACATTTCTGGTGGAAATGCAAAATGGTAGAGCCACTATGGAAATCAGTTTGACTATACCCTATCAAGTTAAACATACACTTGCCACGTGATCTAGGAATCCCATTTCTATGTATTTGCCCAGGTGAAATGAAAACATATATCCACTCAAAGACCGCTATATTAATGTTTATGGCAGCTTTATTCATAATCACCAAAAGCTGGAAGCAACTCAAATTTTCACCAACTGGTAAATGAATAAGCAAATTGTGGCACATCCATCCAATCGAACACTCTCATTATTAAAAAGAAACCAAGTGCTGATACATTTAACAATATGGATAAATCTCAGTCAGAAGCATTATTCTAAGCGAAAGAAGCGAGACACCAAAGACTATATACTGCATAATTTCTCACAGCCTTCTGGAAAAGGCAAAATTATAGGGACAGAAATCAGATTGGTGGTTATCAGGACCTGGGGGTGGGTTAGAAGATTGACTGTAAAGGGCAGGAGGGAAATTTGGGAGGCGGGGTTATAGACATGGTCTTTATCTTGATTGTAGTGGAGGCTACATACTGTCTACATTTGTCAAAACTCATCAGACTGTGCACTTTAAAAGGGTGAATTTTGTGTATGTAAATTATCCCTCAATAAACTTGACTTGACAAAAAGCATTAGGAAGTATGGCATAAGAGTGTGGGTAATGGTGGCATTTGCAGTCACGTTGATCTTTACAAAGGAACCCATTTGTATGTCTCAGCGCAATTTTGAGGTTAAACAATGTGCTGGGTCCTTTATCTCTCAGGGTTTGACCAGAGGTAAACACAATAGGAGATTGTATCCAGGAAGCAAAGTGAAATGTCAGTGTTTGTCTCCTAGGTTCCCTCCCCTGTAGATCACTCTTGACTACCTGTGTCCCTTGATGAAATGTTCCACTTCTACCAGGCAAATTTCTCCACTAAGATCCCTCTGTTCTGGGTCCCTGTAATCTCACTTTTAATCCTTCAGGTTTAGGAATACCTGGCTATTAATGGGGTTTCAGTATACTGCATGATACTTTCTGGTTCCTCCACACCTGCCCACATTAAATTATTCTCAAATTTCTCAATTTGAGTGTGCCACCTCTTTCTTGCCAGAATCCTGACTGATAAAGAAAGCGAGATTCAGCTCCTATTCTCATCATCAATTTTAAGCTGTGAGCACTTGGGCTATCCCTTTCACATATTTGAGCTTTAGTTTTCTCATCTGTTATATATGAATAATAATACCTCATTAGCAAGGTTATTATGAGAATTAAATAATGATATAAGTTTTCAGTATTTTTTTTCTTTTTCATGTTAATCTCTTCATCTATTATTGGGTGTTTATTCTCTTTCTATTTCTTCATATGCTTCTATTTTAGTCTCTCTTTTAAGTAACAGAATTTCTTTATCATGTATAAATGCATAAGTCATTTACATAGGGGTTTATAATGTGCAGAAGCCCATATGAATGGCTTAAATGTACCATGGTTTTGTTCCTGGAATAAACTGTTGCTAAAGAACAGTTAAGTCAAACTTTTGAATTAGGTCAACAAAATCCACAAATAGGGTGGAATCTTTGGACTGTCTAAGCAGGGACAGATCTGGAATAAATCAGCCACAGATATCACTTGTCAGCATGCTAAGGGAGGCGTTTCAAATAAGGGTAGAAGGTACGTCAAGAATATTGGCTTCTAGTAGCATTATGATGAATCCGTTAAATCTATATTGAGAGTTTCCAGCATGTGGATTCGAGTTAACGTAATTGTTTTATGGCAGTAATGTCTAAACAAGGACACGATTAGGCTGTATTTTTATCTTGACTTGTGAACTATCACTGCCAACTACTCAAATTTCAAGCTTGTTGAGACATATGTTATCCCTGGAAGCCCTTCACAAAAATGAAGCATTTTACTGTCCCACCAATTCAGTGTGCTCCGGTCAGTTCTCCATCTAGATCTAAATTAACCATGTACTAGTTCCTATACAAGCGAGTAGCATTTTAAATGCCTTTTAAAGCAAAACCAAAAAGAACAAATTTATTTCTATTTGTGCAAAAACGTAATCTGATTTGGATTCTCTTTTCCAGCTTTTTAAATAGTGAGACAGAGTGAAGTCGTGGGAAGAAAACTGGGTATGGAATTACAATCCGTGTTAGAAATCTGGCTCTGCTGCTACTTCCTAGCTGTGTGATCTCATTAACTCATGAGACTCAATCTCTTTATCTGTTAAATGGGGATCTACTGGTGAATTAAATGAGCTAATAATCATCTGACAACATATTACCTTTAGGACTTAATAACCTATAATAACTTATTTTTTATAATTTGTGTATGTAAAGTTACAAATGTGATTAGTAGGAAATGGGAATGAAGGAAAATTTCAGACACAAGCAGGGATGTTTTGGTTAAAAGGAAATTAAAATACTGGAGAACAAGAGCAAGATAAAAATGATTACAACGACTGCATTTATAGCCCACATGTCCAGTTCAGTATTTATAGGTTTGTTAGTGACAGCCTTCCCAGTATAGCAATGTTAATTACAAAGTAGCTGTCAGTTTCACTGACAGGGCTGCCGCACCTGACTGAGGCTGAAACTACTCACCATTTCCATACATGATCATTTATTTAAGGGTCCAAAATATACATCAATAAATCAGTTTGCATTTCTGATTTTGTTTCCCTAAATCTTACTTTGAAATATCCTAGTGACTTTCTTTTTAATAAATCTTAGTGCATTTTATTTCCCAAATATGATTTGTAATTATCAGAGCTGGACTAAAACCTCAGGAAGAAGTGATGGGTCTAGGGCTGAACACAATACTAAATGTATACTTAAATTTTCCGGAGCCCATGCTCCTGTTGCTACTTAAATTCCATGATCAAAGCAGTAGATAGAATAAATATGGAGAGGAAGGACAGGAGAGGGAAACAGAGAAAGAGAGATAGAGACTGGGAAAGACAGAGGGAAAAGGATGAGAGAGAGAGAGAGATTGAGGAGAAGCTTGGGAAAATGTTCAGTGGAAAATCTGTAGAAATGATGTAAGAGAAAGCAAAGGCAGGGATTGGAGTAAGGGGTGTATAACTGAGACTATAAAAACTCAGAGCAAAATCTCACCATCAGAGCTGAGTTTGGGAGAAACTGCACAGACAGGACTCTAAAGTGAGAATCTCCTGATTTTTCACAAGGTAAGTTGAATATAAAAGCTGATAAAGAGTTAGGCTTTTTCCTTTTAACTTTTTAAAAAATTTTCACATACTTTTTAAATGTTTTGATTTTATCTTGATTTAGCTAAAGTCAGAAATGTTTTTGGAAATATTTTCCTCTCTAAAAATGAGTAAAAAATCTAAGATATTTTTGTAATGCAAACTTAGGGTGGAGATAATTGTTTGCTCAGGCATTTTATATTTATTACATTACTTTTGCTTTTATATTCTATTTTAAAACAGAGAGAAAGGGAACTCAAGATAATAATCCTATAGTGTGTTAGATGTATTAATTTTGCTTTCATCAAATATATCCAGTGTTAGGAAATTCTTAAATGTACAAAGTAGCCTCATTTTAAAAACCTAGCTAGAAAAGAAAGTTTTTCTCTTATCTGTATTTCTATTACAATTGGAACTTAGGAAACATCCCTAAACTAATAAAATTCTGTATTCTATATTCTTCAAACCCATATTATCATCTGATTTTATGCTTACAAAACTCAAATAGGCAAGTATAATATTAATAACATAGCTTAAAGTAGACTTAGATCAATGTCTATTCTTCAATATTTGAAGTGCTCTTACTATTAAGTTATTGAATTAAGAGTTAATCTGAAACATACATTTGAAGTCTGTTTAAGAAGAAATTTAAAATTTTGTTTCAGGTTTTGACCTGTGGAAATAGTGTACACTCAATAAATTCAGTTCTAGCAAAACAAAATATAGCTCCTTTGAATTACAATTATAGATATTATAGGTTTAGGAATGAGATTATTATTTATTTATGAGTTATCTTTCTAGAAATTACATAATTTAAACAATGCTTTATGATGATTTCAGTGCTCATGTAAGCTATAGAATTGATAGCACTATATTTAATGGTCTCCCACAAGCGTCAGCACATTTTGTGTCTTCTCTTTACTTTGGTACTACTCTTCATCACTCTTCATAGAACTTTTCTAAGAAGAGCTTCCTGCAGATATGCATTCATCTCCTTTTTCTAAGTGAATTGTACTGTGGCTTCATTCAATAAGTTATTTAAGGTATTTAAGGTTATTTGCTTTCGCCCTTTATTTCTCAGGGTTTTAAACTGATTCTGATACAACGAATCATGGGCAGTAAAGAAGCAGATATGTTTAGTAGACTAGGTATGGGGACCTCAGGGCTATAATTTTAACTTCTTATTCAAATACTTTCAATGATTTGGACATTAATTAATACAATTAGATTGGTTGAGCTTGTCTCAAATGAACAGAACTCAAAGTAAGCAGTCTCAAAATATTACCCCAACCGTGTCACTATGTAGTTGTGCAACTTCATGCAAGCTTAAGCACACAGTAGGGCTCGACAACATTTTGTTATTATTGAAAGAGATGAAAGAACTAAAAGTGCCGGTGATACTGAATGTGAGAATGACCTGGGGAAGCTCCCATATCAGTCACTTTTCCCTATATTAGAGAATGAGGATTCAGTATCACAGAATCTTGGGGCTAATCCTTAGACATCATCTAACTTAACCTCCTTGCCAATATTTCATCCACTGTGATCTCTCCACATCAGACAATGTTTGCTTAGGTTCAATGGTGTTATCAGAGGAACACATGCTTTGGAGTCAGGAAACCAGCTTTGTAATCCCAGTCCTGTCTTCAACAGCTTTTACTCAGCTTCCTAGGGGCATTTTTCTCTCCTCAGTAAAACTAGAGTCCGTGTGGGTACAAATGATGAGTCACAAGTTCCCTCCTAACCCTAGGCACGTCTCTACACAGGCCAACTCCCATGTGCCTAAAGATCTCTCTGACTAGAGATATTTTTAGCTGAGTCCTCCTTCTTTCTGCAAATAATTTTCAGGGTACCTCTCTGGAGCAGTGGTTAGCATCACCAGCCAGTAATTGCTGGTGCCTTGGCTGGTTTGAACTGGCTGTTGCTCAGCCTTGCCTCTTCTCCCTTATCAATGCCTCATCTGCTCTGGTCTCAGAACAAAGCACCCGCTCCCTCCAGAAACAACCCCTCTTCCATGCCTCCTCCTCTTAATCCATTTTACATCTCCCCTTCATTTCCTCTCCCTCGGACAAGTTAATTACCTCTGAGTCTGGCTGTCTCCATCTATTGAGGGTGGTAAATTCCACAGTTTCTAATGAGAGCCTCCTTCCTTTCTAAAACCCTATGTTCCTATGACACATAAGACTCTAAACATGTGAAAAATGCACCTTTAAAATATCACCTGGGCCACCCTGAGAACTTGGCTGCTGACCCACCAAGTGATAGCTGTGGCTTTCCATGGACCTCTCCATGGACCTTTCCATGGACCTCTCCATGGCTTCCCTGTAGTCCCACTTTGGTGGTTGCATTTCCTTGCAAACTCTGACTTGTCCATCCATGCTGCGGCACTAAGAGGTTTAGGAAGTGACATCTCCTCCTCTACCTCCTTGGCAGTCCATCCCTCCCTGACTGTTCCCATGCTTGTGTAAGGTCTAATTCCTGTAACAAGCTCCTTAATTCCCATAACACTCAGGCTGGCTCTGCTTCCATGACACAGCCTGACTATGCTACACTGTCAATATTACAAAAACTATGGGAAAATCATGACTGTGACAACATAATTAGTGATTTTTAAAAAAATGTTTAATAGAGATATCTTATGAACTATAAAACAAAATATAAATGATATAAAATCATATTAAAATTCAATTAAAATTTAGTTTTGTTAATATAATTAGAGTTTGAAGAATAATTATGTTTTAAGTATAACAGATTTCTTCCCTTTGTTTTCTTCTCATTATAATATTCTTTATAGTTGTATGCTAATATTTTCATAAAATATTGTGGCTGAAATTAATGATAATGCATAATATACTGTAACATTAAATGTTAAGAGTGATTTCCATTTATAACTCTCTTTAGTAAAATTTCCTTCCCCCAATCAATATTACTTTCTTTATTATATTTTATTTTCTATCACCCTGCTATAATTCTATTTTATTAAACAGTATATATAAGTACAAAGTGGGGTAAAGGGTGAAGGAGGTGGTAGTATTCCACACTACCCTGATGCTAATATATGCCATGTTTAACTGCAGTTATCCAACTTTACCCTTTGAAAGCCTTTTTATACCACATAAAAATGACCTCCGTATCAAATGGCTAAACAGAATGTTTATGTGCAACTCTACCAGTTTTTCCCTATCTCTAGTTTTGAAGATTCTTATTTTTCCCATTATTCATTATTAGAATTAAAGAACAAATTCCCTTACCAGAATTGCACACAATCATACACCAAGTTCTCTTGTCTTTCTAGATAACATAGTTTTACATGAAGAAACTTATAATAATTCAGGGATCTGAGCACAAATTAGTGTTTGATAAGGAGAAATCTGAAACTTTACTGGTATAATGATTAGGGAATAATGATGCATGTCTCTTTCATTAGAATGAGAATCTGTGATGTGAAACATTAATGGACATACCGGGATTTTGGCATGAACTTCATCATATATTACTGTAGGTGTAAAACTTGGGCAAATCTCTTCCCATCTCTAAGCCTAAGTTTCCGTATCAATAAAACTGGGAAGTTAATACCTGTCCCACATTTCTGTTTACCAACTACATAGGGCTGCTTCATTCATTCATTCATTCAACACATAATGTTGACTCTCTGCCAGGCGTTATGTTCGTTGCTGAGATACAATAGTGAACATGTCATAGTTCCTACCGTCAAGGAGTTTACAGTAACATTTAAATAGTTTGTTAAACATACATACCTGGGCTTCTTAATAGTGGGATCTTACTAGTGTTATTGTAGGTTTCTGCCTTCTTAACTTTGTGCAAGAAAGATACTAGTAGTATGATTGAGAATTCCAAATAGAAAAAAAAATTGAGATATTTAACAACAAAATTTTATGATTTTGGAAGGCAGTAGTGTCTGAAAAAGAACAAAAATGTTGTCAGACAGAATAAAATCAGTTAACACATGTATACCAGTAAATAATCATTCTTCCTGATTTTTAGCATTCAAGGAAATTCATTTCAAAGAATTTTTTTTTTTTTTTTGGCTGTGTTGGGTCTTCGTTGCTGCACGCAGTCTTTCACTAGTTGCGGTGGGCGGGGGCTATTCTTTGTTGCAGTGCGCGGGCTTCTCATCGTGGTGGCTTCTCTCATTTGGAGCACGGGCTCTAGGTGCACGGGCTTCAGTAGTTGTGACACTCGGGCTCAGTAGTTGTGGCTCGCGGGCTTAGTTGCTCCGCAGCATGTGGGATCTTCCCGGACTAGAGCTCGAACCCGTGTCCCCTGCATTGGCAGGCGGATTCTTAACCATTGCACCACCAGGGAAGCCCCCCAGGGAAAGTCTTTTTAAAATGCAGGTGTCTGCCACATTAAGAACACCTCACCCATAAACATTTGACTTTATAAGCAATCTGTTTTGGAGATGGGAAAATGTTTATACTTTTACAAATAAGTTATACTTGAAGGAGCATGAAACTGAGAGTCTGACAGCATTACATTGTTGTTCTGGCTCTTCTTCTAACTGGCTATGTGGCTTCGGAAAATTAACTACTGCCAACGGAAGAGCAATGAGAAATGAGAAAGAATACATTCCTGACATTTTCATTTCTTAAAAAAAAAGGAAATGTTAAATTTCTCAGTCTCAATTTGCACCTTCCTTTCAAAATCACACTCAAAATATAAAGCAAATACCCATCACACAATCTACTGAAAATAGCAAATTTCATAAAGAGAATTTTAAACAAACGGCTAAACACCATGAGTATTTCTCAGATGTATTTCTGTGAGAATGATATAGATTATATGTATGCTAGTGACAAAAACTACCAGTTGTAATTCAGTTGCTCTTGGGTGAAAATCCTCAATGATTTTAAATCTAGTATTTGACTTTATGAGGATCCAAAACTAATCCCCACTTCTGAAGTTATAAGTGCCAAAGCCACACTTAGTTCGCTTGTTTGTGGAGCCGATTGCACCATAGGCAGTGGAATTGCAGCACCAATAAAGAAGAGACTCCAGCGTCCAAGTCTCTGCTTTCTAGCAGGAAAGTGTCTCAAGCATCTGGTTGCTTCTCTCATCAATGAAAACTAGACACAAACTTAACACCCTGTTCAAATGTCACTCATTGAAATATCAAGATTATCTGTATCATGTCAAACTGTTATGTATCCTCTTGATTGTTTAACATAAGCTTTGCTGATTGTCTCTATGAATGGCCCCAGATTCCCTAGGTGGTGGTTGAGTATAAGCTTTACTTTCCTTGGAAGGACTTGTCATCAAACACTTGCCTTCAGCTCAGAAATAATCATTTTTATACCATGTAGTTAATCTTTCCATATTATCTTATAGTTTTCAAAATGTTTTCATGCAAAATTTAGAGTCTCCATTGAAAAGTTCACCTATGATAAAATAAGAATAAAAATGATGCAGTGTTTTTTCACAGATACATGTATATCTTTATATGTTTTAATAAATAATATTAAATATGAAAGTAAATGTTTTTATTGCTCTTATCTGGCAAACAAGGCAAATCCATAATGATTTGTGCTATTTGTAAATTAATTAAATAATTTTAAATTAAACAAAATTAATTAATTAAAATGTGAGTTCATAAAATGAGTTTTATTAGACAATTTTGACAGTTTAAGCATCTTGCTCAAGGTTACCAAGCATAGCACGGACACTTATCCCTATCCTTCAAGCCTAATTCTGAGTTTTTCCTCACCATCATAGAAATATTTTTCTGATGATGAATGTCCATTTATTGACTGAAAATTTTTATTTTTAAAATACTCATTAGTTTATCTAAAGATTTTTAGAAAAACATTGTGTGAAAAATATATGTACATATGTGAAAAAATATGTGTATATGTGAAACTGGTGGTGTTTCAGATATCTGAAAATTTCTATTTTCAAAAATTCCTATTTTATAACCCAAATAGGAGCTTTTGATAATAGTGATTTTGTATCCACTAATACTAAGACTTGTGAGTACTCTGAAAATATACAAATGATTATTTTCCTTTGATAGACTATTAACTACAAATGCAGAGGAATAAGGAATCAATCAAATCTTTAAATTTTTTAACATTATGTGATTTTTAAAATTTATAACTGATAATGTGTTAAATATCGTACAATGCTTTCTTTCTCTGACCCCATAAGAGCAGATATAACTGCTGCATGCTAGGGAATCTGGATCCTCCCTCAGCTCTAACAATGTTTGTTTTGAAAGTATGGGGGAATTGAGTATACTATCTTAAGCATGATGAAAAAAAATCCAAGTAAACATTTGAAAGTAAATAGATATAGCATATTTCATCCATTCTGTGCACATTTGACATCTCTGAAGTTGGAATGTCTTACACTTGATAGCATGGCATAATTTAATCGGTAGCATTTTTTCTTTCTTAAAATACATTTATAAAATGGGATTGCTTACCATAAATAAAATCTTAAAATCAAAGATTTGAAGGCCCTGTCTTTTCAGCTAGAAATACTTAAAATTCAAGAGGAGCATATTTATGTGAAAACCTAGGTGCAAAATCTTATGTATAGACTCAGCTGATTTGAGGGACAGCAGAAAGGTTTTCCCAGCCAAACCTACACCAACTATTATCATTACCTACATACAGAGTCTGTGCTTCCACCAGAAAAGAGCCGGATTCAGAAACGGACTTTACAAAAGCTAGAAGCAACTTTAGAGGTCAGGGAGGCTAACCTCAGTTTACTCAGTCTAGAGAGGAAAGGGTTTGTCCAAAATCATACAGTGAATTAGCAGCTGAGCCAAGGCAGGGCCTGAGTCTCAGAACCTCTAGATCAGGTCTCTTTCTATCACAGCGAGCCACACAGACTGTGTTAACCACTGCCCCTTTTAGGCCCGTCTTTAAAATAAAAAATGATAGTTATTCTGCTATCTACTATCCTGGAAGCTTTCGTCTATTATCAAAAAGACCTGGGTGACCACGACTTTATGGGGCAGGGTAAAGGGTAGATTGAAGAAGAACTTACTCCGTTTTACAGATTTACTGCGGGACCAAGATGATCCACCACTTGCCTAGAAGACCACCCCCGTTTTCAGAGAAAGAAGATTTGGGGAGTGTTGTGTGCAGGTACACACGGTCATTTCCCAATGTCAGAACTAGAGACCCTTCATAACATGTCCTGTTAAATCTCACTTAAATGTCTGCAATGCCAAAGCAGAAGAAGAGGATTAAAAATAATAATAATTACTTTTTCAAAGTCCTTCATCTTTAACTAAGGCTTTATTTTTAACTTCTGTTGAAAATAGGGTGGATAGAGTCTATCTGGAATAGTTCTAATCAAGAAATTATCCCAGAAGTTATCAAGAATCAACCCCCAAACTCAGTCCTTTTGTGAGTTTCTAATGGTTAGATCTACTATCCCTAAGTCAGACGTTGTTGAAGAGAAATTTCCTTCGTCACCTGAGTGATTTGTTTTTCTTCAACACCAGCCCTCAAAGGCAGATAGTTTGGATCAGTGGGAACCAATCTTTTCTTTTTCCCACAGAGCCCACTTGAGAGATCATTCTTCACAGTAACAATGACTCATTGCAGCACTGATTCTCAATAATGCAAACATCTTTCTTCATTTTAACAGACTTCTCATTTAATCCTAGTTTAAATATAATTAAACCAGTTACTTTACTGCTGGACTTTCAGAGCTTAATCTTCTTATAAGGCAGATCCCATGCCCACTGTCTCTTTTGAAGCTCCTCACATTAGAGGAATGTTATTCAAAAATTACTCAATGAAAAGTATAGCTGTACTAAAAGAAATTGCAAACACCTCCATTATCATGTATTCACACAATGAACATCCTTTGAGTGTTCTTTCTGTGATCTGGAGTGTACATGGGGCTGGGTAGATTTTTAGTCATGGGCTATATTTATCCACTATCAACAAAATAGGAAAATGGAGCTGAACCTGGTCTTTTCCTTCCCTCCCTATAATTTCCTCTGTTTCTAATTTTGTAGCAATCAAGTTTCAACTAGTTAATCAAATGTCTTTTGTGTGGCAGGTGCCAGGGTGTTTGTTTTCATTAGTGTACCAAATGCCATATTTAGGAACTTGGCCTTTTCGTTAACTGGCTGCAAGCATGGCTTTAAACCATTAAATGGGTGTATTTAAACTCAGCATTTATTTTTATATCTCCCTATCCAAATAATCAGGATGTGGTTATCTGTAAGATGATACATTATGACTTTTTTCCTATATACACCCAAGCACAAAAATATATGCCTCAGACATAATCATCAATATTACAAACACTCATCATCCTGTACCTTTTATAAGATTGCAGAGATGAAGAGAAAACTGGTTAGTAAAATGTGCATAAAAATAGTTGAAGGCAATCCACATGGGAAAGCTCATAAAATTGAGCAATTTCACACTTTGTAACCTGTTTTTAGCAGGATAAAAAAAAGTGGAAGAAAAACATCACAACGGTAGTTTATCTTTGATTGAATGAAAGAGCTATTTAAAAAAACAGATATGCCAGAAATACGAGCTCATTGTAAAAATACACTTATGTTTTTGACATGTGTTCCCTTTTGCTGAGGGAAGTCAGAGACAGCAGCAAAATCAGAAGGAAGAATGATTCAATGGCTGATTTTCTAAAGAAATAAGTAATGCAGTGTTTGGTTGGTATTTTTACCAGATAACTTTTACATTCATGCTTGTTATTTTTCTCCTGTCTCAATTTAGAGAAATAATCATGATTAGCTGTTTTTAGATACTTATCAAAAAACTCAAATATTAAATATAAGTTTGTCAGAAAGAGAACACAGAATGTACTGCTCCC
This sequence comes from Phocoena phocoena, assembly GCF_963924675.1. Lineage (NCBI taxonomy): Eukaryota > Metazoa > Chordata > Mammalia > Artiodactyla > Phocoenidae > Phocoena > Phocoena phocoena. Next base: position 69,200,842 of record NC_089222.1, read on the forward strand.
TTCCAGAAATTGTGGAATACAGAGAAACAGCTAGTGAACAACATTGCATGACTAGATTGCAAAGTAGAGTAATTGATGACATAATGAAGAACTAGTTTAGGCTGCATTACATGAAAATTAAGATTATATTTGATAAATAAATGTTATAGACAATACTAAAATATTTTATCTCCGTTTTAAGTATTAATACACATTTAATACAGATGTTACTCTGTCTAGGTCTTATTTGTCTGTATTCTAGCAGATACATTTATAACTAAAATCCACACTGAGGTTTCACAATAACACCATTTTAAGGAAATGTCATAAAGAAAATCTTGGATCACACCAAAGAGAATGTAGTTATTAAAGAAATATTTAGTAATGTCTCATAAATGTTCTTTCACTTAAAAATTATAAATGCTATATGGGATAAAGAGGTTATACATGAATTAATCCAATCCTCTCAAAAAGTTCTTCTGAGGTCAGAATTACTCCTCATTTCACAAATATGGAAAATAAAGCTCAAGTAGGTTAAATGACACACTCTCAACGTCACACTATTACTAAAGTAAATATGAGTCAAATCCAGTTCTTCAGATGGATCCTAGGATCCCTTTCTTTTTGCTCCCTGTAGGTTTCCAAATGGTTTTTTTTAAGGCAACAGAAGTTTACTGAAACTTCTCATTCATGAAGGATGGCCTGGGGGACTTCCCAATGTCATGTGCTAAGTGGTGAAGTCAAGCCCGTTCTGTTGGTAGCTCACAGCCCGTGAGCTTCTCCCAGCAGGGCAAGGCCTTCTGCTTTAACCAGTGGCAAGACTGGCATCCCGCAGGCCTGATCTCAGTTGTAGATAAGCTTTAATTGGATTTATAGTTTTTTTTAATGTAAAAATTCATAAATGATATACCTTTGTGCTTACTACACAGAATTAACAAATGTAATCTTTTAACATGTTTGCTTTACTATGTATATAGGGAGAGATAAAAACTGAGTTCCTTATGTTTTCTCCATAATCTCATATACTCCCCACCCTCCCCAGAAGTAATCATAGTCATGAATCAAGTTCCATTGGTTTATATTTTAATTATATGTATAGATTTCAAAATATATGAAATTGCTTTACGTACTTCCAATTTAGGTAAATGGTAGCATGGCATATGTATTGTTCTAGAACTTCTAATCTCCCCTCAAATCTGTTTTTTTAAATCCTTGCATATAATAACATTCAGGTCATTTGTTTTTAACAGTAGATAACATCCATATTTAATTTATTTGCGTAAAGTCCATAGTATGAATTTACCTCATTCAATCAATCCATTTCCTCTTGAGTAGGGTACTTGAGTTGATTCGTTTTTTTACTACTATCTAAAATGAAGCTATGAACTTTGAGATACATGTCTCCTTATAAACTTTGGCCCAGTTTTACTTAATTGTGAGTCTGTTTTTAAAATTTTATTTATCAGAGTTATTTAAATGTTTCAAATGCTAATCTTTCTTTTTTATATCTGTTGAAAATATATTCCATTTTTAATTTGTTTTTTATTGTAAATTGTTTATTGTATTTATCATGTAGAATTTTTCAATTTTGATATAGTGTAATTCGTTAATTTTTTCCATGAGATCTACCTTTTTGTATCTTGCTCAAGAAATCCTTACATATCACAGGACATAAAGATAGTCTCCTATTGGAACTGTGATGTTTCTGAAATTTTGAATTGAATTGCTTTTAGACTCAGCACATTCTCTCTTGCTCACCACAAATCCCACCAGGCCTTAGTCTCTCATACCTAGTCAATTTAACACATTTCCCCTTAGGTACATGAGGTTGTAGTCTGTGGATTAGAGAGTCAAAGAATAAAGTTACACAAACTAGATTTTTCAGACTTGGCTTAGAGTTAAATTATGATTATAGCTCTACAACCCCAGTCTAGGTTTCCATGAAAATGAAGTCTTGATAGAATTCATTCTGGGAGATTGACAGCTTCTATTAACTACTATATAAGTTTTGCAGAGGTGCATTCCAACGTATAGTAGTTGAATAATTTGGTTTATTACCTGCCTATAACAAACTTTATAGACATTTTTGTTTTCTATCTTGCCAGACTAATCAATGTTAACCCTGATGTGTATGACCCTTAGATGCTGGACTGGAGATTGGCAAGTGCACATTTTATCCTGGCTGCGACGTTGGTGGTCTGGAGCTCAGGAAAAGTGCTCTCAGTGGATGTCACAGCAGAGGTAATGGAAACTAGCTTAAGGGACCATACTTCTTTTATGAACATAAGCCATTTTGACTAATGTCAGAAGCAGGTGTTGCTGACAAGTAGGGAGAAGGTTTGATAACACAAAAATCAAGTAAATAGGCATTTCTTTCTATACCTTGTCTTCACCGTGGATTCAGAGAAAACCAGGTATCTAAATGTTAAAAAAAAAAAAAAAAAGCTGTAAGTAACAACAAAGATTTGTATTCCATAGACCAAAAACTATAGGAGAAAATTCATTATAATTTCAGTCATATTTATAATTGAATCAATTACATGAAGATAAAGTGCTTTTATGTGAAATTTGAAGTCATTTACATGTCAAGATTTGAGTAGTTGGGCCAAAATTTTATCACTCTACAGATGTTTTCTTGCTGCCAAGACTAAACTACAAAGGAAAAGAAATGTGAGGACATCGCCACACAGAGAAAAGTTAATTTGGCTCATTTGATCTTAATAGAAACATACATTCTTTGTGCTTCTTAAATAACATAAAGTGAGAATCTGAAATGTGTTTTACTGAAGGACAAGTTTTATGCAAGTTTTGTGAATTTTTCCTGATGATTAAGAATATTTTTAAAAAGAAACAAAAATCTACTTTGTATATACGTCAGTTGGAAGAATGAACACATAGTTTTTGGAAGAAGCTCTGAGAGATAATAAAAGATCTCCTCAATTTGCCCTTTGGAGGTTTGCCTCCTGATCTTAAGAGTTTCTTTCTCATGATTATAACATCCTTCCCCTCTTTAGTTTCTATGCTGCCAGGCTTATGTAGGGAAGTAACAGAAGTTGAGGTTTTCGTTAAAGTTGTGGACTTTGAACTATGAGTTACAAAGAGCTATAGAGATTTTTAATGTTTTTATATGATGAAAGTAGTGTTCAGGGATAATTAACTTCATGGCAGTATTCAGGACAGAATAGAAAAAAGAGAGAGAGAGAGAGGAGATAAATAAATTATACGGTGATTGAGAGTGTACACTAAGCAGTGAAGAGGACCTGATATAAATCTCTCCTCATGGGAATCAGAAAGCGCAGGGCAAGAGGGGTTTTCCAGAAAGAACTGGCCAGACTTAGAGCAGATTTCACTGGTTTAGGAAAGAAGGAGCTCAATGACTTTAGGTCTCAGAGCTTTGAGGTGGACTCTAAGTATTGCAAAAGAGAATTGTGTGAGTCAATGATGAAAAGGCTTGGAAAGTACTACCGTTTCATTTTATTGAGAAAAAAATGAAGGGAATAGAAAGAGAATAAGAGAAGTAACTCAAAAATAAAGACAGGAAGTGAAGAAAAAGAGTCTTTCCCAGACCAAGAGTCTGGCAAGAATGTGACTAAAGGAGGAAAGGGAAGAGACCCCTGTAGTTATTAACCCTTCTTCCCACGGGGGAATAGTCTCAGGCTCTTGGGAAAGAAGTAGCATCCCCTGCACAACAAAATGACCCCAGATTTCTAGCAGGAACATTTTCTGAAATGCTGTGACTGCACCTGAGAAAGGAAGACAGACTTCACAAACTGGAAGCTTACACTTTTATGGTTTGGATGACATGCCAAGTGGCAATATGTGTAAACAAACAAATAAACAAGAAATCTGACATGGGACAATAAAGTCCTTGGGATAGCTCTGACTCATCGTAGACACTCATTAATATTTGTTAGTAAATCACATGGGTGGAGATGGTAAGCTCCTTCAGGGCACAGACTGGATTTTACTCATTTTTGGATCTCTTGGGTCTAACGCAGGACCTGCACAGTGGATGTTTAGTGGCTTGAATCAGTAAGGAATGAATGAGTGGTGAAAAGAAAATAACATGAGGTTTAGACTTTTTCAGAATTCATTCAATAAATATTCAGCAGAAATTTACTGAGTACTAACCATGAGCAAAATACTGGGATAGGCATTGAATAGAGCAGATAAAAGACTAATTAGACATAGTCTTTGCCCTCAAGTTACTCACAATCTAATAGGCAATACAAATATATTGTAGCTAATCTAATACAAGGGAAAATGTAATGATGGCAGTGATGAAAGAAGTATAGATAAAGTGCTTTTGGAGTAATAAGGAAGGATGCAGTTGCTACTGGGAAAGAATCTGAAAGAATAATCAGTTATACTAAATATTAGAGGCAGGCCTCCTTTAGAGGAGTTTACCTTTTTTTTTTCTTTGTGTGTATGTGTATGTGTGTGTGCGTATTTAGTTTCCCTTTCATTTCTTTTGGATAAACCTCATCTCTATGTGTTTTTGTCCCCAAAAGTCTTTCTCTCTGGATCATAACTCATGAGAAATCAAGGTTCATGACAGGCATGTCAGCTAAAAATAGCAAAAGCCAAATGCAGATGATTGTATGTATTTTCTTCTCGTTAATGAATGGAATCACCTTTCCTGCCCTATAGGCCTTTGATTCTAGAGTCTTAGACGTTCAGTCACCACCCACAGTCAAGGAAGAGAAATCAGCCACTGATCTGGCAGCAAAACTCTTACTTCTTGATGAACTTGTGTCTCTGGAGAATGATGTGATTGAAACAAAGAAGAAAAGAAGCTTCTCTGGTTTTGGTTCTCCCCTGGACAGACTCTCAGCTGGCTCTGTAGATCATAAAGGTAAACAGAGGTAAGTGAACTCTTAGAGAAGGAACATTTTCATTTTCTAATTCTTCCACTCTGGGTTCAAAAACAGAGAAGTCCACATTAAAAAAAATACAATGAAAACCTTGTAGGTAAACAGATTTAAAAGTGTCTTAGCTAATTTCTGAGTTTAATGGCATCATTTTAGAAATAATGTTTAGGGAGCAAAATAACTGCTACGGTACGCACAAATATTTTTGTCAAAATGTTTTCTGGAGAAGATTCTGTTGCATGTAAATATAAAGTAGTTCTTACAAGACATAACAGCATTTGGGAAGCAAGGGGAAACGTGCGTCCTATGAGATAAATGTTCCGGTCAGTTGCATTTTCTAGTTAATAAAGGTAACCACAATACCATTTTATTTTTACCCTTGTTACACAGCATTCCAAATGATGTGAATAAGTCCCCTCTCCTATACCAAGAAGGCAGTGAAGAGCTCTCAGGACCTGGAGTCAGGACACATATGTTTAAGTCAAATTTCTAAGCATTTCTAGCCATGTGACTTGTGTAAGAATCTTATTCTCTGTGATCCTCAGCTTATTTATCTGGAAAATGGGGATAATTACTTACCTCTATAAAAAATCAAATGAGTACTTTGTAAACTGTTAACTATTATAACAGAATTAGAATAATTAAATCTCTCTTTAATCATTGAGTAAGTGTCAGTACTTTAAAGCAGTCATTCCAAACTTAATTCACTTTCTACCCCCTCAGTATCTGTTCCTCATGCTGTACATTTCACAGCAGCAGTGACACAAAAGATCACCCAATTCCCCAAAGTCTGGAATTTGGGGAATTTACTAGGATCCGTTTTGCTCACCAGCATTCCATTTGCTTACATTAAACGTTCCATTATTCACTAAATTCTCTAAATTCTACTTGTTTTATATGTTTAATATCTCCAGAATATCCTTTTACATTAAGGCTTTCCTAATTCTGGCCTAAATCATCTCTTTGACATGTTTTCTTTCTCCAGTCTTTCCCCATCTCCAGTCTTCCCCCATCTCCACTTCCACCGCCATCCTCACCCCTTTATTGGTGAATGCATCCTTTACTCTGCTACCAGGGGGATCATCTAACACAAAAATCTTTTTCTGAGGGCTTCCCTGGTGGTGCAGTGGTTGAGAGTCCGCCTGCTGATGCAGGGGACACGGGTTCGTGCCCCGGTCCGGGAAGATCCCACGTGCCGCGGAGCGCTGGGCCCGTGAGCCATGGCCGCTGAGCCTGCGCGTCCGGAGCCTGTGCTCTGCAACGGAAGAAGCCATAGCAGTGAGAGGCCCGCGTACCGCAAAAAAATCTTTCCATGAAAAGTTCCCATTGCTTACAAGATAAAAGCAAACTCCTTAAGGAAATTCTATGAAAATTTTCATAATCTGGCACCTCTTTTCTTCCTGCACTCATTTCCACATCCTTTAGTCCAGTTTCACTTGGTTACTTGGAGTTCTAGGACACATCACATTTGTTCCTGGTCCGTGACTTTGCTTTTGCTCGATGATTCTCATCAATACAGGATGCAATTTGCTAGACTTCTAAAAGATTCTCAGAGTTACACTAGTAAATAAAATCATCACTTTGGGACTATAATTTATCCAACATGTACTTGAAAAAAATACCACACATGTATTTTGAAATTCAGATCGTATTCTAATTAAACAAATACAAGTTAGTTCCACTTATGTTCTAGGCACTGTGTTGGGTGACGGTGGAATAAAGGAAAATACAGTCTTTGTCCCTCAAAGAGATCACATACCAATAAGAAACATAGAAATATTTATAACAAATTATAACACAAAGCAAGAAGAGAGGCAATTTTTAAAGAAGGTTATAGAAAGCCAAAGGTTAAGTGGAGAAAATATTGTGCCTTCTAATAAATAGTATTTCTTTGATTCCTGGATCTTGCAGTACAGTCTACAAAATAATTTGAAAGTCAACATGTAAACATTTATGTAAATATTTATATATGAATTTATAATAGCATACATAGCATATACACCAAATATTTATTACATAAATCTTATAAATATATATAATCTACATTGAGATTCCATCATACCAATTTCCTTAGGAAGTGTCATAAAGAGATACTATATTAGGAGATATAATCTATCTAACATAGCTTGGCTTGTAAGAAAAGGAAATTGGCAAGCACTTAGTCATTTGAACAGATTTTCACATACAAAGGCTAAAAATAAGCTATTATAAGTGTGTAAAAAATTAGGGAATATTGTTCTCATGAATACTTCCTGAGGAAGCTACTGGATGAAATTCTTCAAACAATCAAAATGACTGGAGAGGTAACATCATAAGAATTGGTGTGAACGTAACTTTAGAATTAAAGTGTGATGATGGTTACAAAAAAAAAAAAAAAAGAGTGCCATGTGTTATAGTTATGCAGTCTGACAATATAGAAACAGCGAAGTATCAAGCAACTCAGGGACAGTAGGGGGAACATATGAAATTTAGAATGAGTTTTTGATGGCTTCGTGGCTATTAACTGAGCATAAAAGGATATTACAACAAATCGTTGCTTGCAGACATGGAGAAGAAGGAAAACGTGGAATTTTCTCTTTATAGAAATTGTGAAGAAACAATTAAAGCAATGAAGAAACAATAGAATTAGTAGATGTAGAAATTCTCCTTTATAGAATTATTCCAGCTAATAAATGGAGAAGGAGTGGTAGTATTAGAATGTCTCTATTTTGCAAACCCTAATGAAATGATGGCTCTAGACAGTGATTGTCAGTTTCTGCTAACAACACAAAAGGAAAAATAGTGAGTCATTATACGCTCCCTGATGGAAGAACTCAACACTACCTATATAACAGAACTGAAAAAAAAAAAAATTTCTTGCCTCTAGTTCTACCTGCCAATTTCCAGGAAATACAGAGGACAAAGAAATGACTTCAGAAACATTATAGGGAAGCAAACAGCAATTCAGACTGTAGAAAACAGCAGAATAAATAACCTAGTTTCTTCAATAAATAATTTACAAAGATTTGAAGAAAAACAAGAGATGGAGGAGGGAAGGGATCCAAAAGATCAAAGTAGATTTAAGGGACTTATTAACTAGTCACAATTTTGGGGGGTTCTAATTCAAGCAATGGTCTGTTTAAAAATTAACACGTGTAAAAGACAATTGTGAACGTGCACTGTGGCTACTTAATGATTTTAAGTAATTATTGTCTCTTTTTTATTTTATTTTATTTTATTTGGCTGTGTTGGGTGTTTGTTGCTGCGCGCGGCTTTCTCTAGTTGCGGCGAGCGGGGGCTGCTCTCCTTGTGGTGCTCAGGCTTCTCATTGCGGTGGCTTCTCTTGTTGCGGAGCTTGGGCCCTAGGCGCGTGGGCTTCAGTGGTTGCAGCACGTGGGCTCAGTAGTTGTGGCTTTCAAGCTCTAGAGCGCAGGCTCAGTAGTTGTGGTGCACGGGCTTAGTTGCTCTGCGGTATGTGGGATCTTCCCCCACCAGGGCTCGAACCCGTGTCCCCTGCATTGGCAGATGGATTCTTAACCCCTGCGCCACCAGGGAAGCCCTACTGTCTTTTTAAATATGAAAATGGTACTGTGGTTACATTAAAAATTAGATTTATTGTTATTTAAATATTTAGTTGTAAGTATTTGTCTGGGATTTGCTTCAAAATAATACAGGAGTGGGAATGGAATAAATGAAGCAAGACCTACCATAATCAGTAATTGTTGACTTAGAATGATGCATACCTGGGAGTCTTCTATACTATTCTATTTTCGCCTGTGTTTGAAATGTTTCATAACAAATTAAAGAAATGAAATGAAACTATGAGATAAACAAGAGATTAGACCTGGCAGAAGAGTAAATACATTCACCAAATGATAACGCTAAGAAAATGACTCAGAATATATCACAAAGGTATGCAGAACACAATGAGAAATTATAGCATACAATTTAATCTAATTAGAATTTAATGGTGATAAGTAGAAGAGAATCACTATTTAAAGAAATTATGGGTATTTTTTAATAATTTTCCAAAAATGGTGAAAAAAGATGATTTGCCGAATTCCGTAATAACAGCAAATTTTGACCCAAATAACCACTACTATTTTTGAAAGGTTAATTGGATTAAGAAAAATTATTCTGTTAAAAGGAAGTCAGGTAAGAGATGGCTTAAAAGCATGAACATTCAGGGCATGTTCTTGGGATGACTAAATAGCATGGTGTAGGTTCAGTATCAACCTACAACCTAAGAAGCAGGGTTAAAAATAAAATTGGGAAGGAGAGTTAGGACCAAACAGGGATGCTGTATTCAGCAATCATTCATATTGTTACCCTCTGGACTGTGCAGTACAAAACCTCTATAATCTTAGTCAGTGTCTCTGGAACCAGATTGTGATGGTCCCACTGAGTGTTGTATAAAGAAAAGATATTAGTAATTAATGATCTTCAGAGGTCAAAACTGGTCAATTTTCTTTTGCCTTTTTCTCTACCTTTCCCTTCACCTCCAGCTACTTCCAGAAGGTTGGAAGTGTTAAGGACAGCTACTGCATTTGCACAGAAGTTTACGCATGAGCTTGAAAAATTGAGGATTTCCCCTAATCAAGACTCTATATTTTGTTTCACGACTACAGTTAGAATACAGAGACTCTGCTCCTTTGTACTCTATGGTTTAACAACAAAGGTGACCTCCTATATCAGGATTGTTTTATTTAGCATTTATTTAGAATGACATATACAAATTAATCGTTTTCTTTTTTACATATAATTTATGTCTTTTATATTTTTATTTTTGATAGTGGACGTTTTACCCCTTCGAATTAGATTCCAAGGACACTTCTTGTGAGATTTTCCTTCAGGATTCATTTTTTATTCAGGAATTCCTGTTCTTGGTCTTAAAGCAAACATTAAATTTGTCTATTAGAGATTTGGAAAACAATGGGAGATAAGTAATAGATATTGCATAATATATTTCTATACACATTCTTGAATTTTAATTGAAAAAAATTTTAGATTTCTTTCAAAGTATAATGCTAACTCAAAAAACATTAAATGTTAAATTTTTCTATCATCTGTTGCAAAGATATTTGAGAATCATTTAAATGTATATGATAAAGTCACAGGACTAAAATGAATGTTTTCCTACATTTAGTAGCAAGAATATACAGGTTAGAGTTTTGCAACTATTTTATTAAAAGATTTCTAAAAATTATAGTAATTTTGCTTAGGAGAGCTGTACATGTTATTTGCTGTTCTTTGATTACATTATATGAGATAAGACCTTTGGTCCTTTAGTCCAGATAGTTTTACTACTTCTTTACTTGCTTTTGAATTATTCACAAGGCCAGGATTATCTTGTTACCTTACTATGCATGAACGTATACAAAACAATTTCTTTGTTGCTTACAAACACTTGTGATGTTCATGTATATGCCATCATTTTTTCTCCTTCTCAGGGCATGCATTTTCTATTTTCTCATACTCACCGAGAGAAGGTTATAGGTCTGAGATCCATTTTCCATACTGTAGCCCAAAGATTTCACCCATAACTAAATCTAGGAATTCATAAGCTCTTTCTGTGTCGTGGGCCACTGTGGACCCCTTCTCAGAATATTGTTTTTAAATGGACAAATGTCATGAGTTCAAAGGTTACTAATATATAGAAACAGAATTATCATAATACTTAAAATGAGTTTATAATATGACAACATATATGCTTCTTTATTAAGGCATAAAATAAGATCTAAAAGACATGTCTAAATAACAAGAAATTCAAGTAGTGCTGAACATAAAAACAATTTCAAAGTATCTGTAATGACAAAAATGTGATCCGAATGTATCTGTGATTTCTACTGTGACAAGGGTTTACTTACTACTAACACCTTTGTGATTTGTTCTCTACATTCATAAGTGAAACAAACGCTATATTTCAATTAGAGGATAATGAGACTAAAGGTGTAACATTTCCCATCCATGTTTATGGATCCTTGAATTACATGAGTCCGGATTTTAAAACTCTGTCTCACGCATATGAAATGCATTATTTTATTTTCTATTACTATAAAATATTCAGAAAAGAAAAATTTTTAACTCTGCTTTTGAAAAGGTCCATAAGAGATGGAAATGTGAAGAATGAATGAACAGCTAGGGAGCAAGAAAAAAGAAAACAAACAAACATAAAAAATACCAGGGCAAAGTCCATGTCAGATCATCATAAAATGAAGCAAAGAACCATCTGTTGTTTCCTATTTTACATCATATTTAACATTTTTTTCACCTGAATATGACACTAGCTTCATTTTCAATTGGATGTGCAAGTTACTTTAATTCTCAGGGTAGGGTTATCTCAACTATGCTTTGAAGTTCAAAGTATTTCTTCATTCGGTTCACTTGTTTAAAGCCTGAAGTTAATGGTCATTCAGCTTATGAAAAATAAAAGGAAGCAGCTATGACCATATCCCTAGCAAAATCGTATCTACTATTTGAATGACACTTTAATATTAGAAGGTATTGGAATTTTTCTGAAGGGTGGTTTCTCTCACTTCTTCACACAACCCTAAAAATGCCTTGTAAAATATTAACAAAAATAATAATACTTTATATTTGAATTTAATTAGGATAATCATTTCCACAACTATTATTGTTTTAATTCTCCCATTAATATTTTGAGGTCAGCAAAGCAAGTAATATCATTGTGTCAGTCGGGGTTCCTGCAGGAAACAGGCAGGAAACAGGAAACATTTGAAATAGGAAAACTTGAGAAGGATTTAGACACAGGAAGACTATTTACAAAAGGCTGGGTAGAAGCAAATCATAATGGATGGCACAACAGCCCAGGACCCTGGTCTGAAGAGTCAGATGCCTTGGGAGAAGCCGTGACCTTCAGTTAGGAGGAAGTGATCTTGCAAGGAGGCAGCGAGGGGAAAATTATCCTGACTTCACTTCCTCTCTCCTTCCACTCTCTCCTGCCAAGGCTGCCCATTAGGCCTGTCCCAAACCAAAGCCAGGGAGCACAGGCACTTTTCCAGGATCCAGAGAGGTTAGTTTCCTGGACTGAAAGCAGGGTGAGAAAAGTCAGAGAGTGTATCTGGAGAACAGATGGAAGACACCCAGCACAGTTATATACATTCTATAGATTCAGGTCAATAAACACTTTGCTCTCTAACATTGTTATTATAACCACTTAATTGAAAGAGAAGACTCCACAGAACATAATTAGAAAAGCAACTTTATCCCTCACCCACATGCATTCAAACCCATTCAGTAGGAGTTGTTTCCTATCTCTTGCGTAAAAACACAGGCAGGTACTATGACTCTACAGGTCACACTGAAATAATAAAAATTCGTCTCATCGCTTTTATTAGAAAAACAATCATATTTCAGTAATTAAAATAATAAAAATAATATGTTTTAGCCCAAACTATGAATATTAATAATGTTTCTCCTTTTCAAGCTGGAAAGCTGCACTGGGAAGAGGTGTGTGGTCAGTTTGTCCCATCCCTTCCTCTACCACGCTGGGCTGCTTTATGTCTCCTCCAGTACTGGGGATGTGAGTGCAGAGAAGTAAAGAAAAGTCTTACTTGACTGATGCTATCATGACTTGACTTTTGTGCTCTCTGGCCTCAGTAAATGCTCAAAGATGATTCCTCACCATGGGCGGGGTCACTGCATAACCCCCGTAGTGAACATTGACATAAATACAAATACCTTGGCTCCAGCAGCGCTTCTCTTTCAGCAGGTCAGTTTTACTCCTCACCTTTATCCTACCCGCTCAGTTTCTTCATTTGTCACCACCAGCAGTATCCTGGTGCCTCACCCATAACCCCTGGCCAAAAGCCCTTCAGGGAAGTTTCCTTTTATCATTAACCTAGGCCAACTCAACCCACATGCTCGCTCTACATCTGTTCCACAGAAAACCCACATCCTTGACTCTGGTCACTGAAAGTAAAGCTGTTGTTTATATAACCATCTCTTCACTCTGGCATTGAGCCAATTCTTACAGCATCCTGCCCTTTAGATTTCATAGTCTGTTCTGTGAGGTCTACCCTGCTTCAATGGGTATATGTCAAGATTTTCTTGAAGCCCTTTCTCTAAAGAAGAGGGAAATGTTACTGTTCTCCAAAAACTTGCTCCAGAGAAATTCTCCTTCTTTACCTATTCAATATCAATGTTTTTATTGGATGAAGGTTGAGAAAATTAGTTTGTAACAACCTCCTTTACAAATAGTGCATAACTCTAGCACCTTACTTTGGAATGCAAGAGAAAATACCACTGTTTTTTTCTTTTTTCCCCTTCAACTTTTCTAGGCCACAGCCAAAACTGAGATAGAAAGAATCCCATTTTAACATTCTGATACACTGGGTTTTTTTTTATTCCTAACACCCTAAGAAGATATTAGCCCCATTTTATTAGTATATTTTCACAGATATAAAATGATTTCCTTGGCATAATGTAGCTAGAACATCAAGTTGTTGAACTCCAAGTTCAATGACTTTCCACTGAAATAAGCTGCTTATGATAAAGAAATTAAAGTTATATGTGAATAAGGCACTTGTCCAAGGCCAGGAAAAGTGAGATTCACTTAGAATGCATGCATTAAATAAATCATTTTGAAAAACTGTACCAACGGTATATGTGTTTCTGTCCAAAGTCAGACTAAAGTTGAGAATAGCAATTCCAACTTCAATTTGTCAGATATGATTGCACTTCTTGATGACCATGCCAGAGATTAAAGGTGAAAATCCAAACATTTCACCTTTCTACTTCATTGTGAAGCAATGTTGCAGGCTGAGACCGACCTAGGTATCTCATGATTTTTGCTACTTTTTTCCAGCACTTAATTGTTAATACCCAAAGGAGGTAGTTCAAAATGGGCTCCATTTCATAGTGAAGAACACAGAGAAAGGATTCAGAATGTGGTGCCCTATTTCCATGTTTCCTTCCTCATATTTAAAAGCCTGCCTGTACTATAGGAAATGCCCTTGAGCATTGATCTTGGGTCATTTTTCCCAATAATTGTTCTTTACTGCTTGCCTCTTATACCCCAGCTCAACTCCATGGTAAAGTTCCTTTACCTTTTCTCTCTACCCTAACTCATATATGAAGGTTTGAAACTTTCTCCTAAAAGGGATAATACTTGATTCCATACATGGGCTTTGAAATGTACATTACCTACTCCCCCAAAAAGAAAATTCTAGAAGACATTTTTGTGTAAATACGTTTGCTGGATAGAAGTTTTGAATGTCATCAGACCCTCAAAGAGGCTCACGAGCCAAGCAAATGAAAATCCTTTCTGCCCAATCCTACAGCTCTACAGTAGGTTCCAAATCAAGCATGCCTGGGTTACTTTACAGTGAACCCTTTAAATCTCATGTTTTGATTCCAGCGTTCCTGGTTTATTTCTGAATGCTTATTCATATGGCCCTTTCCTTGGGATAATACTTCAGAAGCTGATATTATGCCCAGTCAGCACCATCATCATAAGTTTAATAGAATCTATTTAACATTGAATTACCACTTTTGAGACAGTACTCCAAAAGTCATAAGTCAACTGTGTGCTAATGAAGTAGCAGTTTCTTTCATCATTCTAAACATATCCCATTTACTTAGTCATATTTCTCAGCCTCGTGTTTCCACGTAGAGAAACTCCAGTTAATGAAAGACTGGCCCCAAGCCCCACCACTTGATTCACTCCTTCTCATAGGAGGAGTAATCACGTACTTGATAGGTCAGTGTGCGAGGAGTAGTTGAGCATGTTCAGCTCATCCCTTTTCTTTCTGTTTTTGTTTGATAATTATGACTGTGTAAATCTGTCTAATCCTCAGAGGAGATGTAAGAAAGTCATTTAAATGCAAATTAAAGTCTTATTCTACATTCAGCTTGATCAAAATGACATTTTGATTTCTCCACATTGATCATTCATATCTTATTTCTGTATTGTTCCTGAAGGTGGACTCAGGAAAAAAGGCATTATGTACTGGCCCCTAAAAACTACATCATCACTCAGACTTAATGTGGTCCTTCATCAGAACATTCTGGAATTTGAATTTGAAAGCCTAATTGTCTCTTTTAAATTTAAACATGACTGTGGACTTCAATGATTTCTCTTTTCATTATTTACAGGGCCTTGCTGAGTCTCCTTCATTTTACCCTGTCTCATACATTAGTTTTTCCAAGCTCATATGTTTATATCTAACTTCCTATAGTCATTTATTAATTCTGTAATTTTAAATTGTGGTAACCAACATTGCAGGACTCAGGGGTCACCATTTGTTTTATTGTTTTCATATGCCCCATAAGTTCTTCCTGGAGCCTCCAAACTTGGCTGTGATCTCTTCTCTTGTGGAATCCCAAAGCACTTTGAATCTTGCCGTATGAGATCTCTGTTGCTATGCAAACAAGTTACCCAAAACGTAGCAGCTTAAGACAATGACATTTATGTTCTCACTCATTTTCTCTGCAGCAAAAATCTAGGAAAAGCTTACCTGGGTGGTTCTGGTTCAGGGTCTCTCCCAAGGTTACAGTGAAGACGTTGGCCAGGGCTGCAGTCATCGGAAGGCTACATGGGGCCTGGGGATATCCATTTCCAAAACGGCCCACTCGTAAGGCTGATGACAGGAAGTCTCAGTCCCTCACTAGCTGTTGGCAGAAGGCCTTAGTTCATTGCCATGTAAACCTCTCTATAGGGCTGTGAGATGAACTCAGGAAATGGCAACTGACTTCCCCTAGAGGGGGTGATCCAACAAAGCAAGGCAGAAGCTGCAATATTTTTCATTACTTAGCTTTAGAAGTCATTTCCACAATATGCTATTGGTTACAGAGGTCAGCTCTGTTCAATGAGCAAGCAGACTGCATTATAGTAGAATTTTGGGGGTTTATCTTGGAGCCTGGCTGCTATACTCACCTAAGCTTTAAAGTATATTTATTTAATTCTGTGTTTTACTCATCTAAATTACTGAACTATTTAAATGAACATTCTCTGTTAGCCATTACTATACTTTGCCTTTTTGCTGTTACTCAATGTTGGTAGAGCTGCATGCCCTTCTTGAAAGGGGCCAAGCATTTTATTGTCCCTTTAAGATGTAACAGCAAACCAGACTATTGTTTTTAGGGAACACCTTCCACACTCTGATTCCTAAGTTTCTTTCCTTGGGACTCAAAACAGTAAGCTGGATCAATAAACATTGTTGTGTATCCTACAATTGGGGGAAGAAATGTTTAAGTTCACATGAAACGACTATTTAAATTAACGAAGGGGCTTCCCTGGTGACGTAGTGGTTGAGGGTCCGCCTGCCGATGCAGGTGACACGGGTTCGTGCCCCGGTCTGGGAAGATCCCACATGCCGCAGAGCGGCTAGGCCTGTGAGCCATGGCCGCTGAGCCTGCGGGTCCGGAGCCTATGCTCCGCAACGCGAGAGGCCGCAACGGGAGAGGCCGCAGCAGTGAGAGGCCCACGTACCGCAAAAAAAAAAAAAAATTAACGAAGTATCTGTTCACAAAATGAGCCTTAAAATTTTTAAAGGCTTGGTTATCATACAGAACATATTCTCAGACCATGACATAATTAAATAAGTAACAAAAGGATAACTAAAAAAGAAGCTACAGTTCTCATTTCATGAGAATAGCATTATCTGGACACCAAAACCATGTGTGGAGAGAACAAGAAAAGAAAATTACAGGACAACTTCATTAATAATTATAGATACGAATTCCTAACAAAAAAATCAACAAAACAATTCCAAAAATATATCAAAAAGATAATACACCAATATCATGTTGGGTTCATCACAAAAATACAGTACAATGTTGATTTGCTTTAGAAAGTCAAATAATAGAACTAATAAAGTGAAGAAATAAAACCATATCATCTCAAAAGATGCAGAAATAGCATTCAATAAAATTAAACATCTATTCATGATCTAAATCACCAGTGGACTAATAACAGAAGGGACCTTTTTTAACCAAATAAGGGACTCCTATTAAAAAATCCTACAACATATATTCTTAAATGATAAGCAACAACAAATCCAATAAATTATTGAAGGTCTTTATGGAGAACATTATAAAAATATATGAAAAGGCATTAAAGATAAGCTAAATAACTGATCTTGGATAGTAAGATTTAATATTATAAACATTTCAATTTCCCCAACTTGATTTATACCTTAGATTCAATACAATTCCAGGTAAAACTGCAAAAGGATTTCCCATGAAACTTGACAAGGTGAATCTAAAATTTATGAATACTTAGGTGTGAGTATAGAAAAAAAAGGAGAAATATGACCCCTATGTCACTCCATAAATAACAAATAATTTTAAAAGGTTTAAAAATATAAATGTGAAAGGCAAAACTGCAAGAGGTTTCAGGACAACATAGGATAATATTTTTGTAACATTAGAGGTGATTTAATGAACAAAATGTAAAACTATTGATAAATTTCAAAACAAAATTAAAGATTTTCATAAAAGACACAATAAAGAAGATTAACCACAAATGGGAAAGGATATTTGCTCATAACTGACAAGGTCTAATATTCAGAGTATAAGAAATTCTCCTACAAATCAATATTGAAAAGAAAAACAAACCAATAGAAAAACAGGCAGCAGACTTAGGTACTTCCAAAAGAAGAAACCCAAGTGGCCAATAAGCAGAGGGAAAGGTGAGCAACTTCATTAGTATTCACAGAAAGCAAACTAAGAACACAATGAGATACAACAACAAATGCACTAGACTGGCAAAATTAAAAGTCCACAATGGGAGGGTTGGCATAGATTTGAAACAATAGGAACTGTCATACACTGCTCTTGGGTGTGTAAATTGGTACAACAACTTTGGAAAACAGTCTGGAACTATGTAATAAAATTAAGTATAGGCATAACTAGCAATTCTACTTCTAAAAATATACTGTAGAGAAATCCTTAAATGTGCATTACAAACATGTGTAAGAAAATTTCTAGCTGAACAGTACATAACAATAACGAAAAAAATAAAGAAATACCTCAAATTCCCATCCATGGTAAAATGTATTAATAAGCTGTTGTTTATTCATACACTGAAATACCATACAACACTGAACATAAAAGAACTACATCTACACATGACAACATGGACAAATCTCAAAACACAATATTTGCTGAAAGAAGTCAAGAAGTATTCGCACATTTCTTTCAAATAATATTCTAGAGCCATCTAAACTAACCAAGAGACTTTTGAACAAAACATATAGATTATAAAGAAAATGAAGGGAGATATTAGGTCAAAATTCATCCTACAGATTACCTCTGAGACGAAGTCATGGGAGGGATTCAACTTGGGAGGAAGAAAACTGAGGACTTCTAAAGTACTGGTAATATTTTATTTCTTAACTTTGTGCTACTAATAGGGATGTTTATTTTATTTTTTAAACTGAACATAGGTGAATTTATAGACTCTTTGTATGTATGAAGTGATTCTAAATAAAAAGTTTAAATATAAGGTTTATAACAGTTGTTTTAGAATGGTGAACATCTTTAGAATTTGAATTATCAAAGAATATACTTTTATTTATTTATTTATTTATTTATTTATTTATTTTTGCGGTACGCGGGCCACTCACTGTTGTGGCCTCTCCCATTGCGGAGCACAGGCTCCAGATGCGCAGGCTCAGCGGCCATGGCTCACGGGCTCAGCCGCTCCACGGCATGTGGGATCTTCCCGGACCGGGGCACGCACCCGTGTCCCCTGCAGCGGCAGGCGGACTCTCAACCACTGCGCCACCAGGGAAGCCCAAAGAATATAAATTTTAAAGAAAATCCTATTTGGCTCAGGAAGTCTGTATTTTAGTCTGAAGTTTAAAATTATATTTAAAATAATCCATCCTTCTTATATTATTTTAATAGTTATTCTGTATCCTTAAACTACTTTCAGAATATTTTAGAATGGAAAAGGTGGATTGTTTTAAATGGATATATAATATAAGCCATGTCATACTGTTATTTTGTCACAAGAGGGACTAGATAGTCAAAAAGTACGGTTTTTCCTTTTGGTCTTAAAAATATTTTTCTATGTTAACACTTATGCTTTATACACTGTGTATTACTGTCAGTGTATGTATTGTAGATTGTAGTATGGTTATATATGTTTCATATCAGCAAAAATGTTAAGAGAAATACTAGTTTACCATTTTACTTCTGAATAGATAGAAACTGTGTAGAAATTATTTAACTTATTAAGGTATTGTTGTTTTTCGGTAAGTAGAAGTAATAAATAGAATCCAAGTCAACATCCCCTGGTTGCTAATACTTTTTGGATCAAATCTGGGGGAAAGAAGGGAAGGAAAGAGTAGGGAAGAAGGAAGGAGAAAGAGAGTTTATTTTTGCTTTTACCATACCACAACTCCCTCTAGTTTACTTGAGCAGGAAAAGTAGATTAACCATAGTAAAGAAAGAAAAAAAATGTTATTTTCATTTATTTTACCTTGACTTTTGAACATATACATTGGTAGTGTGGACCAATAAATGTTGTGTTCTAATTTATAATGATGCATGAAACCATCATACTTCTCTTTAAAAAAGTAAAAGGATTATTTTTTGTGACACTATCCATTCTGCAGAAGCTTTGGGAGGTCAGTTCACATGTGAGGCACTACTCTTTCCCCAGGTGCCATTTTCTTCCTCTTCTCATCAGTCCTTTGAACACCTGGAAGGGGCTGGTTTCTCACTTCTTCTGCTGCTTGTCTAGGACTTTCCCTGAGCATTTTCCTCCAACCCGGGATGGCTTCTACCTTACCCCTTCCCTGGAGTTATAACGGGGAGTGGTCCATGAAAGAATTTAGGGGCTCAAGGAATAAAAATCACATCAGTTTAATGTTTTTATGTATTAACCATTTATGCTCAGACATCAGCCCTAAATCATACAGACAAATGTATTCAGTTTTTTTTTTTTATTTCTATGGTAATAAATTACCACAAACTTCTGGACTTAAACCAACACAAATTATATTCTTACAATTGTGTAGGTCAGAAGTCCAGGATATCCTCACCAGTCACCAAATACCATTCTAGACCAGCGGTCCCCAACATTTTTGGCACCAGGGACCAGTTTCATGGAAGACAATTGTCCCACAGTGGAGACGGTTCAGGCAGTAATGCAAGCGATGGAGAGCGGCAGACGAAGCTTCGCTAGCTGGCCCTCCCCTCACCTCCTGCAGTGCGGCCCAGTTCCTAGCAGGTCCCAGATGGACGGATACCGGTCCACGGCCTGGGGGTTGGGGGCCCCTGTTCCAGACAACTTTGATATGATTGATGGCTAGCTAGTGGGTGGCCCCTAAAATTCCTTCTGTAAGCTGCTATGGGATTTCCCTTTCACCTAGTCTATCAGCAGGATACAGAGGAAGTCAAGAGATTAGCTGGCTGTGCTCCTTGGAGGCTCTAGGGAAGAATTCATTTCCTGCTCATTTTAGATGTTGGCAAAATTTGGTTCCTTTTGATTGTAGGATGTAGGTCCTCGTTTTCTTTTAAGAATGTCTAGAGGCCACAGCGTTGCTTGATTTGTGCCTTTCTCCTCCATCTTCCAGACTAGCAATGGTGGGTTAGGTCCTTCTCTGATTGCAGCTCTCTGACCCACTTTTCTTCAGTCATCTTCCACTTTTAGGACTCCTCTGACTACACTGAGCCCACCCAGATAATCTAGGATAATCTTCCCCTCTCAAGGTTTTTATTAATCCCATCTGCAAAGTCCCTTTTGCTATGTAAGGTAAATGATTTACAGATTCTATAGATTATGACAAGGACATCCTTTATGGTGGCAGAGGAGGAGTGACCATTATTTTGACCACAAGGAAAATAACTGCTTAAGTGAGGAGTCTGTAAATCTACTTATGTGAATAAAAAGTATTTTAAAATATCATGAAGACATTTTTCTTTTTTTCCCAACAGTCATTATTTATAATTACATCAGAAGACTTAAAGCACAACTGATATGCAAAGTTTCCTATGACTCTTGACCATTCACTCTATGCTAATTTTATAGCCCAATATGTTTCCCAATTAAATGTCAAGTTGAAAAATATGTAGTCAGTTGATTATCATGAAATCCAGAAGTGAAAACAATAGGCACCACTTAGGAGGGTGTGATTTTCAGAAACTTGAAGAATGGAGGCAGAGGTATGGATAGGTGAAGAATAAGCACTAAGTATTTTTTTTGTTTGTTTTTGGTTTTGGTTTTTTGCGGTATGCGGGCCTCTCACTGTTGTGGCCTCTTCCATTGCGGAGCACAGGCTCCGGATGCGCAGGCTCAGCAGCCATGGCTCACGGGCCCAGCCGCTCTGCGGCACGTGGGATCTTCCCGGACCGGGGCACAAACCCGTGTTCCCTGCATCGGCAGGCGGACTCCCAACCACTGTGCCACCAGGGAAGCCCACTAAGTTTTTTTTTTCCAGATTTTCCCGTATTGGTCATACTGTTGTCTAAAAGACAGTCCTGTAAGATCATACCTACAATGCTATCTACATTGACTAGCAAAACGAAGGGCCAACCCGAGAAGGAAGATAGATGTGAATCAGCAGAAAAGAAGGCTGAATTAGATTAAAAAAAAAAAAAGAAGAAGAATAACATGTGTCTATTCCTACCAATATCATTTGAGGGTAAGCTCCCCATGAGGTTCACTTCCTATTTTTAATATCCTTGTATACACAGCACTAAGCACAGTACCTGGCATATTGAACACATTAAATAAATATTAACTATCTTCAAATTAATTGTTTTAATTAGAATTAAACAATATTTATAAATTTTTTTATGTGTAAGATACAGTAATAAAAGTCCCTCATGTTTCCATTGTTCTCTATACTTTTCAGAGCTTTTTAAATGAATTATTTACCTAATAATGACATGAGGAACATTGATAAGACCTGGTAGTTAAGGCAAAAACTTGGTGTCAAGAAAAATGAGAGAACTTTGTCCTCTACTATTTGTATAATATTAAATCCTTGTCATGTAACTGGCTCGTTTGTGGGTTCGAAAAGTTGCTAGGCGTTTGCAGATGCCTGTTCCCTTGGTTTGGGTAAAAACTCAGGGCTTGTGAACAGTAAAAATATTTTTAGAAAAAAGTTACCTAGATAAATAGGCATCACTCCCATCTGCTGTAGCCCGTGTGACACTATTTAAGCAGGCAGTGACAGGCTGAAGAGCAGGAAATAGGTTTTAACCTGGAGGTCCTGGTGCTCAGTGCAGCTTCTCAAATAAAATACTAAGTGAATATAGGAGAAAATGAGAAACCTGCAGCGTTATGGTAGCAGGGGCATTTGAGCGCCTACTGTGACCTAGGGCCTGAGCCACACTCTGCAAGGATTCATTTAATCCTCACCCAGCATAAGAGGTTGTGGGATCTTAGTTCCCGGACAAGGGATCGAACCCGGGCCCTCGGCAGTGAGAGCGCAGAGTCCTAACCATGGACTGCCAGGGAATTCCTTCAAACGACAGTACAATCTTAAGCAAAGGTAATGTCGTTTCTCTAGTGCTTCAATCAGCCTGGGAAGAGTCTGCTCATCACTGATATCCAAAATTTCGCAGGATGACAAAGGTGGAAAACTCTGCAAAACCACTTCTGAAACCAGTGGTTCTGTACTGAGTTATTAAAAATAATAAAAATTTCCACAGGAGAGAGAGTTATTCAAACAAGTTTAACACTGTGATAAGAGCCCCAGTCCAGTTAACATTGTACCTTGTTGGGTTGTCATAATACTTCCTTAAAAATGTGTTATAAAGAAGGACAAATGAAAAAAGTTATAGTATATAATAAAAGAAATGTCACTTATAAAAAAAAATCCTTGTCAATCTGACAGTACTTAATTATAGGTTTTTGAAAGCAAAGACTACTTCTGACTTACTGATCCCAAGACAGCCACAAAAGGAATCATACAGTACATAGTAAATGATAATAGGAAAAAAAACATAGATTTTTTTTGTAGTTTTTATTTATTTTTAGTGTTTAAATTATTTACTATAATACTGACAATATAATGCAAGTAATTAGAAAGAACAAAAGAAGCTATTGGAAATGTTCTGAAGCAAACCTTTTTTAACTCTTTAAGCTGTTGAATATTGACAAAGTTGTCTTGTGAGGCAATTAGTTCATCACTGAGATTTTCAAGTGATGAGATTTATCATTGCTGGTCAAAAATTGAAGCAGAAATTCTTACATTTGGTGCGAGAATTAACTTTAAGACTCTTTCCTATTCCAAAACTATTTGATTACTGGTAATGTTCTATTTCTTGATCTGGGTACTTATTGTGCTTATAATCTGTATATGTCTCATATTGTTCACTTATAAAATACTTATCCTCTTTTCTCTATGTATGTCAATAAAAAGCCTAACAAACCTGTAAGTCAACTCCCTTCAACTGTGAGATAAGTCACTTATTTACATAGCCTTCTTAGCTTCTCCATATTTCTATCTTCATTAAGAAGACTGAAAACGTCTTTTAATTCCAAGGCCAGTGTATATTATGCATTCACAGCTCTTGGACCTCTTCTGTTAGGATTTTGACTTGATAGCACCAAGTGATGGCAATAACAAATCAAATTAAAATGTTTCTTTTTAAAGAGATAATTTATAGAACATACAAACTGTAAGGCCTCCTGTAGGATTTTTTTTAACTTTATTTTAATAATGAAGTATATTTTTCCCAAAGAATATTTGAGTACATATAACAAACATAGACCATCTCATACAAAGCTTCTCTAGGTAAAATCTGAGTGAAGACCTGAGAGGTACACTTACCCCACATTCAGTCTTGACATCAGCATCCTTTCATCTCCCTCCTTCCCCAGGACAACGATTCTAAGGGAGAGGTTGGGGAAAACTGCTGACCTAGTGCAATCTTCCTCAATTAACAGAGGAATACACTCAAATCTGAAGACGGGAAAGGGACTTACCCAAACTAAACACTCAGCAGATTGTTTCATCTGGGCTATTTGATTTTGGATAAGTTATTTAATTTCTCTAAGCCTAAGTATCCTCAGATGTAAAATGGAGGTAGTCAAACCTACTTCAACAGATGAATAGATAAGAGATGGTGTCTAATGCATAGTGGGTGCTGATGAATGAGAACTATCACAGTTATTCCAACTCCAGAAGAAAGCCCCCAGATTTGCATGAACTAAAAGAGCAAAACTAATGATTGATAACTTGGACTTTAGCTTAAAAATGTTCTTTTTCGCTTGTTTCAGGAAAGTAGTAGATCATCCAAAAAGGCGATTTGGTATCCCCATGGATCGGATTGGTAGAAACCGGCTTTCAAATTCCAGAGGCTAATCGATTCCAATCGTGAGTACAATTTGAAGAAATATAATACCTGCAGGCTTTGATTAACATTTCACAATGGGCTAACTGATCCATCTTGGTTTGTAAATCCCCCTTTTGATTCCTTAGCTTATAAATTTGCTTTTTCAAACGTTTCTGTACTTGATTAGTATATAGATGCTAAATAATTTAAATGACATTAAAAAAACATTCCCAGACCTACTTCACCCTAAAAGATTTAGTTATTCTCACGGACTTCTATGTAATTATTGAATATTAATATGCAAATAATAAAATTCTAATAAACAATAAATCACTTTCATAAATATAGATAAATGTGTAGCAATCCCTCTACTATGAAGAAGACACATTCTAGTGACACACAGAATTTTGTTGCTAATAACTACATTACCAGAATTATCATCATGAACACAGGAGAGAGAATGGTGTCCCAGAAAGGGTATTAGCCAAGGAATCAGGACATATAATCCAAACCCTGGTTCTGTCATTCATTATCTCATTTCTATCAAGATACCTTATTTCTCTACAGGTTGTACATTTAGATAATAACATAAGGGTATTGTAGAGATTAAATTAGATTCTTGTACTAGTCCCAGAATGTATCAGACACACAATACGTGCAAGTGATAACAGCTTATATTACAGTTCTGAAAATTAACTCTGTGCTGAGTCCTATACTAGTGCTATACATGCATTGTTTAATTTACTCATCATGTTCCACAAAGTAAGTACTGTTACTATCCCAACATCTTGAGAAGCAGTACAGTATAAGGGGTAAAAGTGCCAGGTAGAGAGGTCAGGCTTTTGGGGTCAAATCCCAGGTCATCTATCTGTTAGCTGTGGCAACTTGCTTAAAGTCTAAAAACCTCTTTCATAAAATGAGGACAAAAATAATTTCTACCGGGCTTCCCTGGTGGCGCAGTGGTTGAGAGTCCGCCTGCCGATGCAGGGGACGCGGGTTTGTGCCCCTGTCCGGGAGGATCCCACATGCCGTGGAGCGGCTGGGCCCGTGAGCCGTGGCCGCTGAGCCTGCGCGTCCAGAGCCTGTGCTCCGCAACGGGAGAGGCCACAACAGTGAGGGGCCCGAGTACCGAAAAAAAAAAAAAAAAAAAATTTCTACCACATTGCATTGTCCTGAGGATAAATGAATTGATATACATTAAGCACTTAGAATTGTGCCTGACATGTGTTAAGCACTCAATAATTATTATACAAATAAGTGGAAAGCTTAGATATGTTAATTAACCCACAATGCTACATAGCTAGTAATTGATACAAGTATAATTCAATTCCAGAAAGCTTAAATTGTAAACTTATATTTTAAACAATATATTTAATCACACATATTATATGTTTTAAACACTGAATATTTGTTGCATATAAAATCTAGGCAATGTATTTTCTCCCAATAGGGCTTACAGAGGGTGCATTCTTCCTCGCAAATAGATAAGACAACCCAGAACTGCTTTGACAATTTCAGGCTACAGAGAGAGAACTCTGCTTTCTGCTTTTCTCAAGATAATCCTCAGACCAGTGATGCCCCAAAAGCATCACATTAGCCTTGATCCTCTTTTAATTTGTCATGTCATTTTTTTTCTCCTCATCAAATACTCTCAACCACAATGAAAGGTCAATATTTTACCTCTACTTTCTCATTCTCAGAATGACTTAATTAAAATAAATATTTTTCTCTGTGGAGTCGTCGATCAATGCAGTTAAGAAGTTACTGAATGTCCATAAACACGGGAGGACTTACTGAATACAGCCAATATCACTGCCTTTTCAGCAGCACCATCTTCAAAACTCAGACTGAACTGTCTTTATATCTAGAGATATACCAAGTATGGTCACTCTTGGGGCTGTTAACAATCACCATATTATATTTGAGTAGGAACTAACTGCTATCAAAAATCAAGTAACTCCTTGAAATTAGGGCCACAATCCTGTAGTTTCTTGAAGTATTGAGAACGTTATGACACTGAGGTTAAAATAATTAAGTTCAATTGGTTTCCACATGTGTCCTATCACCTTTGCAACCCTTGGTTATCACCCATTTTAGTATTTCTGAATTCAACCAAAACAGGTTATGATAAAAAAAAATCATACAAGAAGCTCATTTTTCTATAAATTTTTATATGAAGTTTTAGACCATGAAAACTCCAGAGAGCTACTAAACTACGAAAAGGCCGTTGAATTAACATAATGTTTTCTGAATCACTGTTGAGTGAAATCCAAATTAGTATATTATGTCCTTCACTTAACAGACTTTACAGAGTATCATGACAATCACTGTCCTTATTATTATAACCTCAAGAGAGTAATATCACAAAAATATATGTTTAGCAAAGAACTTACCATCACATATTTTCTCTTCCTTTTTTCAATCATTGTGTGCTCACCTGCTCAACCATCGTTTCTATTCCTTACCTCCTGCTACTATCACCAAGATTTCTCAGACATTTTTTGACTCCCTCATGTGAAATTTCATGTTTTATATTTATGAGTAATAAAGGCCATCAAAATATATTTCTGATTTCCATTCAACTTTTCAAAATTATTTTTGCTATGTTATTTCTTATTGTCACAATATTCCCTTGAATTAAACAGATGTAATATGTGAATCATTTAACAGATAACTTGAGTCATTAAATAGTGTTCACATAATCATGCAGCTAAATCTTTTGAACATATTCTGAACATTTAGGTTAAAAGAACATAAAGTCTCATTTAACCTAAATCTTTTTTTTTTTTAACGAATGAGTACACGGGCTTTGAGAGGAAATTGATTTGCCCCAAATTTTACAGACTTTTGGACAAAGAAAGATCCAGGACCCAGTCTCTGGACTTCTAAGCCAACATTCTCTTCATGACCCATAGGGCCTGTGTGCTAAATTGTTATTGCCCACTTCACTGATTAACCATTTCTTAAGGAAACAGAAACAGTATCTCAGACTTTATGAAAATCTTTGTTTCACTTCTGTGGGAGTTGACGTACACTCATTTGGAGCAATTTTATTTGTGGGTTTTCACCTTCTGGGTTTCAATATAAGTCTTCACACTAAAAATGAAACTGATAGTAATCATGGAAGTTTTTCTTGGTTTGAAATCAAGTCTAGATACAGCTGCTGTGTGTTACTTAGTTTCCAGAACAAATGCTAATCTCTTCCCTGATAGGCATTTTGGAAAGGAAGATAATCTGATTTTTACACAATGTCCTTCTCAAATCATTAATGTTTTGGACCCAAGTTTTGAGTTTTTAATAGGCTTCAGTTCTAAGCAACTTGAATTAAGAGTGGTAAAGTTTCATAAGTTCTCTAGATGCAATTAGCAAGTTCTAGGTTGCTGCCGTTGAAATCAGAGTGCCCACTTGATGAAATGTGATAGAAATATGACCATTAATTGTGCTACCCCGGCTGCCACGTGCCTTAAGACTTTTAATAATGTGAGGCAAATGTTGCTGTATTATACTGACAATTTTTATTTTAGAACAATATTGACACACTATCATTCTGATAAATTAACGTAACTCGCAAATAACAGAAATATTGTGTTTAAATACCAGTATATGGTTGGACCCTTTAAAAAGAGCAAGATGTACAATAATTATCAACATGTTAATATAACAATAGAAGTAGTAATCAGATTTTCTTTATCTTTCACTTGTCATGGCAACATCCTTTGAACCAAGACTGAAAACTCAAAATAAATAGAGGTACTGGAAGAATGGAAGTGTGGTTTCAGCAGAAGCACCTAGCTGTTACATTAAAAGTATCCTTTTTTAATAAATTTTGATCTGAAATTATCATTTTGCATTATTGTCTCTGCAATAAAAATATGGTGCATAAATAAAAGCTATAATGAAAATCATGTAATTAGAGTTTTAGCTCTTCTCCACTGAAGTTGATGAGTTTCCCCTTAACTACAGAGTTCAGATTAGTTTAACATTTTCGACTTTCATTTTTGCAGACACAACTTCCTTGGGTGAAATGTCACAGAAATATGGAAGATGCTGCAGTGAAGTTCTTCACACTCCACAATGATTAAACTTCTAAGGAACCTTCTGTAATCCTTTCCAGAGCTTTAACTTCAGTTCATCACATCACAGTATTGTTGTAACTTCAATTAAATTGTGCAGATAATTTCAATGTATGGATATATTTTAAATATATATTTTAGTTATTCATGAATGGTTACTTGGCCCCAAACCTTACTTTTCTAAGAAACACAATACAATGAAACGCTTTCTATGTGCATTTACCATTTACATATATTACTGAAGAATAATAACTGAAGACTGATTTCTTTCAGTAAAATTTAGGTACAATCCATTTGTTCATCATTGGGGAACAAGGAAAGACAATGCTGTATAGTTTCTCTTGAAGTTTTACTTCTCTCGTATCCTTTGTCTGTGAGGCTCTTGGGTAATGATTATGAAACTAGACTTCTCTTATATTCAAATGTCAATCCGGTTCAACCAAATAAAACACAGTCCCAGTTCCAGAAACAAGAGAAAAATGTCTCTGAGCAGAAAAAAACAGCAGTAATTAAGCCCATAAACTTTATTCTCCCAATGAACTAAGAAACACTGCAGGTCAGAGTACATTGACTTAGAACTAGGAAATGAAGGATATTACTCATTTGCCAAGTTTGGCTATCTCATGTCCCCTAACAACTTTCCATTTCTCTAAATTACAACTTATAGTTAATTAAGAGTAGCACTGGCTGATTATGAGAACAACTACACACAGAAGTAACAGATGAAAGTATAGGGAAGTCAAAGAATCACCAAGTAGGAAACCACCAAAGCACTTGGGGCCAATTAAGTTCACCTAATTGTAGCACAGTATATTTTAGCACATTACAATAAACAGTCTTTTTGTTGTTAATCACTCATCTAAGAATCCATTTAATTTGTTTCATATACTGTGTTTAATAAAGCATTGAAGAATATATGAGAATGATTTCTTTAAAAAGATTCAAATTATTTTTAATTGGCCTATGAAAGCATAAGTTTTGGTATTCTGGAAAGCTCAACTCTCAGCAAAACTGTGTTGTTCTTGTAATTTAGATGCATAAGCCCATTGTGCATTGGATATGCTTTCAAAACATAAAGATAACTTATTCCTTGGACCAGAGATTTAGCATAAGTCAGCAGAAATTTTAAAACCCTCTGAAAACACTTCTTTAAACCCTAGTTATCACTGTCAAACAGACCTGATATGTGGGAAGAAAAAAAGTTCGGTCAGCAGAGCAAAGGTTTATTTTAGCCTAAAAAGGAAGACTGTGATGAGAAGGTATAGTCATATCAGAAGAAGGGGAGAGAAATGGGTTGTTGTTGATCTTACCTAAAAATGAATTAACGTACGATCCAAAGAACAAAATAAACTCTGACATAGAGATGAACATATGCACTTAGAATACAAAGTGGTTTTGTGTATAACTTCTCCTTGAGGGGGGAAATGTTCTAACTGCTGAAAAACTTTAAGCTTAGGAAAAAACTGAAAATGAATGATTCTTTTAATTGTAATAGAGGAGCCTTAGCAAAGAGAACTGAATTTTGCGAAATCTCACTGATTCTTCAATTTCTGTTCATAAACTTACATTAGAAAGTTAGTGGTACATGGACAGATATACTGCAGGACTCATTATTTGAAAGAATTATTTAAGTTATAATTGCTCTTGCCCAGCTTTCCCAACTTTCTGATGAATTATAGAAATATGTCTAATTCCTTAGAAGCTCTTTCTTTCCTTTTTCTCCCCTTTGGATATTTGTCAGCTGCTAATCCAACTGGGTACTGTTGGTTCACACTTTGACAAAAGGTATTAAAACCTACTTTAACCTAAAAATTTCTCATGATAAAGATTTAAAGTTGGATTAAACAAATTGATTTCCTATCTTCTATAATTTTTAAATTCAAAATTATGTCTATGGCCTCCATTTTAACTAAAGTAAGAAGTCACAGTGTATCGATTTATACTCTATTCTAATGTGTAATGCATTTGTCTCATAGCATATACACAAGACTTACATGAAGAAAAAAAGAATACACAAGACTTACATGAAGAAAAAAAGAAAAGTGTTTTCTCCACTTATAACTATTTTATTTCATATTTTAACTTTTACCACTACTTTATACAGAGTAGAAAATAAGTCAGCGGTATTCTAGTTTAAAATAAGGCATCCTTTTAACATAGCAGGAAATTTAAGACATAATTTCTGTTAAGAACATGACGAGTCATCTCATCTATTTGTATAACGCATTGTATATTACTAAATCCAGCTATATTTCATTGAAAGTCACCAGCTTAAAGGGACTTTTCAGTTAGTTTCAAAGAAATAGATTACTTTTTATTTTTCTTTGTTCCTGTAAAAATCTTCATACAGCAAACTGTGAATATGGATTTCTGAGTTCTGGTGTTAATTATATAACCAGTTTTTCATGGGGGATATTAATTCCTGGTTACACACACACAAAAAAATATCTAGCAAATTCTACCTTTAATCTACAGATATCTTTAGGGAATTAAACTTCTTAAAGCAAATTATAAAAAGAAAACAAATTATAAACAGATGACTTTCTCTAAAAGGAAGAAGTATCAAAACCTTTTCTGAATGACATTACCCCTAAAGTTTACAAATGCATAAATATTGTTCAACTGCTCCAAAGTTAATAAACGTGAGATGATGAAAACAGGAGTTTTGTTTTCTTTATGATAATATCATGTTTACGTTCACAACAGGTGTAAATACGTGGGAACATTCAGGCATTATTGAGCAACAAATATTTATGTACATTTAAGTGGCTCCTACCAAGTGTATTTAAAGCACTACAGGCATGTTACTCAACTTGGTCAGTTTCGTGTATTTTTAAATTTTTTTTTTTGCTTAAGCAATATTGTTCATTCTAGCTCATGAGATAGTCTTATCTTCAAGCACCACACAATTAACATCATGTAGATAAACTGCATTTCCCCTGTTCTGTGACATAGCGGAATGCCGGTAGGCTCATCTGGCCAGCTAGTCATTGATATTCTTTAATTATAAAGTTACTTCAACTATGCTTCTGTGCCACAACAGGTGGCAAACAAAAATGAAATTGGATTCCCAGCCTTGAATTGATTAAATAAGTTTGCTCAGACGAGATGTAAACAAGAGCAGTTTGATGTGAAAACGTGGGGGAAAAAATGAAGGAAAATCCAGTGAGTTTTTGTTCTGTTTTACTTGACGTTTTTGGTACACTGAGTCTAGTCTCTCACAGACGTGCTGAGAGCCTCAAATAATTTCTGATATTGTGGAGGAGGCAGAGATGAGAATTAAAGGACCCAAAAGCAAATTGTACTGTACAAAAATTTTCTTAATATCTATCTCTGAAACTTCTAATACATCTTTCTCCTAGAGTCCGATAAACAATAGATTTCTGCTTCTTATAATGTATTCATTTGGTTGTAGTAGTCTCAGTGACAATTGCCCTAATGAACAGAAAAGAGATAGTAGCCAGCATAATCACAAAAAAAGAGAAAAGACAATGATGCACATTTTCTATAAATTGAGACAATATAATTTAATTTTTCAAGACATTTTCTAAAATATTTTAAATAAATTTAATAAAATATAATTTCTCATATAAATTGGGACAATATAATTTAATTTTCCAAGACACTGTCTAAAATATTTTAATTGATAGCTCAACAGCCTAGTCAGCTCTGGACAAAACTACATGTAGACAATGAATTTATGAAAAGCATACAATAGATAACAGCACTCCCAACTTCAGGTCTACAAAGCCATTCTGATCGTCCCATGCCATTCAAAAGTGCAACTGATTTGTCATCATTATTCACGACATAAGTTTGAAGCATGTAATATGCTGGATAAATTCTGCCACCGTTTCTTTATGCTTGAAATAGCTACAATCTTTAAGCAGTAAAGTGAGTAGATATATAATTTTGTCTAATGTTCTTATCTTTTTTGGCATCCAGAGGAAAAACTTTAGACACAGTATTTCCAAAAGCAAGCTAAAAAATAAACAAAACAAAATCTTTATTAGGAAGATTTTTGATAAAATGGTACATTTGAATAAAATAGTTTATGTACACCTGAGTATGAAATAAAGTTTTCTAAAACGAATGTTCAAATGGTAGTTATTAGCCTCATGTGGATCTTTAAATTAATTAAAATTAAATCAAATGTGAAAATTCAGCTTCTCTATCACACTAGCCAAGTGCTCAGTAATGCCGAGTGGCCTGTAACTACCGTAATGGGCAGTGCAAATTAGAGAATGGTCACATCATCAAAGAAAGTTCTATTGGACAGCACTGTTCCACATTATAATGCATATAACACAGTTCAGAGAATACAGTAAGACACACCCTTCCATTTAAGAGTTGGGGTAAGTTAAGTCCCAAAGGGGAAGTCACATAAGTAAAATCAGTGATAAATATGCTTCTATTTACTGGAGAAAAAAGAAGGAAGAAAATTTAAAGTTTACTTTGCAGACCACCAAATGATATTTAAATAATTTGATCATCACACTGAGTCTTCACATTCTGATCATAAAGGGATGTTTCAGAAAAATCAAACCAATTTGAACAGCATTTTAATCTTGAAATGAATGAATGCGTCATTTTAAACCTTCTGTGGGTTGTTCCCAATCAATTGTCCAACTTACGTTAGCTTCATCTAATTAATTACAAATTTCTCTAATTTCCTTCAATCTAAATAGTTTATAAAATGAAGACCTTGGGGAGATGGGTCTTCAATTCACTATTGATTAATAGGATGAACAATAAAAATGAGTTGAAAAACTCAGTAAAGACACTCTTTGCCATAAATGATAAAAGTCTATCGGGCTTCCCTGGTGGCGCAGTCGTTGAGAGTCCGCCTACCGATGCAGGGGACACGGGTTCGTGCCCCGTTCCGGAAAGATCCCACATGCCGCAGAGCCGCTAGGCCCGTGAGCCATGGTCACTGGGCCTGCGCGTCTGGAGCCTGTGCTCCACCACGGGAGAGGCCACAACAGTGTGAGGCACGCGTATCGCAAAAAAAAAAAAAAAAAAAAAAATCTATCTTCCTGCCTAGGTTTCTCTCCCTACCTCCACTCATTCTGTAAACTGTGAACCTAGCACTCATCAGTGCAAACACATAGAGTGTTATGATAGCACTCAGAGTCTACTTTTCATTCCCAAAAGAGCCAGCGTTTTCTTTAAACAAAACCACATTCAAATCCTATGCAAGCAGAAGTTTATTTTCAGACAGTAAACTGAAGAACTTGGCCTGCTAATCCAATCTTCTTTTTATAGTATTTTGGAAAGTCCCTTTCTGCCCTCTGGATATCTTTGAATATCTCAGGCTGGAAGGAAAAAGAAATCTACACATATCCCAGATTTATACCACAAGAGAGGCTCAATGAAGTATGCACTGGAACATAGTTTGGAAATTTTCTGGACAAGTTGAAGGGAACTTTCATGAATGGTATCCCCAGTAGAGCCAGCTCCTCAATGCTTATTTATCATTTATCATTTATGTGAAGGAAAACCCTAGCCAGCATTCTGGTGTCTCTTGATGTCTATCTGGTTAACTCTTGTAATCCCCATTTTTAGCATGATGCTAGGTGTTGGACAGTTATATTTTTAATGAATGGAAGAATTTAGCAGCGGTCGGTCAACTATATATTAAATAATTAAACAAATTACAATAATTCACAGTAAGTGTAAGATACTCTTGCTTTAAGCTGAATCTCTGAGTCCATTTTACCATCATACATTGCTATTTATGGTGGACTGTTTCTAGTTATGCCAATAAACACCACACTTCAGATATGATGTGGGTTGTTTTTGTCACCTAACCTGGGCGTCTAATTCATATGTTTATCACCATAAATATTTACTTTGTTCCTACTACATACACATATGTTTTAATATCTCCTTGCTTAAAAACAAACAAACATAAATCTTCCTTGACCCCCCTCAAGCTACTCTAATATCCCAATTTTTACTACCCTTTAGAAAAAATTTCTCAAAAATGTTGTCTGTTGTTAGTCATTCCTGTTGTTTGGTCATATTCTCTTTAACCATAAGTCCACCAGATAATTCTTGTCAAAACCATTAAAACCCTTCCCATTGCTATTCAGATGGAAAATCTCAGTTCTCATTTTACTGGACCTATTATGGCATTAGAAGAGCTGAACTATGTCTTCCTGGAAACAGTTTTTCATCTGACTTCCGAGGCATCTTTTTCTTTGTCGCCTGTTTCCTCGGTAGCTGCTCCTTCTCAGCCTCCTTTGCTAATTCTCTCTCATCTGCCCAGTCTCTAAATTTGGTGTGGCCTGGGACTTGGCCTTGGATGTCTTCTGTTTTATATCTGTTTAGAGTGATTCCCTAGACAGTCTCATCACAATACCACGCAATATTGATATGCAGATAACTGTCAAATTTAGATCTCCACTCTGAGTTACTTTCCTAAACTCAAATTTATATACTTAAATCATTACTGGGAAGATTTTGTTATACATGTCATAACAAGCTCAAAATATCTATGGTAGAGGTAAGATTCTCCAACTGTTCCTTGCATTTCTCCACATTCTCCAGGGGCTTCCCCAACCCCGCTAAGTTAGGTTGAGATCATGTGTCTAATTTTGGCAGGTAAGGGTGCATTTACCTCCATGTTTTTCCTATCCTGCTACAATGACACACGGTGCAGGGACAAAGTGAAGGAAAATAACCAAGGCTTCATGTAAATACAAAATAAATCTTAAACCAAGTTACACCACTGAGATTGTAAGGTTATTTTCTTGATGTGCTCTGCCTAATTTGTGCCAAAATACACTTTGAAAACTTGAAGGAGGGTGGTACTCTAAGAAGAACCTAAGTTATGGTACAGTCTCAGCAGTTGATTAATGGCAGACGAGGAAATTGATATCATAGGCTGGAAACACGAAGAACCATTTTACAAAGTAGCACAGTATGTGGTAAAACTGATGTCTACAACAGTTCAGGTTCAGATTGTGTTCCTCTTGAATTTCTAGAAGAAAAACTAGGAAAACAGAATATTGGCAGTATTTTTAGGTTGCTGTTGGATACACTTAGAAAGGTGTTGCAAGAAATAGTGAACTTAAGAAGAAAATGGTGTCTTTGCAAATAAATAAAAAGAGATAGTTCGGAAATACAAGATCTTGAAATATTGCAAGAGCTGTTTCTGGATCCCAAAACTATAAAATGGGATTTAAAATGACTCTAAGTGAGTGACGCCAGGTAAATATCAATTGGAATAAGGGGCTCAGGGCACAAATCAGATTACATGTATAGCCTTCAAAGTATGTTCCAGATGTCTTCAAGGCAACTCAGTTGGGGATGAGAATGAAAAAGAGTTAAAATTGTTTAAAAAAGATTGTGTGTAGGAAATAGCTGAGAAGCTTTCTAAATTGTTACAAGAACACCATTGGCAAAGAAACCATAAACCCTAGCATACAAAATGTCTTTGACACTTTAAGACCAAATAAACCTTGGGCCTCCAACTTTGTGAGAGTAGGAGGAGACCTGAGAAAACTGTGCAATCCTCAAGAAGGGAATATTCCCCGAGGAGCCCATATGATGTGTCCAGGGATGAAAATGAAAAAGCCAAAAAAGCAAAAACCTCAGAAAGGGTGAAGCCAGGGGAAATAACACAGTGGAAAAAGCACTCCACCTACACACTAGCAGGTCCTAATCAAGAAACCATTCTCCATCTCCAGGGTAAGAAACTTTTATAATATTTGCCCAGTGAGATTTCAGAATTGCTGGAGGCCAGCATTCTTGACGTTGTGTGCCTCTTGTTCTTTTCCTTTGTGAATAAGATTATTGATTGTGATAATCCAGTCCCTGTTCCTCTGTCAATTATTGAATTTTGTCCTTTTAGCTGATAGGTCTGTGAATGAAGAGGAGCCACATTGTATTTGACAAAGATTAGTATCTCCTGGAGGGCTTATTCTTTGTTCTGGGTGCAGCAGTGAAAGGAGTTTGGAGTTGTCTCTAATGGGAGACGGTTGAATATAGCCTATGTGGTTAAGAAAAGATCAAAGGATTGACTGTGGTTGAGGCAGTACTCTCCAAGTACTGTACGTGCTTTCTAACATTTATTAGTCTGTCTTGCCAATATTTTGGTGGCAGCCCAAGTGATTAATTCTAGGCAATGGACTTCAGTAGAAGTGATGCATGTCACAAAACTGAGCTCTGAACTGAGGCAGTTGAGAGCTGGGATGCATCCTCTATCCTTTCCTGTGTCTTGGTAATCTTGGAGGTCGTCAAGCTACAGCAATAATCTAGATGATATAGCCACAAAGTAGAAGAAGGTTGTACTATGTACACTGAACTTTATGATTGGATTTTATTATATTAGGTCTCTGAGATTTAGATTATAATTGGTGACACATCACAGCCTAAGCTATACTAACTATGGAAAGGTCCAGCAAATCTCTATTTCAACTCTTTTCTACCACCAAACTTACCTCGCTTATTAGGATGGGAAGAAGATAGACCACCTATAGCATAAGACATCTCAGCATCCTTTGCCTCCATGAGCTGATCTTTCAGTTTTTCCAGCTGTTAAAAATCAAATATGAAAAGTATTAATCTTTAATAACAGCAATGTTTTTTTTTCTATTGAAGAAGAAGAAAGATAGACAAAGAAAGGGAGAAGGAAAGATGGAAAAAAGGAAGGAGGACAAAGGAACATAAAAGGAAATAAAAGTAACAAATGAAAATAAACAAAAAGAATTAAATAGAAAAATAAAATGAAACTTGCATTTAGAAACTGGCTGGGAAAGGTCCATGACTTAACAGGTGATCAGGAACAAACAGGCTTATGGTGAAGGAAGTCAAATCTGAGTGTTCATTAATGGGGAGCCTGTAAACACAACCTGTGTAGCTGGTCTTGATATTAAGTCACCTATAATAACCAGTCCTTTTCAAGGAGTTCCGAAGAGTTATGTGAATGTTTGGATTTCCTGAAATATTTGTCCCTTCTAGCAGTAAGTGAGAAGTATTTTGATGCCCTAGGGTTCCCACCCAGAGTGTAAGCCATGTTAATTTTTTGCAAGCTCGCTGATTGCCTAAACCCTAAAGACCTAACTCTATCAAAATAGAACTCAGCCTGAGCTACTGCATGCATCTGTGTCCTAGATACTAAGAATTGATGGGGCATAATTCTCTCTCACAAACAGCCATACAGTTTGTATAATAGTGGATTTGCATGCAGTTGTGTTTGAGAGAGTTAAGAAATCATCTAATCCAATGATTTTCCAATTTTCTTCATAGCAAGGAGTCAGGAGATAAGGTTGCTAAGGGGCTTTCTGTACCGAAGCCAAATGCAGGTCAAGAAAGCAGCACTTCGGGCCCCTCCCTCACCAAACTAGCTGTTTCAAACAGAGCAGTTCCACTTTTTTTTTTTTTCCGGTACGCGGGCCTCTCACTGTTGTGGCCTCTCCCGTTGCGGAGCACAGGCTCCGGACGCGCAGACTCAGCAGCCCTGGCTCACGGGCCCAGCTGCTCTGCGGCATGTGAGATCTTCCCGGACCGGGGCACGAACCCGTGTCCCCTGCATCGGCAGGTGGACTCTCAACCACTACGCCACCAGGGAAGCCCTCCACTTTTGTATATTTCATTTACTGAGACCACATACAATTTTGTTTGGAAAAAAAAATTTCCACTTTAAAAAATAATAACTTTTGAAAACCACCAATCTAGTTATAGCCTCCTATTTTACAGATGAGGAGATTTAGGTCCAGAGAATTTTAATTCTTCCATGGTCTCATATGTAATTGGATAGCTAGGTCTAGAATCCAGATTTCTAGACATTTTATCCCATGATCACTTCAGTTATGGCTCTGTTCTGTTCTCTTTATTTTTTAGTAGAATTTGATTACTTTTTCCCTAGCGAATTACTTCACTCTTCCTCTAGCAGGAATAAAGGTTTTATAATAGAGTATTAATAATTGTAACAACTATTATGTCAAAAGAAAGTGTCTTTTGGTTATTATTAAAATTGAAATTTTAAGTATTTCACATTCTCACCTGGTTAAGTTCTTCCAATTTGTTAGCCAGCTCTATATCTGCAAGACACATTTATCATATGAAAAATGTACATTGCAAGTAATATTTAATTCATTTCAGATCATACATTCAAGGAAGACAAAGGTCTTTTTTGTATGATTTGAGATCACCTACCTGTCCCTAATATAAAGGTCCAAGCATTTTTTCAATGCCTGTAATATTGAAATATAATCAGTAATGTAATGAGCAAATACCTAATTTCTATCAAGCACAGAGTTTTTTTAAATAAACCATAGTTCTAACAAGGACTAGTATTTAGAAATAAGCTAGTTTACTGACATGGGGAAATTCTCATGAAATGATATTAAGTTAAAAAAGCAGGACACAAATCTTATCTATATAATTCAATCAAGAAGGAAATTTCCAGAAATGTTAATATCAACTCCCTCTGGGTTTTACACTTTGAGTATAGCTTTTTTTTTATAATTGTGTTCATTTTCTTCAATGAAAATATCTTATTGATTTTAAAATCCTGTATTTTTAAAGTATTTATTAAGGTATTGTTTTAACTGGTACACTGTCCCATGAATTTTTTTATAAGAACAGATGTTTTCTGAGAGGATACCACATTATCATATTGTCACACTATCTCTCAGGTTAGACTTGCTAAGTTTCTGACAATATTTGTCATTTCTTGGAGACCAGTCTGATGCATAATTGTAAATCATATTCTCCTGTTCAAAGAAAAAATAATCTCAGTTGGTGTAGCCTAAATTACCCAATGGTTTCTACTCCAACCATTTCCCAAATTGAAAGAATTTGATTGCAGAAAAAGTGCTAACTTAACTGCCACAAAACCACAGTTAACTTGTGAAATTTCTAGTGGAAACCTGTTTTGAAACGTTTAGTAGCATTTAGTAAATGAAGTAAATGAAGTAAATGAAGCATTTAGTAAAAATAATATTAACTGTACCAGTGGGAATTGCTTAGGTGAGAGGAAAATACGACTAAAGATAACTATTGAGTAACTAGATAGTTACTGATCTCATTAGGACTCTCAAACTGAACAAAATGCGATTTTAATATTTTTTAATAACGCCATTGCTTTTAGCGTGAATATGAGATAAGAAAGACATTTAAGCCTTCAATGCAGCATTAAAATTAGTAATTATTATTTTATTTAATATAAATTAACATGTAGAAAGAACAGGTCAGAAGATGGAATAAATAAAGTTTGACTTTATTCTTAACTCACCAATGTTGGAAGGTCTTTGGAGATCAAAATTTTTATTCAGTAGAGCCAGCAATAGTTCTTCGCGATCTGTATCTCCTTTATCTAGAAACAATTCATTTCCTGTAATAATTACCTCAATGTAGTGAAACCTCCATTTTCAGTCTGTGTCACTGAACATGTTTCTGATTAAATACGTTTTACAGGTAACTATAATCACTATCAATCACTATCAATGTGTATACTCACCAATAAAATGTGTATAGAGAGAGGTGTGTAATCCAAAAAGATGGGCTGTTTTAACGATCGTTGAATGTA
Organism: Phocoena phocoena; assembly: GCF_963924675.1. Lineage (NCBI taxonomy): Eukaryota > Metazoa > Chordata > Mammalia > Artiodactyla > Phocoenidae > Phocoena > Phocoena phocoena. The sequence continues at coordinate 69,240,543 of NC_089222.1, forward strand.
TGTGAACACTCAAAGAGAGATTGTGAGAGAGAGAGGGAGGCAGAGATAGAGAATATACCTGGAAGGTTACAGACTAAATTTTACCTGTAATTATTTCTGGGTTAGTAGAATTGCAGGTAAATTTTGCTTTCTGTTTTTTCATCTGTTTTTTTTTTTAATTTTCTACTATTGTGTTTAACATAAGAAATACGAATTAAAAGTTGTTTTTAAAAGAAAAAATAACATTTGATTTTGAGATTTTATTTGATACACATTAAAATATGAGCCTTTTTGTGTTCTGGGAATTGCCTTTGAATCATCCAAGGCAACCCTGTGGAAGAGGTAAGACAGTGCCTACTTTTTCCATATTGATATCTTTCCATCTTTGCCCATTTACCTCCCAGCCTACTCATTGGTCAGATGCCCAGCTATCTCAGCACTCTAAAAACAGAAAAATCACCCAAATTTTCATAAATACTTTAATTCTGGAGTAGAAGTCAGGACAATAGACTTTATTCAAGCTATAAAAAATGAAGAGTCAACAAGATTTTAATGCAAACAAAATAATAATTAGTGTGTTATAAACAAAATGAACTTTGTGAGGTGGCCTAAAAAATCAAACCTTTATGGTACAATTTCTATAGGATCATTCTTCCTCTATCTCCTCATAATAATTGATATTGTGTGGACAAAAGGTAGGTTAGTGAGTTTAAAATTTAGGAGTGGGAATATTGTGGTTTCAGTTAGAGAAATGGCTCATAATTTAGCTAAATTCTTCCTTTAAATTTTTTCTCTTTCCCTGTGTCTACAAAATGTCAACTAATGAACTCAAGAAACTAAGTGGCTAATTAAAGGAATGAAAGCTTTGCTGAGAAAGAAAATAAATGAGTTGGGGTAGGTGGCAGCGTCAAAATTTTCTGCATTGACCAAAAACACTTATTGTTGCTCAATTTCCTCAATTTCAAAGTTCCTCAATTTCCATTACTTCACAGACATAGAAAGTATTTGTGAAATTCTAGGGTTTTTTTTTTTCTTTGAGTGGTTAAAATAATAGACTAGCAATGGAATTTTTGCTTAACATCAATTAAACAAGGACCCTCGGAGATAATTTAGTTTAAGAGAAAGACATGACCATGCAATAGTGTAGTAATTTTTTTATTATAGCTGTTCACTAAAATGTTAAATTACAATCTTTAAAATGCTTTAATTGAAAAAAATAAGGAACATTGTGTAGCCAGGTGATAACGATTATTTGTTTCAGAAGGAGAACTGTGATAAAAGAGACAGATTCATTGCCTTCAGTTTAGGGAATTTATAAGACTAGGAGGAAGGTAACTAGAAAAATGA